>NC_047653.1:15359781-15433539 GCF_902201215.1 Prunus dulcis | reverse complement strand
AAAGTTTTGCGCGACGAATATAGTAATATTGGTCGCGCAAAGTCTAAAAAAATTATTTTAAAAAAAAAATTCCCGCATCCCATTTTTGGTACCCGCCAAAATCTTTAAATTTTTGCCCGAGGAAAAATACATATTGGTAGCGCAAAGTCTAAAACAATTATATAAAAAAATTCCCGTGTCCCATTTTTAGTACCCGCCCAAATTTTTGCGCGACAAAAAATATTGGTCGCACAAAGTCTAAAATTTTTTTTTTTTTAATTTTAAAAACCCGCGTCCCATTTTTGGTACTCGCCCAAATTTTTTGAGTTTTGCGCGACGAACTGTTGGTCGCGCAAACTTTTGAGAGACGAAAAATTGGTTCGTAGCACAATATTTATAAAAATAATTGTTATGAATAATAAAAATAAAAATATTTTATTTTATGATTTAAAATATAATTAAGGTGAAAGCTACTTAATAAATGTATATACTATTCAATTTCTTAAGTGTTATATGTACAAAATAAATAAATTTAAAGCTACTTAATAAATAAATATATATACACACACACACACACACACACACACACTTCAACGATCTAACCATAAGACTTGTTTGTATATACTTCAAGATCATATACCCCAAAAATCACAAAAAACAAACATTCAGAGATCTAGTAACGGGACAAAACTTTTCGATAGTTATAAATGAAAAATCACGATTTAGCGGTTATTTTAACTCCGATTTTGATGATTTTTTTACAGCTACACTCCTTGACCCTATATGAATACAATGACTGAATTTGATCTTCAATTTAAAACATTTGCACTAGTGGATACCACAAAATGTTATGTTATGTTTAACGAAAGTATAAATAAACTCTTAATTGTTAGTGAATATATTGTTTTGATGGCATATGCATTCTATGAAACTAGTTTCAACGATCCAACCGTCAAACTTGTTTTTTTATACTTCGAGATCATATACGCCAAAAATCGGAAAAAATAAACATTCATAGATCAAGTAACGGGACAAAACTCTTCGACGGTTATAAATGAAAAATCATGATTTAACTGTTATTTTAACTCCGATTTTGATGATTTTTTACAGCTACACTCCTTGACCCTAAATGAATACAATGACTGAATTTGATCTTCAATTTAAAATATTTACACTAGTGGATACCACAAAATCTTATGTTATATTTAACGAAAATATAAATAAACTCTTAATTGTTAGTGAATATATTGTTTTGATGGCATACACATTCTATGAAACTAGTTTCAACGATCCAACCGTCAAACTTGTTTGTTTATACTTCGAGATCATATACGCCAAAAATTGGAAAAAATAAACATTCATTGATCAAGTAACGGGACAAAACTTTTAGATGGTTATAAATGAAAAATCAAGATTTAATGGTTATTTTAACTCCGATTTTGATGATTTTTTACAGCTACACTCCTTGACCCTATATGAACACAATGACTGAATTTGATCTTCAATTTAAAATATTTACACTAGTGGATACCACAAAATCTTATGTTATATTTAGCGAAAGTATAAATAAACTCTTAATTGTTAGTGAATATATTGTTTTGATGGCATATGCATTCAAAAAAACTAGTTTCAACGATCCAACCATCAAACTTGTTTGTTTATACTTCGAGATCATATAGCCAGAAATCGGAAAAAATAAACATTCAGAGATCAAGTAAGGGGATAAAACTTTTTGACGGTTATAATGAAAAATCAAGATTTAACGGCTATTTTAACTCCGATTTTGATGATTTTTTACTGCTACACTCCTTGACCCGATATGAATACAATGAAATAATTCGATCGTCAATTTAAAATATATATTTTCTAACAAAAACCCAATCCGAACAACAAGAATATATTTTTCTAATAAAAATCCGATCCGATCTAAAATAATAAATTTAAAGTTACTTAATAAATATATATACCGTTTAATTTCTTAAGTGTTATGCATACAAAATAAAAAAACAAAAATAAATTGGTTTAGGTGACAAAATGTTTGGATTACGTCATGGAAAAATTTTTAAAAAATATTTTTTTATTTTATTTATTTTTATAAGGACTTTGCGTGACGAAGTTTACTTTTCGTCGCGCAAAGTCACTTTGAGCGACGAATTATTTTTTCGTCGCCCAAAGTCACTTCGCGTGAGCGACAAATTATTTTTCGTCGCTCAAAATTGGTCGCGCAAGACTTTGAGCGACGATGTATTGTCGTCGCGCAAAAGTTTGTCGCGCGAAGTGACTTTGGGCGACGAATTATTTTTCGTCGGGCTGGTGGCGCAAGACTTTGCGCGACAATGTATTGTCGTCGTGCAAAAGTTTGTCGCGCGAAGTGACTTTGGGCGACGAATTATTTTTCGTCGGGCAAAATTTGGTCGCGCAAGACTTTGAGCGACGAAGTTTCAACTTTCGTCGCGCAAAGTCACTTTGCGCGACGAATAGTTTTTCGTCGCGCAAAATTTGGTCGCGCAAGGGGTTTTTTTTACTAGTGCACGTTAGTTTTTGTCCTCTTGAGACTGGTACTTTAGATTTCTTGTTGCGGCTTATTTAATGAAATTT
This sequence comes from Prunus dulcis, assembly GCF_902201215.1. NCBI lineage: Eukaryota > Viridiplantae > Streptophyta > Magnoliopsida > Rosales > Rosaceae > Prunus > Prunus dulcis. The sequence continues at coordinate 15,430,962 of NC_047653.1, read as the reverse complement.
ACTTTGATAAAGAAAAATAAAAATGAAAACTTAAAAACTTCTTGTATTATTTTCTTTGCCTACTACATATCCTTGTGAATCTACCAATCTCGTGGAGCTCTCAGGGGCTGCATTATTTGCTAGAAAAAAATGAGTAGCTTCTATATATTTCTTAAACAAGCTTGAACATAATGAAAATTGAAGGAACCAGTTGTGATTTCACATGCATAGCAGTAGAGTGAGTGGATGCCGTCAACTTGCAGGATCAATCACATGTTTCTTCATGTGTTTCATAATTCTGTATATGCAAAAGATTTATATCACAAGAAAACACAAACCTACAAGGGCTACTAATTAAAGTTTATATATGTTTCCAAGATTTGTGATTAATCTTCCTAATATTGCTCCACGTGACCTCAATTAGTTTTAGCTCAGTGAGAAGGTTTTGTTTCGACTTGAAGTGGAAGTAAAGAAAATCGATTCCTAGAGCTTAGTTGTTAGAATGCAGTCAACACCTTTGAAAATTCGTCGGAAAGAAACTACCCATCTCACATCTCTGCATGAATTTCTTCTGTTCTGTTTTTGTAATATTCTTTTTGTTTTTTTTTTAAAAAAGAAAAGTAATTATTGTATTCATAAATTAGACACAAAAATCATAAGAAAGAAGGGCCAGTACAAATACATTCAAAAGGTTAATACAAAGATAGAAGCATAATAATGTTAATCCATATACATAAAAACACACTGACAACATCAAGCACACAAGATGTATCTCCACTAATAACCTCATAATAGGGAAATGAAACTTTAATTTGATCCGGTAGTTTTACCTTAATTTTAATTCAGTTGTTTGAATCTAAGTCCCACATAATTTCAATTGGGTCAAAATCTATGATTCCGGCAATATGACTGTGAAATCATGTGCAATTTTGTCAATTTCTCATTACAAATGATCGTTGTACTAATTTGTTTGAAAGAGTTAACAACGCACATGATTTAAACGTGATTCTGCACCACATAAAGATAAATAAAATTTTAATTAAAATTTTCCGTAAACATTTGCTTTTATAATACTAGGAGAAAATTGGTCGGACTTGTTTATTAATGAACAAGTTTGATCAGCAGAACACTTTATAAAGCCACAAAATTATATCAGAATACTGTCAACAACATGAAGATTTTGAACCATTCACACAAGGAAGGGGATTTCTATTGACCCCTCGCAGATTTTCTCTACATCCCTAAATGCTTTTTTTGTTGTTTGATAATATAGATTGGTTGGATGGTAGGGCGTATTAATAGAAAAATGATCTTCTACCACCTAACCGGAGCATTAATAGAAAAATATGACTTCATCTAATTATATAGAATATTTTTATGAGGCATTCCACGATGAATTTTTTAATATGATATATAACAATGTCATTTAGTGTTATCGATCCATTAATATTATAACATGTGTATATGTGTTAATACTATATTGTAAAGAATACATCATCATTTACATACTTACGACACATGAATTAATAAATATATGAAGATTTATTAATACTATAAATCAACGTCCACAATGTTATGTGAATTAGATTTATTTCTTTGTCACTTCGATTCTAAATACATAAGCATGCTATAGTACTATATAAAACTCAATGCAATCTTTGCAAAATTATTCTATGTACCAGCAAAAAGCATCAGTCACTCACACAGAAAAACATGGTGAGGGTAAATTTTATTTTATTTTATTTTTTTTTTGTTTGGGTAAAAAACTATGGTGAAGGTGATCAGGGACAGACCCAGGATTTCAAAATGGGGTGAGCTAGATTTTAAGTCTGGCTAAACTTTATAAGGAGACTTATGGAATTAATCATAATATTATATAAATTTAATTTAAAGACATATCATTTTTATTTTATTTATTTAAAGAGTCCAATTTTACACCAACAATGTCATCAACAATTGATTATGTATGCTTAAAATTAACATTAGTTGACAACTCACAACTCATATTGCATCTTATCAGTCCTGATCTCTTGGACCCCTGTAGTCCAAGATATTTATGGTCACTCACCGTTGGATGTAAATTCAACGGTTCACTCATTTATGACTTGAATCGGGTAATAATCATTTATGTCATATTGCATTTATATATATCATTTTGAACCATTGGATTAATATCCAACGGTGGGTGACCACAATCTCTTGGACTCCTGTGGTCCAAGAGATCGGGACTGATGTTTAAAATTAACATTAGTTGACAACTCACAACTCATATTGCATCTTATTTAGTATATGTGTTTTACAGTCCCGATCTCTTGGACCACAGGAGAAAAAGAGATTGTGGTCACCCACCGTTGGATATTAATCCAATGGTTCAAAATGATATATATAAATGCAATATGGCATAAATGATTATTACCCGATTCAAGTCAACCGTTGAATTTACATCCAACGGTGAGTGACCATAAATCTCTTGGACTATAAGGGTCCAAAAGATCAGGACTGATGTGTTTTATACTAACAATAACAAAAGAAAAACACTTGACTGGGCTATAGCCCAGTTTGTACACACTGCAGGTCCGTCCCCGAGGGTGATACACCATTCTTTCTAAGTCTAAATTGTTCGTAAAAGCTATTGTGGGTTATTTTGAGAGAATCTCGACGGTATAAGGAAAACTTTATTAATAAAATGAAGAATTCAACGGGATTTTTAACATTATTAACAAAGCTTGTGAGTTATTTTCTTAACTTTCTATCATCTTTTTCTTTTTCTTTTTGGTCTTTAATTTCCACCTCGTGAGCGTGACAATTAAATTAAGCACATGTGATTTGATTTACTGCTAGAAACATCCAGACCGTCAATGTCGACTTATGTGGAAGATTATCAGATCCTCAAACCCTGATGTATCAAATTTGACTTCGGATTGAATACAAAATACAAAAACAAAATGGAAACCAATTCTGAGTTAATAATGATAAGATCTATATTCCATAACCAATTGGAGTAACTTTCATTTTAGAAATTTACTATCACTTCACTTCGATCTATATCTATGTGGAGGAGGCTTATCTTTCCGAATCCAAGCTAATCAACAATTACCTAATTATCCTTAAACGGCTCAATCTTGTTTATTATCTCAATTAATCAGGATTAACCCCCCTATACATACCTACCTACTCCTTCATTCACTTTTAACCGCGGCTCGCCTCCTATATATACACACACCTCTCTTCAACCCTATTTCTTTTCATCACTTTGCTTTCGTTGTTTTGTGCTTACTTGTTTTTTTGTTCCCTTACGTTTTCTTTTTTTGCAGAAAAATATTTGCTTCTTCTAGCCTACAAGGTAAACCACCTTTCTCTTTCCTCTCAACTATTTCTTATGTGCTGAAATATATGCTTGAAGCTCTAATCTTTGACTTTTATTTTCTGGGGTGATCCGAGATTGTATATATTTTCTTTGTTAATTTGTATTTATAATTGAGTTTCCAAAATAAGTATTTTCATTGGTTTTTGAGGCCTTTCCAAACTTTTTTTTATATTTTCATCTTCTTCTTCTGGGACTAATATTTATTTCTTGCAGATGCCGAGTGAAAACCAAGAGCAATCTGACAAAGAACAGTTCGTCGAAATCGACCCCTCGGGGCGATACGGGCGGTACAACGAGCTCCTAGGGTGCGGTGCAGTGAAGAAGGTGTACCGGGCGTTTGATCAAGAAGAGGGCATAGAGGTGGCATGGAACCAAGTCAAGCTACGTAACTTCACCAATGACCCTGCCATGATCGAACGGCTCTACGCCGAGGTTGGGTTGCTGAGATCCCTGGCAGACAAGAACATCATCACCTTGTATAATGTGTGGCGGGACGCAGAGAATAACACCCTCAATTTCATGACAGAAGTTTGTACAAATGGGAATCTGAGGGACTATAGGAAGAAGCATAAGCATGTTTCATTGATAGCCTTGAAGAAGTGGTCCAAGCAGATCTTGAAAGGGCTTGAGTATTTGCATACTCATGAGCCTTGTGTTATCCACAGAGATCTCAATTGCAGCAATGTCTTTATCAACGGGAATATTGGCCAGGTACTGATAATTGACTTCTTCAATTTTATTTCATTTTTACCATTTTTGGGTTTTTTTTTATATTTTAAATATTCAGTTTTGTTAATATTTTTTTTTAATTTATGGTTCAATAGGTGAAGATTGGTGATTTGGGATTGGCTGCAATTGTGGGGAAGAACCATTCAGCGCATTCAGTGTTAGGGACTCCAGAATTTATGGCACCAGAGCTATATGAAGAGGACTACACTGAAATGGTGGACATATACTCATTTGGGATGTGTGTGCTAGAGATGGTGACCTTGGAAATTCCCTACAGTGAATGTGACAATGTTGTCAAAATATACAAAAAGGTAACCTCTGGGGTAAGACCCCAATCCTTGAACAAGGTCGAGGACCCAGAGGTGAAGGCATTTGTTGAGAAGTGCCTCGCCCAACCTAGGGCTAGGCCTTCTGCCACTGAACTTCTCAACGATCCATTTTTTGATGAAGTCGAAGAGGATGATAATGAAGAAAATGTTTACTCTTGATCAATCATGGCTAAGTAATTATGTTGTCAGGTGTGTTTAATTGACTAGTTAAATATCCATTAGTGCTAATTATAGTTTTTTTTTTTTTTTTTTTTTTGACTCCATGTACGAATCGGGGTTGGTTTTTAACTTTTGAATTGGTTCCTCTTTTTTAGAAGGGAAAATTATATAAAGATAGAGTTTTGGGATCATGTTGTTGATTTTGTACATAGGATTTTCACATTACAAATTAATTGTTGTTGTTAGATGAAGATTGAGTTTCTTTTTGTGGTTTTGCTTGAATTGTTTCCAACCTATGCCGATTTCTGTCATATATTTTTGTGCAATCAAAATAGGTTAGTGGATGGAGGTACCAATTGTTAATCTATATTTTTTTTTCCAACTCTTCACAGAAGTCGACTCTTATGTAAAGCGCCTCCTGCTTTTGAAACGTTTGCTTGTAGTGTTGAATCAAATTAAAACAAGCATGGATTAAATCTTAAGTTAGATTATTCAGGCAAAGTCAAAGAAAATAAATTAAAATTGAAGAGTAATTAATGAAAAAAATTAGTGAAGTCATATGTTTGATTAAGCAATAACCACAAGCAAAAGGGATTTTAAAATTTGAAAAAGGGTCTCTTGGCGTGAAGCAAAACACAATGATGAACAAGGTTAGTGGGTAGGGGTGGCCAATTGCCCTTTTTCCCCTTGTGGCCTTTGATGTCACACCACACTTTGTCTTGTTGAAAAAGACATGGCAGTGAGTTGCTTCTATTTCTTTCCAAGCAAAAGCAAAAGGGTCGGTCTTTGCATCAAAATATAATTCATTAATCTTATCCGATTTCATGAAAGAAGAATTAAAGATCAATAACCCCTGAAAAAAGAATTAAAATATCAATAACCCCATTGTGCAACCCTTAAAAATTAATAAAATCAAACGAATTGAAATTGATTGTATTTGTAGCCAACTATATGATTGTCCTACATGAGGAGACGTGCTGAATAATGTAAAAATGTCATCATCATCCTCTTCATTTAGAGTTCTAGATTTATGTTTTTATTGTTACAGTCTTTGGTTTAACCAAATATGCTTTGTTTGATTTGGCAAATCCGTGTTGTTGTCCTGGCTATTCTTGGAGACATATCATATTTTTATTTATTTATGATGTTTATGTATCCCCTTGGAGTTGTTTATCCACATAAAAGTTTTAATTTTTAAAGGCTCAAGTTTGACAAGTTTATATTGTACATTCTTTTGAAAAATGTGACATTCACACTGTGACATAATGTTATTAATTTAACTATTATAATATTAATAAATAATATTAATATATCATGAAATTATATATATGTTATAATATAAGTGGATTGATACCACAATGTGATAATGTGATCGTAACACATAAGAATTCCTTATTCTTTTATTAGATTTGTCTAGGGTTGGCACGGGTACGTTGGAGCCAATGTACACCCAAACGACCAAAAAGAACACTACAGGTGCAGCCACTCTTCGGTTTGGTCAGCTCGGCCGTTTTTTCTGGTTATTAAGCCCTCTCATCGCTGTAATCTTTAGCTGTCCTCCTTGGTCTGTTTGAAATTTATATGCTTTATTTTAGGCATAATTCTAACCTTTTGCCTCCAGTGTTGTTGCTAAAATCTCAATTTACTCCATGTATTTTAGACTGTCTTATTTTGCACCTTTACACCATGTATTTTTATTCAAGGTCTCACTTTGCCCCATTCTATTAATTCCATCAATAAAATCTTTAACTTGCTAATATGACACAAGCACATCATCAATTTAGCCATTACATTTTTTTAAATTCGATTAATAAAAAAACATATTTAAATAGATTAAAAAATCTGCAGGACATAACCGACATACGTATATGGCCCTTGAAGAAGAAGGGATGAATTCTCGACACTCATGGTCATCGCTGGCATAGCCAAATAATCGGCGGGATTGAACTGTGCCTGATACGATTTTTACCATCCACGCAAATAAGGTTAAAATTACATAAAATACTTGCAAGAATACAAGACTATTATAGTATAGATTCTCATGCAAGGTCGTTCTCCTCAAGGACTATTTAGCAATTTATGTAAAAATAATTTCCAATTAACTACCTAAAATTAAAAATTGAGAAAGATGATTATGAAATTGTTTTATACTAAAAACAAATTTTAAACAAAAACAATTACGATTGAAGGAAAGAGTTTTAAATAACAATTTATAAAAGCACTAGGGTTTCACCATCACCTAGCAATCCTATGAATTTTTACCAATTACATATGATTCGCACATGCCACTTTGAAGGTTAGGTTTTCCTAATTTGAATTCTACTTAGAACGTATATCCAACATGCAACCTGTCTAGACGTTCAGATCAAATCTGAACATGAAAGACTCATTAAGTTTTGTGAAAACCCTTTAAAAAAAACCATGCAACCCTTAAGACGTGGTGTTCATCTTAAGTGAAATTACAATTGTTGAGGCCCAAAAAATTCAAGGTTGGGCCCAAATATATTTTCGGCCAGTACAACACCAAGCGGAAAATTCTTATTTAAGCAACATGCCACACTACAAGCTTAAGTGGGCCCAAGCCACGCGAATGTCTTGGGCTTGCTGAGCTGGTTGTGGTATGGATGGTTATGAGCATTCACGAGGCCTCTTAATGGGCCAAGAAGTTGAAGTTTTGGGCCTCTTGGGAACACTAAAACTCGAGCCCATTTCTTGGGCCCAAACATATGGGTAAGTCTGAGAGAGAAGGAGTAACCCAATAGCTTAGGAAAATATCTAATGGCTTGCAAACACTTAGAGAAATCCCACATCAGCCAAAATATCCAGCACCTTGATCAAATAGGCTGTTTCCAGCAGCTTGAGCAAACTCACAGGCCGCTGGAAACATAATACCAATAGCCCAGCCCAGCATCGTGGAAAATATCTAGCATCTCTATTAAAACCAAATCGAAGCCAAACCATCAAAACCAAGCAAACCCATGTGCTGATCACCTTTTTTGACTAGCAACCTTACCCATTTTTTCCTCTTCAAGCTTTGGTGAGAAAACAAGAAACAAAAGTGGGTGGCGCCTCACCCATATGGAGGAGTCCAGCTACTTGAGGACCTTAGAACCCCAAAAAGCTGCTTGCCTATGGGTTCATGCTAGGGAAATTTCACCAAACAAGATTAAATGGAAGAAAGTGAAGAAAAGGAGGAGGGAGGCTTGACAAAATTAAGGTTTCCAGCGCCTATAAAACGAGCCACTTCCTATCCAGCAAAGCAACTCACCTTGGTTGCTACAAGCCTCCCAGCAACCATGATAATTCATCGAAGGCAAGCATCCCCTATGGAACCTTTCAATTTCATGCTTTGTTTTTCCTTCAATTTCATACCTTGTTCTTCCATCTTCCTCCTTTCTCTCTCTCAAAACCTACATCCAGAGAGAGAAAGCATCATCTCTCATCTCTCGAACTCTTCGATTTCAAGCCTTGTTCTTGCATTGCATCCCATTTTCTCTTCTGTCAAATCACCCGGGAGCCTGATGAAGCTTTCATCAAGTTGCTGGAAATATGCTAAAGCCACCCACGCTTCCATCTTCTTCCTCTCTTTCCATAAACACACATTCATAGAGCAATCATCATCTTTCATCCCTGAAACCCCTGCAATTTTGAGCCATATTCCTCCATCTCCTCTCATCTTCTCTTCTGAAAATTGCAACTTTTTCTCTCTCTCATGCTAAACTCATAAATGCTCAGCTCCCATGCCACAAACTTTTCATGCCAAGCCAAGAATTTATCTGTAATCGACTGTTGGTTTCATTGGTGAAGAAGACCAAGGTGTTTCCTAAGACTCAGCTATCCTTTCGAAACACTCTTGTGGTATGATCCTTAAACTCAGACTCAAGGGGGGAAGTTTCATACATTTAGCTATTTACAGTAGCCCAGGCCCATCAGTAGCTGCCGGAACAAAAAAGACCCCCACAACAATTATTAATCACAAGAAGCCAGCATCAATATCAGGGAACCTTCCGACCAAAATTGCATCCAAATACTTTTCTAAAAATCCTAATGGTGATCAGGCATTAAGACAATTAGATAGTTTAAAACATTAATTAACAATTCAAAGTATGCATGCAATCAATCATAAGCAATTAAATAAAAATTACATATACATGCTAAGGTTCAAGGCTTCACCCTGGCCAAAAAAAAATAGTTACACATATTCATAACTGAAATCATGAAAAATATTATTAAGAAGGAAAAGAATGAAAACACCTTAAAGTCGCAAAAACTCCAAAACCTAACAATTGCTCTCCACAATGTCACATTCAAAAGCCAAAAAGAAGTCACCAATATTGACGTGAAAACCAACTTAAATACCCCCTACAAACAAGCTACCCCCTCCAGCTTTTCTATCCCCACAAGGAAACTAATTAAAATAAAATAATACTAGGATATAAAGTCCAAATTGGACTAGGAGAATATGCATTTAAACTGCCCAGCCACGTTTTGGTCTCAAATCTCCTCCAAATCAGGCCCAAGATAGCTTGTTTTAAAGATAAAAACATTCTGAACGCTTCTCCAGAAGGCCACAAACCAATCCAAGGTCATTTTTGGCTTCAAAGTGCAATAAAATCCCAAAACATCACTATTCCAACACTGCGCACTGCTCATTTATTTTATTGTCAGAAAATAACCGCTTGGTAGAAAAATCTGATATTTCAATACGATCAAGCTAAGTGACTCGCGAACGTCCTCCAACTAGAATTACTCCAAAATTCGTCCATTTGATTATGTTTTGGTCCAGAGGAAATCGAAAGTCCTATAGTGAAAATATAATTGAAAGTATCAAAATTCTTCCTAAATATTAACCAAAACATACTAAGAATATGGTTCAATATATAATATAAAATCTACTCATCAGTGCCCAGCCCCACCTCATTGTTGACTGTCTTGTCTCTTGTTTTTCTTCATTGAGATGTCCAACTTATAGGTTGTTTTTCTATACTTATACAAAACTTTTTGGTTCCTATGTTTTGGACCATCCACCTAATCTTGGTAGCTCCGGAACATTGATTTTTACCCACACCCTATCTATGTTGGCCCCTAATTAATTATGAGGTCGTATAAACTATGTAACCACTTGACTTCCCTAAAGCCAAAAACCAAAAATAAATAACAGTCATTACCATAAATTAATAATTTCTACAAAGATAGATTATAGACATACCCGTCAAAATGTATCATCCAACATACTTAGTGCCCTGAATTTCTAGTCCTCCAACTGAAATGACTGTACCACAACAATAAGCAGCAAACCAACCCGTTCATGTAATTTTGTGGCTCACTAATTAGTCAAATTTGTTTTATTTTGTAATGGCTTTGATATCGCATTGAACATAACGAATTAACAAACACTTCTAAACATTGGTTATCTCACACATTGAAGAAAATACTTATGAAACTTTGTAATATACAAAACATGTCCTCATCTGACATAGTAATTTGCAAGCCTATATACTTGCTTTGAGATGCCTTCAAGACTTTTGGGAAAAAAGTGAAAAAGAAAAAAGAAACCGTACTTTATCTCGGTTCATCAGTTTCTGATGAGTCCAACAAAGAAGTAGAGCCAACAAAAATGCTGAGCAGGAGATGTTTCAATCTGCTTTTGAAGGGGCTGACATGCATCGGGGTTTTTTCCTTCTCGATCGCAGTATGTATGGGCGATGAGTCATCAGAATTTGAAGCTTTGCGGCAATTCATTAGAGCTGTTGATCCTCAACATGTACTCAGCATTGGCTACAATGTGCCTATGCAGCGAAATCCCTGCATGCATAAGTTGAAGGGTGTGAAATGCAACTCACAGGGTACCTCGGTAACGGAAATCAGGCTTGAAGATCTGAATCTTAGGGGCATGCTTGATGTAGATTCACTATGTAAGCTCCCAAATCTTCAATATGTTAGCTTAGCAAGAAACCAAATCCGGGGAACTATTTCTAAGTCAATAGTGCACTGCACAAGGCTAACCTATTTGAATCTGAGGAGCAATGTTTTGAGTGGGAGGATACCTAAAAAGGCTCTGAGTAAAATAAAAGATCTAAGGAGATTGGACATTTCTGACAATCATTTTACTACCACCAGCCCACTTTTGAAAGAGGAATTTCAGCATTATACATATGTGAAGAAATCAAGGAGATTGCAGAGAAATGATGCCTTGAAAAACCAGGAAAAGGCTATGGAGTCGGTGACCATAATGGCAGCCTCAGATAGCCCAACTAGTGGGAATCCTAATCCTCCCGGTAAATCGTGGTACAAGAGATACAAGTTCATGATACCATTAGTTGTTGGGATTGGCTTCTTTCTCTTATTCACATACTTTGCGGGGAGGAAGGCGGCGAAGTTAGCTGCAGATAGGGAGATTATGAAATCGCTTCGAGACTCACCACACAAAATGCCTCTTCCTAAGATTCAAGAGGAAGAGAAGCCATTAGAAAATTGCTCAGAGCTTGTGTTCTTTGTTGAAGAACACGAGAGCTTTAAATTGGAGGACCTCCTTGAAGCCACAGCTGACTTGAGAAACCAGACCTTTCGCAGCAGCCTTTACAAGGTAATACTCAAGAACAATGCTCTATACGCAGTCAAAAGGTTGAAGAAATTGCAGGTACCCTTTGAGGAATTTGGCCAAACAATGAGACAGATAGGGAACCTAAAGCATCCAAACATTCTACCTCTTATTGGTTACAATTCTAGCAATGAAGAAAAACTTCTGATCTACAAGTTTCAAACCAATGGAAGTCTGCTAAACCTGCTTGAGAGTAAGTTGAGATCAAATTATTTCTATACATTGCAATGCATCAACTAACCAATATATACACATACACAAACAGAACATTCATTCTTTTGGCTTTTATTCACAACCCAAAACAACCTATAGATTTATGCAAAATAAAAGGAAACTTGAATTTAAGTGAGGGCAAATACATACATTTCTCATAAATTTTGAATCACTTAGAATTTACAAGGCCCTTATTTACTTCCTACATTTTGATTATGCATGCCTTTGATTATCTGCAGGCTACATAGAGGGTACGAGGGATTTTCCATGGAGGGTTCGGCTATCCATAGCGCGCGGCATTGCAAGGGGCCTAGCCTTCATATATCAGAGATCTGATGAGTGCATCCCTCATGGGAATCTCAAGCTCTCAAATATCCTCTTGGATGACAAGGAGGAACCCCTAATTAGCGAATACGGGTTTTCAAGATTCTTCGACCCCAAGAAAGGATGTGTCATTTCCTCCAATGGTTACACAGCCCCTGAGAAAATGTTATCAGAAAAGGGTGATGTTTATAGCTTTGGAGTGATCCTTCTGGAGTTGTTAACAGGCAAAACAGTGGAAGGAACTGGTATAGATCTTCCTAAGTGGGTCACTGCCATGGTTAAGGAAGAATGGACAGGAGAGGTTTTTGACAAGGAGGTTGCTAAAGCTGCAAAAGAATGGGCCTTTCCTCTGCTCAACATTGCCCTAAAATGTGTATCGGCTTCCCCCACAAACAGGCCAACTGTGGCAGAAGTTTATGAGAGGATTGAAGAGGTTATGCATGACAATTCGAATTCATCGGATTGCACAACCGAGTGCGGCGCCTATCAAGACAACTGCTGCATGCTTCACTCCATCATACCTGAGACCTGGGACAGTCCTGGATCAAATTACTAGTTGAAGGTTTTACTTTGTATGCATATTTTCGCTTATGTCGATATCGGATTGTAGATGATCACACAAGCCTTTTCTCTACATTCTGCATAAAGAAGTAGCCCGTTGAGTATAAATGATCTGTGTATTTCCTACTGCTAGATAAAAAAATGCAGCAGCCAATGTATTTATTAGGTACACAACAAACTTATGAGCATGTCAAGCTGCATTTCACGGTCATGCATCTTTGCATATATATCGCAAATCGAAGACTACCTGTGTATAATACAAGCAGACCATAGTTGATCCATATTCATATTCAGAAGTGCTTACTACCTAATTATATTATGTGTATATAGCTGCAAAGAAAAAAGAAAAAAGAAAAAAGAAGAAAAGGTTAATTGTTAATGCTAAAACTTGATCAAGGAGGGTGAAACCCTCATATCACACAAGCACGACATAACGTGATTACATCCGCGGTCGATAGCTTTTGTGTTTCCACTATATGAATTAAGAGAGTCGCAATTTACATAAAATGAGACAAAAAATGAGAGTGAATGAAGAGAGATGGACAACCCCTTTTGAGGAAAAATAAATGGGCCCTTCCACTTGTGGGCTTGGACCAAAAGTTTGGAAATCCACACACAATTATTAATAAGAGAGTAAAGCTTCCAAATTTTCTGTCAAATACACCGACTACCTATTAGTTTAGTGGTACTTCTCTTTTCAATGTTAAAAAATGTTTCAAGTTTGAAATTCCTTTAGAAAATAAATAAAATAAAATTCAATCGAGGAGGCTTAACATCATTGTTAAATACCAATTCTGCAAAATGAAGAATCTAAAGTGCAAAGTGATTAGTTGCTAACAACCACCTAAGTTGCTGCATTAAGCTTGTCTACTCATAGCTTTGAGCTTACACGGGACTAGGGAATGCCACTTTTGTGAATGGTGGTTTTTGGGCCATGCTACATGTGGCCAAGGTTGCATAAGTAAAATAGCATTTTCATAAGGCTTATTTTGGCCCACCATCAATCAATGTATTTATTTAGGATAATATTTTTCTGAAGTTGGAGAGTCGCCATCCATTTAAGATCAGACCAACCAATAAATAGCAGTCATTCAAAAGCTGGTTAAATATGTGCATCAACAAGAAGACGGAAACATAGAACGCAAGTGGCTCAGCAATCAAATTTCACCCCTCGCATATTGTATGGGAGTCCATCCTCAATACTGAAAACAGCATATGCCATGAGAAACTTCAACTTGGGGCAAGATTTGATTAAGTAGTTTCCGAAGCAAAAGCTATTGGTGTATGTGGCTCGATACAATACTTATAAGTCATAATATTCGAGTTCTATATCGAAGAATACAACGATAATTTACAATTGAAATATTGGTAATTCAATATAAATGTAAATCTTACATCTCATTTTATTACGAATTAATTTTCTATATCGAATCATGAAAAAAACCCTTTTTTATTATATAACTTTTTAATTGTTACTTCTTTTTTATTGAAGACAATGTACTGAAAGGGACATGGCAGAAGCTTGAAGAAAAGTCCCAATTACAATTGATATATCATATATCATATATAAAGGCAGCCCAAGTCATTGGCGTGAGGCTTCCTCATCTATGATCTTGACTAACAAGCCATATTATGATGCTGGGACATTTCTTTGCTTTCTAGGTTGTATTTGGTCACTTAACATTGTCAACATATCAGCATCCAGAAATTATCTTCGGGACAGCCCAAAATAGGCCCTTGTAATTCTTATATTCTAGACATAAACTCACCTATTTTTCAACTTCTATGAAAAACCCAAATTTGAATATAGGTTCATAATTATCCTAGCATTATAAAATAATTACAGACTATGCCATCTACCTTTCTTGTCAAATCCCTTATTTTGAGCATTATATTTAATTGTTTTGAATTTCGGAACCTATTCTTGGGCACTTATTTTTTGAACCTGTTTTTTCTGGGTTTAAATACTTAATGGCAGTTCTCCAAGATTTGAGCGTAAAAAACGTTTTAATCAAAAATAAATTAATGGACACATACCAATATACATAAATAACCTAATACATATAAAAATATTATAGCGAAACAAACAATGGTAATATCTACCTAATATAAATTATTTTCCCAAAAAGGTATTGATCGGGTACTTGTTTGTTGGAAACTTGTGGTGTTACATGCCTAATAATAAAAAAGGGGCATGTCTAATACATGATAGGTAATTTGATAAGGACATATTTATGTAGAAAAAATAGGTACATATTTCTTAAACTTAAAAAGAAAAGGAAAAAAAAGATAGGTACATTTACCTTATATTAGATAGGTAAAAATATATAGGTAAACTATTTACCTATATGCACCTATATATTTCAGGTCCTAATTTACCTAGATATATAAGTAAATTATTTACTTATAATTCTTTATGTTCTTCGCTAAGACTATGCATATTAATTTACCTATATTTTTAAGTATAATGATTTAATTTATTTAAAAATACAATTTAAAATAGCTACATAATAATTTTGAATCTGAAGAAAGCGTACATTAATCTATAAGCGAAATTTTAATTAAAGAGAATTGGTAACAATTGATGGAATGAAAATTGAATATATTGTAAATAAATAAAAATCTCACGCCAAAAGAACACAGAGAAACAAAATTGGTTGTAAAAGAAACAAATAAGAACATTAAATGACACGCCAAAAGAAAATAAAATTGAATATATTGTATTTACCAAAAAAAATTGAAATATATTGTATTTACCCAAAAAAAAATTATTTATTGTATTTACCAAAAAAATTTGAAAATATTGTATTTACCAAAAATGCTTGTAACCTATAGGTATATTGTAAATGATGGTATTCAATATCCTATCTTGTAAGCCTATAAATAGGTGGTTCTACCAAAGATTAAGACAAGAATAAACATGATGAAACTTTATCTTTAGCATATCACTTCTCTCTACATTTTCCCTCTAGTTTTATAACACGTTATCAGCACGACATTGCTCTTGGTATGTTTTCTTTCTTTGAATTTTCTTTCTTCTTATATGAGCTAGAGTCATCACATGGTATAGAGTTTCTTTGTACTCACCATCAGACTTCATCATGCTCGTTTAAGAAAAAAAAAAATTCTTATTCTTATTACACATGAATATAATGCCATGTTTTTTTTATTTGTTTATTTAATTTTAAGTATGATCTTAATTATTATGATGAGTTTGTATTATACAAAAGATCAAGGCCCGAAGTTCCTCGATCCTCATCATATAACTAGATTAGGACCTAGAGTTCTTTTGATTGAATAAGAACTTGAAGTTCTTTGATTCCAAATAATTGAAGGCGTGAAGTTCCGCGAATTTAAAGAGCACATAAGGACATGAAACTCCTCGATTTTGTATTAATCAAAATCAGAATTCCATGAGGCCTACATATGTCAAGAACCCAAACCAGAAGTTTAGAGTGCATATACATCGATTTGAGTATGAAGTTCAAAGCACAACTATTAATTCAATTTATTTAGATCTACGTATTCGAACCTGAAGTTTCGAATATATATTGATATGAACCTGAAGTTCATAGTTTTTCATGGATCTTAATACTATGTATGAACCTGAAGTTCATTACTTATTTGTGCCTATATGAACTTGAATTGGTTGGAAATCCAATTCTTAAACTTGTAGTTTTATCTACATATTGAATCCATATTAATATTGGATTATCTTGGAATTTTATAGTCTTTAATTTATTTATTTTATTCCTTGTTTATACCACTTTACTCATTTTATTTTATTTTATCTATGTTGTGTTATTAGTTAATTTCGTTTTATAATGGTAATGTTTTGTATTATCGCCCCAATATTGACAACCAGATGCGTCTATTGGAGAAACTTCCTACTTTCTTTTGTGGGTAGGAAGTTTATGATGTCATGAACCAAAAGTTCATGAGGCCCCAATATTACACAACTATTAAAGTAGTTGAAGATTATAATATCATGAACCAGAAGTTCATTGACCGGATAACTTTTATGTTGTGGCATGATTATCTTGGCAATCCATATTCCACAATGACACATAAGAGTTTTATAAATTTGTAAGGACATTGTTTAAAGACTCAAAATATTGTCTTGTCCAACAAATATCATTACAAAGAATCCTCACAAATAAAAGTTGTCATGAGATCATCAAAGTCAAAAATTGACTTTGAGCCCTCTTTCCTGAAATAATTTAAGGGGATATTTGTGAGTCTATATAGCATTTAATTATGGTCACATATTTGTCTCTTGTCAAGACGTTTACGAGCACAACTCCCACATTATCCATTCCAGTCAATTTGACTTGATAATGATGATGAGTTTATTTTCCTAAATTTTGAGACAATTTTCCCGCCATTAAGGGGAGTAATGGCAGTTCCTGAAGAACGTCGTGAAATAGTGTTGAATTGGTCCGCTTTTGTCTCATCAAAGGTGTAAGATCCCACATCAACCAAACGGAGAGGGGGTGATGTGCTTTATATGTGCACACCCGCATCCATCTCGCACGAGGCCTTTTAGGAGCTCACTGGCTTCGGAGTCGTAGGAACTCCGAAGTTAAGCGAGTTGGGGGCCAGAGCAATCCCAGGATGGGTGACCCACTGAGAAGTTGCTCGTGAGTTCCCAGAAACAAAACCGTGAGGGTAGAGGGGGGGCCCAAAGCGGACAATATCGTGCTACGGCGGAGCCGATCCCGGATGTGACAAAAGGATAATGCATATATAAGCTATACATATGCTAACATGGATTGATATTCCCGCATCACAATCCACTAACATGGTGACTATATATATAATGCATGCCTGGAGCATGACAGAAATATAGGTTCTAAAGACTTAACTCTCAGAAGTGGAGTTTATTTGAAAAATTCATGCCCTATAAAAAATAACGCTCTATAGGAGGTTATGATCCACATATTTTAAATAATTCATTGTAAAAGAGATGTTTGTCTCACAAATGACAACATAAGCCCCTGAATAGGCATTGGTACCCCAAAGCAATGAGATGCTTATAAATTATGCATGCGCATGCACATGAGAATTGTGGGATCACGAAGTGATGATACATTTGGTTTATTAGTAGCTACTACAATCATCAAGGGCTATGATTATATTAAATCACGTTTCATGAATGTCGACAAGTTAAGTGATTGGCCAAAAATGGAAATAGGCAATTCCATTTATCACTAAATATGAAGTGTGGGATATTGAACCTATAGCTCAAACACCGAATTACAAATTCTAAGTATGAAGGTTATGAATTGGTGCTTATGAAGTGAAATAAGATCACTAATATGACATAAGGTTTCCTGGGAGAGACATGGTTTTAGTCTCCCATCTCATCATAGATGCATCCACATATGCTATAAGTGCTTTATCACTAAATATGAAGTGTGGGATATTGAACCTATAGCTCAAACACCGAATTACAAATTCTAAGTATGAAGGTTATGAATTGGTGCTTATGAAGTGAAATAAGATCACTAATATGACATAAGGTTTCCTGGGAAAGACATGGTTTTAGTCTCCCATCTCATCATAGATGCATCCATATTTCTATAAGTGCAGTTGTTACTTTAACGTGAAACTTATAGCATATGTTAAATGCATATTTATTAAGACTATATGGTACATGGAAATCCTCAAAGCTCATGAAATATTTGAGATATATCGGATGAAGCAACCTCTTGAAGGATATAAAGTACCAAAATATTCTTAATTAAGAGTTATCACTAAAAGTTTGAGTATTTTGAATTCAAATTTGATATTATTGTAACATATTCTAACTATTAAATTTGTTGTTGATGCTCCTAAATATTTCAATCATTTGAAAAGTGAAAAACATGTCGAATAGTGTGATAGACGATCATGTATGAAGACAATGTTACTTGTATTGCTCAAATCAGAGAAGGGGAGATATTAATCAGGGGGAGATATCAATCAGGGGGAGCATCCCAATTCTACTACATGTAGGACGTATGCACGTTGTACTCTTTTTCCCTTCGACTAGGTTTTTGTCCCACTGGGTTTTTCCTAGCAAGGTTTTAACGAGGCAACATAAGCGCATCCAACACCATATCAATGATCCAGAAGAAAGTTTCACTCTTTTTCCCTTCACTTCGGTTTTGTCCCACTGGGTTTTCCAAGCAAGGTTTTTAATGAGGGAACTATGTCATTGTATGGTGGACATCCAAGGGGGAGTGTTGTAAATGCATGGGTTGGTGGATGACCACCATACCTCTTAGTATTCTACCGTTGGATTTTATGTAACCTATGCACTAAGTATTTGTAATTAGTGCTTGTAACCTATAGGTATATTGTAAATGATGGTATTCAATATCCTATCTTGTAAGCCTATAAATTGGTGGTTCTACCAAAGATTAAGATAAGAATAAACAAGGTGAAACTTTATCTTTGGCATATCACTTCTCTCTACATTTTTCCCTCTAGTTTTATAACACAAAAAAAAAAATTTCTCACTCCAAAAGAACACAAAGAAACTAAATTGGTTGTAAAATAAATAAATAAGAACATTAAATGTCACAAATTTGAAAAAAAATTAAACATTAAATTACACCAAATTAATTGAAAAATAAAATCAATAGTATAATAATAAATCAACACAATTAATTGAGGAAAAGTAAACTGTAAGGAGGTGTATTTTTAGAATCTAAAAAATATAATAAATTAAACTTGTAGCTTAATTAGGTAATTGACTTAGGTGGATCCCAGTCATTGGGTTTTTCTTATAAAATTCAAAATTTTATTTATAGAAAAATAACGTGATGGGTTGTAGGTAAGAACAAATGAGTTTCAAGGAAAAAGATAAATTTACTATAATTTTATTTTCTATTTTTAAATTTTGTTTTTTTAAATTACAAATGTTTTTAATATTAAAGGTCAGTCCATTTAATAGTAATTTTAATTTTAATCTTCTACCTCCTAGTTTAGACATATTATTCTGAGTGTACAGCTATATTTGCCTTAAATATCATATGTCATTATTAGATTTTCTTTTTCTTTAAAAACACATTTTATTAATAACATGATTTGACGCCTCCAGCTTGGATCAGGCAGGCACTTAGGCAACTCATCATCAGTTAATTTATTGGCCCACTAGCCAAATACCAGTGGGTCCTACATCCAACCTTTCATGTGAAATCATCTTCCCACTTCTGCCTTATCCTTCACTATTCCTCCCTCAAAAACAACACTCCACAATGATCATGTTCCTGAATTGATACCCTAAATTGTATTATGTTAACTTCTAAATTGTATTTAATTACCTGCTCTTCCTCTTTAAGTACACATGCAATAATGTTCTTTGCCATTATGCAACCACTCGAAAGCAGCTTCTACGTGGATGAAAAATTATTGTGTACGTTTGATATACCGGTGATTTAACGTAAAGGTATCTATTTTATAACACATCATAAAAATTAATATCTAACCTTCAATCCTAAAATGGTGAATCAAAAGCTTTCGGCACTTGTTATAATTTCAATTGATTGGATACACCATAACAAAATTGCCAATTTGAATCCAATGGACTGAGGTAGATGCAAATCTATATGAGACATCAATTATTTATTTATTTTCTACGAAACCACTGGTTTTTATTTTATAGGTATATTTATTTCCCCAAACTAATTCTTTTCCCAAACCAAATTAGGTGAAACATATCTGTTAATATTTAATCTTATGCGTATACTATCAGTCTAACCATTCCAACAGAGTTGTTCAAATAAAATATATATATATTTTTTTTCTTATAGTTAAATTATATATAATTTGGTGAACAATGTTTGGAGAATATCTTTTGTGAAAGAAACAAACATAGGGAAATTTCCAAAACAGATTGCTTTCTACTTGACTATGTTGGAAAAGTCGAAATTGAATTCTTTATTTCACTTCAAAATTGAAATTTATTAATTATTTGGGTAAGTCCAATAGTATTTTAGTTGTTTTTACAAAAATAAATAAATAAATAGCTCAAAATGACTTCTTTTTTTCGTACCAATAACAGCTCCTTTTATTTTTTACATATCATTGACAATTACATTCCTCTATATATTTGCTTTGTGAAAATGGTAGGGAGCCTCAAAATTCCTCTTAGTGTTCCAAACGTACAACTTTTGAAGTTGATATATATTGATCAAGTTGGCCAATGTTTTACCGATATAAGTGATATTGAAAGAGGGGGAATTCGAGTGCAGGACTCCGGCTGCAAGAGTAATTGCTTTTAATCCCTTGAAGTTAGCCGAGATTTAATTTTGTTACATGTTACACATAAACAAATTTTGTTACATTTAACTTTATTTTCTTTTGTGGTCTCTATTTAACTCAATCTGGTTGAACAGATGGTCAACCTGCTGTCCCGTCTCTATATGCAAATGCCACCTTTCTGTTTGTATCTAATCTTATGGGTTTTCAACTTTTCAATAGCAAACGGATTTTCTGTTTTTGATCGTGAGGCTGATCTTCTGTGTGGTCACGCCGACTCTTATCCTTTCTTCCAGTCCATCATCCATGCATAAATTAGGATATGCTCTGTCTCTCTCTCTCTCTCTCTCTCTCTCTCTCTCTCTCTCTCTCTCTCTCTCCACCTATAGATTTTTCTTCTATGAGAATCACAAAGCACAACAATGTAATTGCATGTGGTCCTAATGCTCCACAATTAACTCACACAAGAACAAAATGGGCCACAAGGGGTGACATTTCCATACTTCAGTTAATCTGCAACTTGAAAATGACAATTTATGAAGAATCTTTGCTCTAATTTTGCTTTTTCATGCAACTGTTTGGAACAGAATTTGAGACCCAGAATGTTAAAAAATCCAGGGCTCTAGCTACTACACAGTTTGCCCAGTTTGGTAGAAATGATGGGAGTAAGATAAATGATGAAAAAAGGAACAAATTTCAACCTCAACATTCATGCTTGCAAGTCTTACAAGAGCAGCTCCTGAAGGGAAGCTACCATTCAGCATTTACAGTTTTCAACTCTCAAGTGCATAGGCAAATTGCAACCTCTATATTTTGTTGGGTTCATAATGGTAAAAACAAATTGGCTTCAACTTGAAGTAAAAAATACCTACTGATTTTTCGTTTTCACTTCAAGTCTGCAAGCTACAATGCGAAAGGAACAATTTTGCTTTACAAAATTGAAAATGTACAAGCATATTTTCCATTATTTTGTTATCATGTTAGCGTTGGCTCTTTGACAAGTAAGGTTCATACACACGTTGGTAATTCTAATTTTTTTTTGGTTATTGTCAACATTTGACTTACGATCACACCGTAATTTTTGGAAATGTAAATTTATTCTGAAAACTCTTTAAATTTTAAAAAACACTTGAAGCACGTATTTTTCATATTCCAACTAATGTAATGATGTTTTATTTGTTCATGTCTGGAAACCATAGAGATCTTATTTATTCATAATAAATAAGAAATTGTCATAAGTTAATATCCAATTTGGATCCAATATTACTGAATCATAAAAGGTATGTGCATAATTTACTTAATTTGGTCATTAAAGATCCGTTGAAAACCTTTCACATGGGCAATTTTGTCAAACAACTATTGTAGACATTTTATGCTAAAAAACGAACAGCATGTTTCAAAGACTAAAAGGTGCAAAGGTCTAATGTTAGTGTTTGTGCTAACTTGCAATCCAAATTCAACTATTAAGCAGTTGCATTTTAACTGCTTTTTTTCTTTTTCATGAATGGAGATTTAGGGATTCGAAATCGGGATGAATGGAGATTTAGAGATTTACAATCGGGATGTACGTTAATATTAAGAAGAAAAATACCACTAAATTAAGAACTAACGGTATTTGAATTGCTTTGTATTAAAGGTGTGGTAAAAATTGTCCAAATATTAAAAGAACAAAAATGAAAACCCTTTTTTATTTCTTCTAGCAAAAGAAACATCCGCTGTCATCTCTCCTTGGCTCCTCCAAATATTCTTAGACCAGTGGATTGTCAGTCTATTTATAAAAATTGTCCCTTGCCTATCTATCTGAGCTTCAAATTCTATTTCTTTTTTTATATTTAAATATATAAGGGAGGAAGTGGAATAGCCACGAAAGATAGAATAGAAAAGAGAGAAATAAAGCCTGTGTGTAGAGAGGATGACCACCACATCCTCTGTTTTCATTACATATATTCCACTGGTCAGATCTTAGTTTCTATCATTTTCTCATCTGGGTCCTCCTCGAATGGTAAACTTTTCATCCTTTTGATTTTTATTTTTGTTGATCTTCTTTTGAATTATTCTTCCATGGGTCTCTGATCCACGAGAGCTCTGCTCAATTTTCATTTGTTGGGGTTGTTAGGAAATTCGTTTTGTTGTTCTGATTGGTTCATGAAGGATCTGATGTTCCAAGATTGAATTTGACGTTTCCTAATTGTTGTTTCAATCAGAGCACTATCTGGGTTCTGTCTGAATTTTAGACAAGGTAATGGCTTTTCGTATTTGCTTGCTTTTATCCACATTTGGATCTCTTTGTTTCGCATTTTCTATTCAATATCGAGTCTTTTGAAGTTTGTCAAAGTATATGATTGTGGACCATCCATGTAATTTGACAGTACAGGATTGGCTCCAATGATAAAGCTTTAGGCTTTCCAATTGAATTATGAAATTTCTTTGCTGGATTTTCAACTTATATTGAATTGTATATCTTTTGCAAGTGTTGTTTTCAGTTGAATTGAATTGGGTTATTGAATTTATCATTGTTTGTTACAGAAAAGGATGGAACCAGATCTTGGCAAGCTCTTCATTGGCGGGATTTCCTGGGACACAGATGAGGAACGGCTCAAAGAATATTTCAGGAAATATGGAGAGGTGGTGGAGGCTGTGATCATGAGGGATCGTGCAACCGGTCGTGCTCGTGGCTTTGGTTTCGTTGTCTTTGCGGATCCTGCAGTTGCAGAAAGAGTCATTATGGATAAGCACATGATCGATTGCCGCACAGTGAGTATCACAACTATCTTTTTGCATCACGGACTTGGTTGGTATTTTTCCATTTCGTTATAGGATCTTAGTTGCAATACTGAAATATGTCGTATAACCTTCCATTTTTAAAAAGGATCGTATTTCAAACATGACTTTGATTTCACATCTACAATTAAAGGAAAAAAAAACATTCATGCATTCTCTCTATCTCTCTCTAGATTTGAATCAATCAATTCAAAATGCAATTTAGTTATTTGGAATCTGCATTGAAGGAAAGTGTACACTTACGGCTACACGAATTCAAGATGGCACCAATAGTTTTACTCAGTTTTCTGTTTTCAATCTTAGGTGGAAGCAAAGAAGGCTGTTCCTAAGGAGGATCAGAACATTTTAAACAGAACTGGGGTTGCTCATGGTTCCCCTGGTCCTGGACGCACGAGAAAGATTTTTGTTGGAGGTTTAGCATCCACAGTCACTGAGAGTGACTTTAAGAAGTACT
Organism: Prunus dulcis; assembly: GCF_902201215.1. Lineage (NCBI taxonomy): Eukaryota > Viridiplantae > Streptophyta > Magnoliopsida > Rosales > Rosaceae > Prunus > Prunus dulcis. Next base: position 15,407,218 of record NC_047653.1, on the reverse strand, counting down.
TTGATCAATTTGGTACAGTCACTGATGTTGTAGTAATGTATGATCACAACACCCAAAGGCCGAGAGGCTTCGGATTCATCACTTATGACTCGGAGGAGGCAGTTGACAGAGTTCTGCATAAAACATTTCATGAACTCAATGGTAAGATGGTTGAGGTCAAGAGGGCAGTCCCTAAGGAGCTATCTCCAGGGCCCACCCGGAGCCCTCTGATAGGATACAACTATAGTCCAGGTAGGACCAGTGGTTTGCTTAACGGTTATGCTCAGGGTTATAATATGAGCCCAATTGGAGGTTTTGGCATCAGTATGGATACAAGGTTCAATCCACTTTCTAGTGGTCGTAGCGGGTTGTCTCCATTTGGCACTACTGGATATGGACTGGGTATGAATTTAGAGCCAGGATTGAGCCCAAACTATGGCGGGAATTCCAACTTTGGCAATAGTCTAGGATATGCACGGATGTTGAGCCCCTATTATAATGCCAATTCAAACAGGTATGCTACCCCTATTGGATATAATGCGGGTAATGGAAGGAGCAGTTCTGTAGTAAGCTCAACTAATCGGAATGTCTGGGCAAACAGTGGCATCAACAATAACATAAACCCTGCCAGTACTGGGGGTTACTTGAGTTCTGAAAATGGGGGCTTTGGAGTTGCTATAGGAAATAATGATTCAAATTGGGGCCCTAATTCTTTTTCAACTCAAAGTAGAGGCAGTGCTTCTGGATATACTAGTGCCGGTGGTTATGGTAGTGGAGAAAGCAGCTTTGGGTTGGGAGGAGGAGGATACGGAAGAAACAGTGGTACTGGGGTTGCCCCAACATCATCATTTCCCACATCAACTGTTGGTTATGAGGGGTCTTATGGGGACTTGTACCATAGTGATTCAGTTTATGGTGACTCAACTTGGCGCTCTACCAGCCCTGAGCTAGATGGTTCTAGCACATTTGGTTACGGCCTGGGTGATTTACCTGCAGACATCAGCGCCAAAAGTTCTGGGGGCTATATTGGAAGTTACAATGTTACCAGTAGACAACCAAATAGAGGTAACTATCACCTTACAACTGAATTTTGTAGAGAACTGGTTAATTCCAAATGAACAACTATTTTTTCTGGAATATGAAAGATTTGATTGCTTACTGTTTGCACAGTTACTTCTATTATTGATTTGAAGATATATCTTTATACATTGAGAATGATTCATATTTGAACGTTATGAATGTTTAAACCCAACATGGAATAATTGTACCACCCCCTTTGCTACAATCATACCAATGATATGGAATACATGTTATACATTATGTGCATATTTATGTCTGTAAGAGATAACTGTTCTTAGTTATGGTTCGAAAAGAACTCTGAAGCTTATTTTGAGTCACTCGTATAATTTTGCATATGAGTCACTCGTATAATTTTGCATGTGAGGTGCTGGTAGATGTCCAAACGCACAATTTTAAAAGTCGATTTGGATGATGTCTAACCCTTCCAGCACCCTCCCAGTAACTTGTAATCATGCACATTGAAGTTGGCTAAAATTGTTTTGTTTACACATATAAACAAGTTTGAACATTTATGTTTACTTGTGAAATTAATTATATGCTGATAGTTAAATGTTAACTCATGGAATTCAGTTTTTTATAGTATTTTTTTAAAATTTGATAAATATGTACTTCAGGAATTGCTGCTTAGGTGATTTGTTGGGTATCAAGAGGTGATGGTAGGTGAAGTGAAACCAGTCAAACACTGAAGGATTGTGAATAGTATACGTCTCTCTTAGTAAGATTTTCAGCTTATAAGGAAACTGATCATATAGTTCTAACGGGGTTCCTTGATTTGAAGTATACATATCAGAGAGCAATTTCATGGAATTTTGTGTCAAAGGTTTGGGATTTGCTTTTTTCCTTGAAAGCTTAGGTTCCTTTCTCAAAGTTTGATTGAGGTGTAAAATCAGATTGCGGATATATACTCAGGAAGACGGTTTCAATTAATGTACCTTGCATCTCCAGCGAGACCAGCCAGCATTAGTCTGTTGAAAGAGATAGAACATTGATTTTTTTTTTTTTTTCATTTCATTTCTGTAAGCCTGGCAAAGTTGCTGGTTCTTATGTTTCTTCTGGGATTTGCTTTTCTCTCAGATTTTATGTCAGGTTTCTGATTTACTAGTGTGAAACAATAGAGGGATGCCCAACTGGGATCCCCGTCTAATAAGTTACTGAACATTTTGATTCATTGTTTTTAAGTAAAGTTGTGTGAAGCGTCAGATATTACTCCTGTTTGTGATTTTTTATTTATTTTTTATTTTTTTCCAATTAGCTCAACCGCTAAGGGGTGCATTAAGAATTTTCTCTCTCTTCCTCCATTAGCATCACAAAAACACATTTAAGATGTTAAGTGTAATGATTCCATGCAGGTTTGTAAATGATAGGGTATTTTTCGAAGTGTGTCAATGTGTAAGGGATGAGGATTTTACTGGGGTTCTTGGGTAGGTTAATTTATCATTCCCCCTCTTTCTTCTCACTGCTGTTTAGTTTTCTATTTTAGGTTAAATGCTGTGGAAAATGTAAATAACTTAAAATTTGGGGTTAATTACTCAAATGGTTCTCAAATTTATACCTTATTTACATTTTGGTCCCTCAACTAAATTATTCATTCAAATGGTCCATCAACTTTATATTATTCACTCTAGTGGTCCTTCTGTTTAATTTTCTATTAAATTTAACCTAATTTTAGGGTAAATAATGACCAATTTGCCCTCTTATTTAACGGAAATATTGACAGAATGTAACGGTATGACCAATTGAGCGAATAATATAGAGTTGATGAACCATTTGAATGAATAATTTAATTGAAAGATCAAAATATAAATCGAATATAAGTTTGAGGACCATTTCAATAATTTACCCTAAAATTTGCATGTGGCATTGAGACACGGCCTGGTGCCTAAATTCAAGCTAAACTGTAGAGTCTCAATGAATCAATGATTGAGATCCTATTAAGGAGAGCTAATTTGTCCCAACACTCAGTTACCTTTTTCTTCCGCTTTATAGGATTCCTTTGTTTTTTTCAATGGGAAAACAAGAGAAAAGATGTCCTGCTCGCAGCCGAAAATGTCAATAAAGTGGACAATCCCATTGCACCCCTCAAACCTCTTTTCTCATCTGTTCTAAGCCTCTTGACCTCTGCAGAACAATCGTGAGGTGTGTATACGGCCACGTGTCGTGTAATGTGGAAGACTCTGGTGCACTACTATGCACAGACAGAGCCGATACAAAACAATGAATGATAGAGAGGTTATGTTCATACCTCTGGAACAAGGCCGCTTAAAGATAACAAGAGGCTCGTAACTCATGTGGTTAAGAGTATTTATCCCAACATTCGAGGTGTTAAGTTCAATTTTCCTCAATATCGGTTATATAAAATAAATACAAAAATACAAAAAGGGATCCCTTAAAGGCATACATAACTTGAGATGGAAGTAGAGAATACGAATCATAAAATGCCCTCACCGTAAAAGGCTCAATGAATTCTTCCTGTCATGCATTACATTGCCAATCAGACAGAAAAAGTCACAAGTTGGACCATTACACCCAAAAAGAATACGCGGTTAGGCAATCTTTTTAACCATTAAGAGTTTATTATATTGCACAACAGTTGTCAAAATCAAGAGTATGCTTAACTTTTCAAAAATGCCACTGATGCTGTTTTGATCCAGAAGATATGGCTACTTTCTTGTTATATAGTTTCTAAAGGTCAAAAGAGTTACAGGCTCTAGCAATGGCAACAAACCAGGATCTCAAAGATCTCCAATGGGCTCTGGAAGCCATCAAATCAGAAAGCCTCAACCTACACAACATCTCCTTCTACCTTTCTCAGCCCACTTCTGGCTGCTACCAGGAAACAGAAAGCTCCATCAACATAAACATTTCAAAAGACAGCCTCTCTTACTTTTCACAGTTCCTCACAGTTTTGGGAACAGCCAAAACCAACCAGCTGCTTCTCAGAAACTTGGAGTTCCACCAGATTGAATGGGAACTACAACAACTTCGCAATCTTACTGTGTTGCTTGAGAGTTGTTCAAACATCAAGCAAGTTGTGTTCAAGAGAAACAGATTTGACAAACAACGCCTGTCAGAGTTGTCTGAGATTCTGAAGAGAAATAGAGTGATCAAAGAGATAATGTTTTCTGAATCGGCTATTGGGTCTGCTGGAGCTGGATTTCTTGCTTCTGCTCTTAAGGTGAATGAGAGCTTGGAGGAGCTACAGATATGGGAAGACTCCATTGGGTCAAAAGGCGCAGAAGAGCTCTCCAAGATGATTGAAGTGAACTCAACACTGAAGCTGTTGACAATATTTGACTCGTATTCGATCACTGCAACTCCACTTATTTCTGCAGTGTTAGCAAGGAATAGGACTATGGAAGTCCATGTTTGGAGTGGAGAAAATGGAGAAAGAAGTTCTAAGGTGGTTGAGTTTCTACCTGAGAATAGCACACTTCGAATTTACAGGCTCGACCTTTCAGGCGCTTGCCGGGTTTCCTGTGCTCTCGGGTGGAACTCAACTGTCAAGTCACTCGACATGACTGGTGTCCGGCTGAAATCAAGATGGGCTAAGGAGTTTCGATGGGTTTTGGAACAGAATCACAGCCTCAAAGAGGTAAACTTGTCCAAAACTTGCCTGAAAGATAAAGGAGTTGTGTATGTAGCAGCTGGACTCTTCAAGAATCAGAGTTTGGAGAGCTTGTATTTAGATGGAAATGCGTTCGGAGGTATAGGAGTTGAACATTTACTCTGTCCTCTGAGCAGGTTCTCTGCCCTGCAGTATCAAGCAAACATCACTTTAAAATCTGTCACATTTGGAGGTGGAAGAACCAAGATTGGAAGGGAGGGACTTGCAGCCATTTTACTGATGCTGACGACCAACGAAAGTTTGACTCGGTTAGGGATATATGATGATGAGAGTTTAAGATCAGATGACTTTGTTAAACTCTTCAAAAGTTTGGAGAAGAATGCTGCCTTGAGACACTTATCTTTGCAGGGCTGCAAGGGTGTTCAAGGAGAGTTGGTCCTGCAGGCAATCATGGAAACATTACAGGTAAATCCTTGGATTGAAAATATTGATCTTGCAAGAACACCACTGCAAAACTCAGGAAAGACCGACGGGATTTATCAAAGATTAGGCCAGAATGGGAGGCCTGAACCAGAAATGGATTTGCTTAAGGACATGCCACTTACAGTACCCAAGAGTTGTAGAGCATTTTTCTGTGGACAAGAATATGCAGGTAACTCTGAAGTTAAAGTATCTAACTTTTGTTTGTAAATTTTGATTGTCTTGAAGCACATGTTGTCTCCTAAAATGTTTTCGGATTTCGAGTTGCAGGTAAGTCTACATTGTGCAACTCCATATTGCAGAGTTTCTCTTCTTCAAAGATTCCCTATGTGGACCAGGTAAGATCTCTAGTGAACCCAGTTGAGCAAGCTGTTAGAACAGTTGGAATGAAGATTAAAACTTTCAAAGATGAGGACACAAAGATTTCAATATGGAATCTTGCTGGTCAGCATGAATTCTATTCTCTCCATGATCTCATGTTCCCAGGGCATGGTAGTGCATCATTCTTTGTCATCATATCCAGTTTATTTAGGAAACCAAACAACAGAGAACCAAAGAACCCAATGGAGATAGAAGAGGACCTTCAGTATTGGCTCAGGTTCATAGTCTCAAATTCAAGAAGGGCTGTGCAGCAATGCATGCTACCAAATGTAACAGTCGTACTCACGCACTACGACAAAATCAATCAGCCATCACAAAACTTGCAGGTTGCAGTTAACTCAATTCAGAGATTGCGAGACAAGTTCCAGGGATTCGTTGACTTCTACCCAACAGTGTTCACAGTTGATGCAAGATCATCAGCATCAGTGAGTAAACTCACTCATCACCTTCTAAAGACAAGCAAGACAGTTCTTCAAAGAGTCCCAAGAATCTATCAGCTTTGCAATGATCTGACACAAATATTATCAGATTGGAGATCAGAGAACTACAACAAGCCAGCTATGCAGTGGAAGGAGTTTAATGAGCTATGCCAAGTCAAGGTTCCATCCTTAAGAATTCGATCGAGACATGACAACAAAGAGAAGGTGGAAATGAGGCGGCGGGTTGTTGCTACTTGTCTTCATCACATAGGAGAGGTAATTTATTTTGATGAACTGGGGTTTCTAATCTTAGATTGTGAATGGTTCTGTGGTGAGGTGCTTGGCCAACTAATAAGACTGGATGCAAGAAATCAAAGCTCCACAGAGAATAATGGATTCATCAGCAAGAAGGATTTGGAGAAGATTCTAAGAGGAAGCTTACAGAGTCCGATTCCTGGAATGGGCTCAAAGGTATTTGAGAACTTAGAGGCCAGTGACCTTGTGAGAATGATGCTCAAACTGGAATTATGCTATGAACAAGACCCATCAGATCCTAATTCCTTGCTCTTGATCCCCTCAATTCTCGAAGAAGGAAGAGGAAAGCCACAAAGATGGCAATTAAGCAGACCTGAGTGCCTTTATGCAGGGAGGCATCTTGAATGTGATGATTCAAGCCACATGTTCCTCACACCAGGCTTCTTTCCTAGATTACAGGCAAGAGTTTCCCCAATCTTCTTTGTTACTTGCTCCTCAAGTTTTGTTTATTTTCATCTTTCAATTATTTTAGATTTTATGAGTGACATTATCCTAAAGTAACCTAAGTACAAATTGATAAGATAGCCTAGCTATCTGCTTTGAATATCTCAACTTTAGTACCAAAATTGTCATATGCCTCATAAGTCATGTGAATTGCTTAATACTGTATACAATATTGCCAAGAACTGAATTGGAGTCAAATGTTAAGGCAAAGCTTTACTCTAGTTCCAAATAATGCACCGATGCATGTGCATTCGTGTGTTTATCAAGAACAGCAGTGCGGGTTCATGTACCTTGGGGCTAGCAATTCCGTGGCTACAATGTGAAGAACATTCCACACAGTTATATTTGGTTCTGTCTATGTTCTTATCAAACTTCATCTGTTTGAAAACCCAGGTGCATCTGCATAACAGAATCATGGCCTTGAAGAACCAACATGGAGCGACTTACAGTCTTGAGAAGTACCTAATTTCCATAAATATAAATGGAATCTATATCAGAGTAGAATTGGGAGGACAGCTGGGTTACTATATTGATGTCCTCGCATGCTCTACCAAGAACCTGACAGAAACCCTTAGGTTCATCCAGCAGCTTATAATACCAGCAATTCATAGCCTCTGCCATGGTATCACCTTGACTGAAAATGTGATAAGACCAGAATGTGTGCAAAATCTCACACCTCCGAGATACAGGAAAACACAATTTGCTTCATTGCAACAATTAAAACAGGCATTGCTTTCTGTTCCTGCGGACAGCATGTATGATTACCAGCACACCTGGGATCCAATCTCCGACTCTGGAAGGCAAATCCTAAGAGCTGGTTTTGATTTGGCCCGAGACCTCCTATCAGATGATGACTTCCGTGAAGTACTGCACCGGAGATATCATGACCTATACAACCTTGCTCAGGAACTGCAAATCCCACCTGAGAACGACCCGGATGGACCAGAGAATGCTTTATCAACAAGTGACGAGCCTGACAAAGTTGATCCAACTTTTGGTGGAATTGCCAAAGGGGTTGAAGCAGTTTTGCAGAGACTGAAGATCATAGAGCAAGAAATCAGAGACTTGAAACAGGAGATCCAGGGGCTGAGATATTATGAACATAGACTCCTGTCTGAGCTTCATCGCAAAGTCAATTACCTTGTGACATACAATGTCCAAATTGAAGAGAGGAAAGTACCGAATATGTTCTACTTTGTTAGAACAGAAAACTACTCAAGGAGATTGGTCACCACCATGATTCCTGGCATGAATGCTCTTCGACTGCACATGTTATGTGAATTCCGACGAGAAATGCATGTTGTTGAAGATCAGGTAGGGTGTGAAATGATGCAGGTTGATAACAGGACCGTGAAGTCTTTGGCACCATACACCACAAAGTTCATGAAACTGCTAACATTTGCTCTCAAGATTGGAGCCCATTTAGCCGCTGGCATGGGCGAAATGATACCTGATTTAAGCAGGGAAGTTGCCCACCTGGCTGATTCTTCCCTCCTTTATGGAGCAGCAGGAGCAGTTGCTGCCGGTGCTGTCGGGGCTGCAGCAATTGGGCGTGCAGAGGGAAGGAACAGAAGTAGGGCTGCAGAAAGCTCAAGAGATATCCAGCAAGATCAAAGAACAGCACAACAATGGGTTCTGGATTTCCTAAGGGACCGGAGATGCTCAACTGGAAAGGATATAGCAGAGAAGTTTGGTTTATGGAGAGTGAGGTACAGAGATGATGGTCAGATTGCATGGATCTGTAGGAGGCATATTAACCTCAGAGCACATGAAATAATTGAAGTGCCACTCTGAAAAACTTTGCATCTAAATGTTTATGATAAATAAAAGTCATTTCCCCATTGATGTCTTCTAGATAAAAAGTCATTTTCCCCTTCAATGTTCAGACTTTTGAGTCTTGCTTTGCAGTATCGTCTTTTGCTACTGAAGTTTATATAGCAAGTATTAACTGACAGAATGGTGTTTTTGGCTTTTCTTAGACCATGTTGTCTAATTATACTTAACCTGATATTAACATAATTAAACCTATAATTTTCACCTACATTATAATAGGCACAAAAATATCAACTTGTACAAGAGATTTATCAATTAAGTGCAGATTAACTAAATTTGTCCAAGTCATATTGATGGAGATGGATAAGATCTGGTGGATTTTTTTTTGCCTTTTTTAGAGTAGATCTGGTGGATTCAAAACAAATCATGTCAATGTTTTGGCCTTACAAACTTTTTGCTGTAAATCACCATGTGAATGTGGGATCATAATCTGAGTCATGATTATAGACATCATGGGCCCTAAATAGTTAAATGGAATTTGATTATCTCAATAATTAAAGGTTCAAATAAAAAAGCAGCTACAAAGGGGAAAGATGTCATGGTAGTTCATATATACTAATAGCAAGTTGGTGATAGAACAAAGCTTTAAACAGGTACAAGTCAAGATTTCCTGTCATCTAAAGCACCTCGACATACAAAGGGAAACAACACAATACATAGAACATTATTACATTTCATTACTAGTTATCTAAAAATCTAAAGTCACCTGTGTCTTCCTCTGAACCTGTGAAACAAAAGTTCAGAAGAAAGCCCGACTCCCATAAAACACACGGGAACCGCTGTTCTTTGGTGTCTGCATTTTCTGATCAGTGCTCGAATTTCCTGAACTGGTTGGTGATTCAAGGTCCAAAGGAAGCTTCATTTTTGCCAAAGACTCGGTGAATTGCTGCATGCTTTTCATGTACATGTCTACAAAATCCTGCTGCACCACCTGCTGCTCAGGAACAGTGACAGTGACAGTAGGTTTTGCAAATGCATCACTTGGCACCCCATTAGACGAATCAGTCTCACCATCTTTATCCACTTTTTTCTCTCCTGGGGCCGATATTTGTTCCTGGTTTGGAGATTCTGAAGCTGATGGAGCATCACATGACTCTGAGCTAGCCTGGACTGAAGGAGATGAAGCACCATTAGTTGACACACTACTTGGGGGAGAATCAAGCTTTGGAACCTGGATAGACTCAAAAGCAGTGGTCGAGAAGCTTTCTATAGCATGGACATCCACTTCTGAGCTAAGCTGATTTTCAGTTTCAGCAGTGACCAAGCTCTCAGAGCTGTGAGACTCAAATTCTGAAGATGGGATCTTAATATACTCTGAAACCATTCTCTGGTCTTCATTGTCAATGTTCGGATCTGGGAACTCTAACTTATCTAATTCACAAGGAAGCTCGGCTATCTCTGAGTCCTGCACAATAGGATTTGAGGCCAGAGGCATTACGTCTGGTGAATCTCCAGCATATGAGAGAGACAATTGGACAAACCCTGCTGGGGAATGAAACAGATCAGTTGAAGAAAGAGAGAACTCTTTCTCTAACTTCCCATTCTTGACGAGGATTTCTGACAAAGGAACCAAAGCAAACCCCAGCAACTGATCTTCAAGATAATTCTTCACCCTGCTCAGCATCCAAATCTCGCATTTGAGGGAGGAATCAACAGTCCGGACATTGAGCTGGACATTGTCATTGAAGACTGGATTTCTACCACCACCATTAATGGTTTTGGTGGAGACTGTGTTTTCTGGATCACTTGTCAGGCATAGCTTAGCATAAACATCTTGCTTGTGGTATATGCAGATGTTGTGGATGTCCCTGGCCTGATGAACGTAAACCTCAAGAACACCAATGGAATTCTCTGAGTTACAAACCATGGCTTCCTTTCTATTGGCATCAGTTCCATTGGCATCAGTTCCATTGGATGAAGGCCCAGCGGTACGGATGAAGAAGTTGGATTTCTGCTTCTCAGGCTCAGCAACAACAGAGCCTTTGAATGGAGACACAACAGATTGAGGGGAAGCCATGAAAACACCCAGGAAAGGAACCTGAAAAAGCACAACAAAGATCTTTCTGAAAAAACTCAAGTAACTCCAATTTAAGATTTTAAGTAGAAAGCTTTAACTTTAGACTCAGATAGTTAATTCGAAAGACCGGCTCAGGGATTAAGCAAAATTGAGGACAAATTTATATATTATAACAAAAAGCCAATTCCAAAATAGAAAACCCTAAAGCATAAATTAGAAATTTGGCTAAACCCTAGGCCTCAAGTCCAAGCCAAATCGTGACCTTCTACGATACGGGCCACCAGACCCACAAATCTAAATCTCAGAATGTCCTGAAACTAACACCAATTATCAAAATTTAGAATGCAGACGCCAAACATTACAATAATGAACTTTCAGAAAACCCCACAAAACCCAAACCGAAAAATTAAGCAACACCAAATACTGAAGAATACAGAAACCCAAAACTTCGGCCTGATATAGAAGTAAACACAAATTTCTTGTAAATCGGAGACCAAAACCCACGTTAACATGTTCAAGGCCCAGACAGCGACCCTTACCTTGAAATTAAGCAAAGCTAACTCAGAAGAACTGGTGTACTAACACACAATTATCGATGAAACTACGTCGTAACCAAGAAATCAACCAAAAACAGACAAAACCCAGAACTGAGAACCAAACCCACAAAAACAAAACCAAGATTGAGCTGAGATGAGGATGAGTAAAATTCTCAAAACCCCCAAATTAACACTTCACTAGTGAGCTTCTCCAAAACCCACAACCCCAAAACTTAAAAACAAGCAAGCCCTTTAACAATAATGCAAGATATTTACAGAGCCCAATAAAGATACCTACTTTTCTACGGAAAAACACCACCACCGGAATCCAAGGGAGTGAAACAGGAAAAGAAAGCACAGTGACCCAGATCGTGCCACAGGATTCTAAAATCAAACCCTTTAAAATTCCACCTTTGAAACCTTCAAAAAGCCACATAGAATTAACCAATTGCGATAAAAATAAAATAAAAAGTATCTTGACAATATAATAAAGAAAAGCTGAGATGGGTCTGTTTGTTATCTTTTCCCCCTTACCTTTGGCTCTTTAGCTCCAAAGTCAAATGGATAGCTTGAAATCTGTGGCTCCAATTGACGATCCGTCCAAGACTCAGTTCATCAATCGAGACGATACTGTTGTTGCTCCTGCTAGAGAAGCAAACTTTGTGAAGCTGCTACTACAAAGTAAAAGAGGACAAAGAAGGAAGAATAATAATCTAATGGAAAATTCAGCTGTGGGTTGAAGCTTGTCGGAAAGCCTCTATAGTTGTGCACTGCACGAGTATATATATATATATATATATAAATATCTTTTCCAGTACATTTTTTTTTTCTTACTTTTTTCCTTTTTCACTTTGAGATTTTTATCGTGTTTTTGTTTTTTTTAATGATCCAAAGGAGATGGGCTTGCAGAAACACCGTCCCACGCGTAGGTCATAGGCAGACCAATCAACGAAGATTTGAGTGCGCCTGTTGGTGGGACATGAAACAGATGGCTTGTCTACTGTGCGCTCTCTTTTTATGGTGATTTATGTCAGTCTCCGGATGCTTCCTGTTTGATGTGTTTCTCTTTTGCTTTCCTCTTTTGTGCTGAAAATGAAAGTTAATTGTCCATTTGGGAATTTTATTGCCCATCAAGCTTTAGCTAGTGACAACAATAGGTGAGATGAAATAAAAAATTACACTTTATACGTTATTTTTTGAGGACAATGATTTTATTAATCCAAAATTGTTCTTAAATTACTAACAAAATCAAACACATAGACCAAATTGAGCAAAATCAAATCACATTGACCAAAAATTAAAGGAAAAAACTTCCCCCCTTATCAGCTAAGTAAAAGTTTTTATATTTTTGTTCATCCGTTTTCGCGTTTAGCTCCTGTGATGGAAGGGCGAAGTTCCCCACTGGCTTGGAGACCATATACTGGTCAAGCGAGTCAGCTTTCTTTGGTGTGCGAGCGTGCCACTGCTAGCAACGTGAATTCTAGCAGACTTCTTTTTAGAATAGATAACTTGTGCCCCAAGTTACTGACTTCTAAAAATCAAACGATTGTGAATTTGGGTGAGGAATATCTCCCAAGTAAGTTCTTTTCTTGCCTTAGACTGGTAAGGACTTTCACAATTTATCTCAGTATCAAACGGCTGTTCTGGCCAGAAATGTTTGATAGAAGTGGGCTGTTTCAGACAGAACTGCCTTTTACAAGATAATAAATATACATATTTAACTCTAGACAAGTTAAAAGACTGTCGGAACTTCGTTTCCGCTTGAATGGGAGGTTCCGATATAGGCTGGACTGGACATATCTAGGTCGGTCCGTACTGCTTTGTGACTTCAAATGCTAGGCTGACCTGCAAATCGATACCAAAGTTGGATTTTGGCAGAGCTTTAAGTTTTCTTCACGTTTTGTGAGGCCTTTTGGATGGGCAGAACTGCAGCTTCTTCTGCTTGAAAGGGACAGAAGTGACTTATTCTCGATGGTCTGTTGAGCTGGGGATTGCACTACGAGAGTTGTTCTGCTTGAGCAGGGCTCTACCTGAGTTTTCTGGGGTCTCCACGTTTGTGAAAACTTCAAACTTTGCTTATCTTGATTCTTGCTGAACCAAATTTGTAACGAGGGATCTCGTTCTAGAAGACTTGTCTTCTAATTCTGAACCTTGGAATTCAAGTGGGCTCTTGGCTTTTTCTTGCTGTTGTTTTTTTGTTGATGAGTTGAGTGTCTTTTCTCTCTTGCCTGCTTTTGTTTTTATAAGAGATCCTCTTTGGAAGTGGTTTTTAGATTTTAATAATGGGCGGCAAAAAGATCTCCCAAAACGTAAGGCAGGAAAGATTTTTATCAATTATGGCAGATAGGCTCCCAGTAGTCACTTCCTATAGCAATCCCTTCCCTGGTTTCCTGGGCGGCTGCTTTTGTTTCAACCAACGCCACCGCCTGTGTGGGCTTTTTATGGCGGTTTGGTTTTCTTCTGTATTTCCTGAATAATTCCTTGTTTCCCGCTCTAATTGAGAAGGCGCGGCCTGTGAATCCTTTGGAAGATGGTGTATTGCTTTGGGGCAAAAAATCTCTGAATATAGGTGGGCTTTTTGATTTTCTGTTGGCAGTTTTCCAGAGACGTCCCTTCCCATAAAAACTCTAGTTGAAAATGCTGACTTTCTCAATAGCTGAGGTAGCCACGTGGGAGTTCTTTTCTATTTTTTTTTTTAGTTTCTTGGGCTTGAGTCCAAACAACATTTGTGGGCTGATCCTTTTAAAACCCTGATGACAGCTTTCCATGCTTTTGGGCCCTTTTTTTGGACTGGGTAAGTGATCTCACTATGGGCTTTGCCTTTTGATCTTTTGACGTGCCAAATTTAGGCCCAAACAATGCCCCCTAAGTCTGAATCGTTTCAGAAACTGAAACGGTTTTCAGACTTAATGTTTTTTGCCATTAATTTGCGCGCCAGTCGTCTGCCACGTCCGTCTATCACGAACCAGAGTTCGTGGGAAAAACGGCTAGTTATTAGCTAGTTACTAGCTAATAATCATCAGGTGCCGTCCCATCTTCCTCTCTCCCACGTTTTCGAATTTTCTTTAAAACGAGGCTCAAACCCAATGCTTCTGAAAAACCTGCCCTTTTTCGATTCTGTTCTTCCTCTGAGCTCTTTTAAGGGATTTCCATCTCTCCTTCGAACCCTCGCTTTCTTTTATCTTCTCTTTGCTTCCTTCCTTTGGATTCTAGAAATGTCTTCCCCAAGGTCCCGTGCTCAGTCCTCTTTGGCTTCAATTCCTCCTGATTACATCACTGGGAGCGGGATTGATGCCCACGCGATAGAAGTCAGGAGCAAGCTTCATCCTTTTGCCCAAAAGAATCTGGATGAGAACGTTCTTCATTTGTTCGAGAATACCCTGGTGCTGGGGCCTCACTGGTTTGGCCCTGTTCCGGCTGAGGCGGCAGAACTGCTAAAAAAGGACGCCGAGGCTCCTTTGTGCCTCGAGAGTACTTCTGCCCTGGCTTCTCATTCTTGGGTTAGCAAGAATTTGAGTCGATCCTTCCCGTCTGGTGAGGTGAGGAACAGTCCAGTCAAATGGGCAGACTGGATTGACAGACTTCTCCCGAGATATGGGGGGCACTGGAGGAGAGCTGGGATCTATGACGCCATTCTTCTGTCCAAGCAATCGATCAACAGGGATGAGAACCTGCTTGCTGCTGCCTTGTGCTTCTGGAATTCTGCCAGTAACACATTTGATTTCCGTGTGGGTCCCATGGCTCCTACTTTGCTGGATATGGCTCAGATTTTTGGGTTTAGGCCCCATGGCAGACCTGTTGATGCTGTTGGAGATTATCACAGGCGAAAGAACCAAGAGAAAGTGGCTACCCCCTTCACTGTCTCTCCAGCCACGATCAACCAGAACTGCTCCTTCTCCAACTATTTGAAGAGGTTTGGTACTGAGAAGGACAAGGACCAGCAACATATGTTGTTCCTTCTATATTGGCTGAATCGATTTGTCTTCCCCAATCGGTCTTCGGCAGTTCTGCTCGAGTATAGGCATCTGGCAGAAGCGCTTCATAATCACACTGATGTGGGGCTTGGGCCAACAGTTCTGGCTCATCTTTTCAAGAATCTATACACTGCCACCCTTGAGAATCCATTGAACCTGTCTGCCCCTGGCGCATTCTGGATTATCCAGATCTGGCTGCAGGTATACTTCCCTGAGTTAAGATTTTCAGACATAGTTCTGCCTGAAGACCAAGTTCTGGCCCTTCCCCTGATATCGGCAGAAGTGCCCAAGCGCTCTCTTGAGGAATATTTGATGTTCTTCAGGCATTGCACCAAGAGGTCGGCTGCTCAGTGGCAAGTGGTGATCAGAAGGACCTATCCTTGGTTCCAAACTGGATTTTGGCTTTTTGAGAAGGAGCCAGAAGACGAGGCTGCCAGAACAGACTTCAGGAAGAAATTTCTGAGTATCACTCTGCCCAGAGATCTGCCCCATGGTGGGGGCAAACCTCCAAATTATCATCTCGGGGCAGAAGTCTACCATCCCAACTTCTGTGCAAGGCAGCTTGGCTGCCCTCAGCTTATTCCGCTGAAGTCATATCGGAGCTGTAACCGGGCCTCTTCCTGGAGAGATGCAGATGATCTGGAGGTGCACAAGGATGCTCGGTGTGCAGTGAATAAGATCAACAACAGCGCGGATGCCCTCTATCCCTCATGGGAACCAAATTCCTGCAGTTCCGCCGATTTTGACACCTGGTGGCATGCCAGATTCCAAGATCTGCCTGCCTCTGTTACTGCCCTGAAGGTGCTCTTCGATGGTTGGGAGAACTGGCTAGTTTTTGCGGATGGGGAGGCTAGAGCGCATATGATCCAGACCATCAAGGACATCAATGCACAGTTTATAGAAGGTAGACATCTGATTCTGTCTATTGTTTGTTCTGTCTTGATAATCTGCTTTTGACATATATTCTGCGTGTTATTAGATCCTTCTTTGACAAAGAACGTGGGTGGACAGTCTGTCCAGGCCGGAGAAGTGATTGGTAAGCCTTCTCCCTTTTAATTTTCTTCTGTCTTTTCCTGTTTTTTGGCCTCTAACCTTTAACTGCTTGGTGCAGTCTCTTCTGTCATTGCTGCCGGGGATTTGGAGCTTCCTTCTGCTGATGAAGAGGATGATGTTGAGGCAGAACAACCCCCTGCCGAGGTTGTTCCTTCTGGTAGAAGAAAATGAAAAGGGGCTGGCATTCCTGGTGAGTTTGGAACATTCCAACTGTTCTTTCTGAATTTATTCTGCTTTCTCTTTTCTAATCTTTTGCTTTTGTTCTGTCCAGCTGGGAGTCCTTCTCCTCCTCCCACTAAGTTAAAAAAGCTTAAGAAGAAGGGTGAAGTGGAGTACTTTGCCGTAGAAGAGGCCGCAGCAATCCCGGTCAGTCCTTCTGGGACGGATGACGAGCTGCGGGAAGCTTTTGAGGAGGTGGAGCAGGAAAAAGAGCTGCAGGAGCTGGAGGAGGTGTCCCAAAAGAAGGTGGCTGGGGCGGAAGATGATGTGAGTTTTAGTCTGTGACTTGCGTCAGTTTCTTTTTCGCTTTATTCCTTCTGTTCTGACCCCCTTTTTGTAGGATGAGATTCCTGCTGAGGTGATAGCGGAAAGCATTGCCTTGGCGCAGAAGCAACAAAAGGGTCCGAGTGCTGAGCTGACTAGCTCAGAACTGGCTCTTTTTGAGGATGCTGAGGCAGAACTCTCTACTGCCGTTCCAGAGGCTGAGGATCAGATGGAGCCATCTGCATCAGACCCCGTGGATCAGGCAGAATTAACCGTTGTGGTCCCGGAGGCTGAGGTGGGGACAACTGCAGCTGTTCCTGTGGTTGTGGTAATTTTCCTTCTCAACTTGTTCATGTTTTCGTGCTGTTCTGTCTGTTCTGCCTTTTCTAACAGTTGCAGTTTTCCAGGTGGAAGTGCCTAAGGCTACTGGTGCTCTGGCCGCTGTATCCAGCCCCCTGAAGCCTCCTATTGTCGCTGTAAGTTTTCATAATTTTTGAGCCTTTTATCATTTTTTACTTTCTGCCTGGTCCTAACTTATGCCCTCTTCTGTAGATGCCAATTCATTCCTTTCCAGGATCATCTGCTACGGCTTCTTTTGCTGACCCAGAACTGGAAGAATTTGAAGCGATGGACCTGGATGCTCAACTGGACAAGCTGGAAAAACTCAGCTCTCCTCCGAGCAAGGCAAAACCTAAAGCAGTGCAGGAGGCCATGGAGAGGTTAAAAATCTGGCAGTCCACTGAGCTGGATTTTGATGAAGATACTGGGGCTCTAGATCAGCTGATGAAGGACCTGGACCTGCTGCATAGACAGAACATGGCTCCGAAGCCTATTCTTGAGATGGGCCTAAGCTTGGCCAGAGATGTGCTTAATCTGCACGATCGCTATGAGGATCTCAAGCCTACCTTCAAGACCTCTGAGTTCTGCAAAGCTACACATGAAGCCAATCTGGCTGATTTTGCTAGGCAGAAGGCAGAACTGGACCAGATGGTGGCTGGATATAAGGAGGCCAAGGCTACTGCGGATAAGTTGGAGAAGCAGATTGAAGAGCTTCAAAAACAACTGGCAGAGTGCAGGGAGGTGCAGAACAGGCTTGGGACTGGTCTGAGTTCCAAGACCAAGGCCACCTTCCTGGTGCAGAGCATGGTTGCAGCCTCCAGGCCAGCTTTGGAGATTGCAGAAGCCTCGATCCACCAAGGGGTGTTGCTCCAGAAGGAACTATCTGTCAAAAAAGCGAATCTGCAGGAAACCCTTAGAAAACTAGGATTTTAGTTTTTATTTCTGTTTCTTTATTTACCTGGACAAATTTGCCGCTATGGTGGCTATTTAAATAAAGTTTGCTCTGCTTTTCCTTCAAACAGCATTTTACTATTTTTATTTTACCCTTGATGTAGTAAACAAAACATAACTTTTGGAAGTAAAAACGAAACTACTTTTAAAGCAAAAAATGGATTCATAAAATAGACAAAGTTTTAGCCTTGCTCTCTCTCTATCCCGGGGTCTGTCTGCATAGCTTGTGAATCCCACATGGTTGGGTGGAACTTCTTTAACCATTTGCCATTGATTGGGGCATTGTGAATAACTCCATCTCTGTCCTGCAACCTATATGCCCCCATTCCGAGGATCTGGTTAATCACAAAAGGACCTTCCCATGTAGGTGACCATTTTCCGTATCCAGCTATGTGTGTTCCAAGGGGCAGAATTGCCTTCCAGACTATCTCTCCTTCTTCAAAACTTTTGTCTTTAACTCTTTTATTGTATGCTCTTGATACAGCCTGTTTTCCTGCCAAGAGTTTGTTGAGGGTGTCAATCCTACTTGCATCCAATTCTTCTAATTCAAGTAACATGGCTTGAGAGTAGTCTTCTCCTGTGAGATGGTGCTGGTGAGCAATTCTAAGAGATTGGACTGCTATCTCCATAGGCAGAATTGCATCATGGCCGTAGGTTAGAGCATAGGGAGTCATGCCAGTTGCTTCTCTTTTGGAAGTTCTGTATGCCCACAAAGTCTCTGATAACTTTTCATGCCACTGTTTTGGATTCTTCTCCAACATTTTCCTGATGATATTGATAATCACCTTGTTACTTGATTCTGCCTGTCCATTAGCTTGAGCATAATAGGGGGTGGACTGAAGTAGTTTGAATTTGAATGCTTCTGCCATATCTAGCATATCCCTAGATATGAAAGAAGAACCCCTATCAGTTGTGATTGATTCTGGAATGCCGAATCTTTGTATGATCTGTTCTTCTATAAAGGTGATGATCTCTTGAGAAGTTGTGGTTTTGATTGGCTTGGCCTCTACCCATTTGGTGAAATAGTCTGTAGCAACAATGATAAAACAATGCTGCTGGCTGCTGGCTGCTGGCTGGATAGATTTTGCCAATGAGATCCATTGCCCATCCCCTAAAAGGCCATGGTTTTACCACTGGATTCATGGGAACAGAAGGAGCCTGCTGGATTGGGCCGTGCCTTTGACAAGCTTCACATCCCTTGGAATAATTGATGCAATCCTTCAACATGGTTGGCCAGAAGTAGCCATACCTTCTAATTAACCAGCACATCTTTCTTCCTCCTTGGTGAGCTCCACAGATCCCCTCATGGGTTTCTCCCATGACTTTCATATATTCTGTCTTTCCGAGGCACCTTAATAGCACCTCATCTTTACTTTTTCGGACCAAATCTTCATTCCACATGAGGTAGTTTGTAGCCATGATTCTCACTCTTCTCTCAGAGGGCAGAGTGGGATACTGCAAGTAAGTCATGATAGGCCCCCTCCAATCGTCTTTAGTGATCAAGGCAGAATTGACCTCTATCTCCATTCCTCTGGTCAGAACTGACGGTAGACTCTTTCTTCCTATCTTGATGATCCTTTGGACGCAGTCTTCGGGCATTTGTATGCCTGATGCTACCTGAGCCAGTTCATTGGCTGCAAAGTTCTCTTCCCTTGGGATGTGTTCCCAAGTAGCTTCTCTGAATTCTGTCAACAGATTTCTAGCTGCTACTAGATATACAGCCAAGGAAGGATTTAGACACTTGTATTCTCCAGCAATTTGTTTTAAGACAAGCATGGAATCTCCCAAGATCTCCACGGATTGGATTCCTAATTCTACCAACATCTCAAGCCCTATAATCAAAGCTTCGTACTCAGCCCTGTTGTTGGTGCATTGGAAATCTAACTGGAAGGAATAGCAATGTCTGATCCCCAAGGTTCTTCCAGAACAACCCCAGCTCCTGAAGCCTTATCTGTCTTTGATCCATCAAAATATAGTTTCCAAGGAGTAAGATGAATCGAATAGATTGGATTGTTAAGGCAAACATGGGCCCTGGTTAGCAGATTTGCATTTGCTATGTCCAGAGAGTCCATATTTTCAATTTCCTCTCCTGGGTGATCTGCTAGGAAGTCTGCCACAGCTTGCCCCTTGACAGCTTTCTGGGGGACATACCTAAGGGTGAATTCTGTCAAAGCCAAAGTCCATTTCCCAATTCTGCCTCTCAGCATTGGTCTTGTCAACATATACTTGATCAAGTCTGTCTTGGCGATGATATAGATAGTGTGTGGCAGCATGTAATGTCTGAGCTTTATAGCAGTAAAATACAAGGCCAGACAAAGCCTTTCTATTGCGGAATACCTCCTCTCCACTTCTGTCAGTGTTCTGCTTAGATAGTAAACTGCCTGCTCCTTTCCTTCCTTGTTGTCCTGGACTAACAAGCTTCCAATGGACACCTCTGATGCAGACACATAGAGTTTGAGTGGTCTGCCTCTCTTTGGTGGGGACAGAACTGGTGGATTTGAGAGGTAGTCTTTTATCTCCTGGAAAGCCTGCTGGTGCTGTTCTTCCCACTTGAATGTTTGTTCCTGCTTTAGCTTTAACAAGGAAGAAAAGGGCTGAATCTTTCCTGCAGAATTGGATATGAATCTCCTTAGAAAATTGATTTTTCCTAGGAGACTCTGAAGTTCCTTTTTGTTCCGAGGTGGTAGGGCTTCCATGATGGACTTTGCTTTATTTTTGTCAATCTCTATGCCTCTCTGGTGAACCAAGAATCCTAAGAAATTTCCTGCCTGAACTCCAAAAACACATTTTTTGGGGTTCATTTTTAGCTTGTGCTGCCTCATTCTTAGAAATGCCTTCCTTAGACTTGATATGTGGTTTCCTTCCTCGGGGGACTTAATCACTACATCATCTATGTATACTTCCAAAGAATGTCCTATCATATCATGAAAGATGGAATTCATTGCCCTTTGATAGGTAGCACCCGCGTTTCTTAAACCGAAAGGCATTACAGTATATTCGAAAGCACCTATATGCCCTGGACACATGAAGGCTGTCTTGTGGATGTCTTGTTCTGCCATCATGATCTGGTTATAACCTGCGTTGCCATCCATGAAAGATAGCATCTGGTTATGAGCAGCTCCGTCTATTAGCATGTCCGCCATTGGCATAGGATATTCGTCTTTGGGAGATGCTTCGTTCAGATTTCTGTAATCCACACATATTCTAACTGCCCCTGTTTTTCTTTTGAGGACAGGTACAATATTTGCTAGCCAATCGGCATAGATGGCTGGTCTGATGAATCCTGCCTTGAGCAGCCTTTCTATTTCTTCCTTGACCTTCAGTTCCGTGTCCATGGACATTCTTCTCCTAGCCTGTTTAACTGGAAGGTAGCCATCTTTGATTGGCAGTTTGTGCTCTACTAGCTGTCTGTCCAGTCCTGGCATCTCGTGATAGTGCCAAGCAAAACAATCTCTGAACTCCTGCAAAAGTGCGATGAGTTCAGACTTGAGTGGTTCTTCTAAGAGTGTGCTGATGAAAGTAGGTCTTGGATCTTCTTTGTCCCTAAGTTTATTTCTTGTAGAGGATCCTCCACTTCTGGCAGGGAGTCATCCAATGCTGCTGGTGCAAAATCCAATACTTCTTCCTGCAAAACTTCCTCTTCTTGCTCCTTCGTACTTTCGTGAGTGAATTCTGCCATATTGGTGGCTGGATTCTGCGTAAAAAACTTCCTTTCTTCCCAGTATATCAACAATCTTTTTGTGATGGATCGGATTGTTGTAGCTCGATCCTTTTCCAGTTGATTGGGACTAATCATCATAGTTTTTAGCGTAGAAAGGTCTATTCCAGTCCTCCATGGAATTGGCTAGACCTTCTTCAATGAGCCTTTGGGCCGTGACACCATGGGGGCGGCCGTTCTGGTTGACTCCAAAGAAAGTAAAAGGACCGAGGTCGTCATGATAATACCTTGCTTCAAGACACATGGCAGAGGGTAGGAATGGCCGTGGATCGGCCTCTACAATCTCCATTTGGCCTTCATCATTCCATAGTGCTAGCTGCTGGTGGAGAGTGGAAGGGACACAAAGGCTCTAGTGAATCCAATCCCTGCCAAGTAGTGCATTGTAAGTGGTGGAAGTAGTGTCTATCACAAAGAATGCTATTTTTAATTCCTTGCTTCCAACTATGACATCCACGTCTAAGATGCCATGAATTTTTGTGATGCCCCCAGCGAAGTTGGTGACGGTTAAACGTGTTGGAATCAAGTCCCTCTCTGTTCTGCCCATTTTGCTCAGCATTCTGTGGGGTAGTAGATTAATGGCTGCACCTCCATCTATCATGATTTTGGAAATAGGGATGCCTCCGAGGTTTGCTGTTATAAATAAAGGCCTGAGATGGTTTGCCATTTCTCTGGTTGGTTTGGGAAAATAACACTGCTCCGTAGCTGGGTTTTTGGCAGTTCCGCCTGTTCTGGGGTTGTCTGCCTGTTGTTCTGGCATCTCCTTTGTTTCCGCCAGTCTGCACTCAAAGCTTTCCTGAGAGAAAACATCTCCTTCCAAGGTGCTTCCTTGTCCCTCGGCGGCCCTGAATTTTTCTGGCAGGATGAACACCATATTAACTCCCAAGTCACTCTGTAGTAAGTCTTCTAACTCTGCGCCAAAAGCCCCTGTTTCAGCATCCAATTCTTCCTCAAATTCCATCAGTTCTTCCCCGTATTCTTCGGTCCAATCATCTTGTTCTTCAGTTCCGAGGGGTTCATTCTGTCCTTCTGCAAATGTTCCATAGTCCAACTGTTCCTCTTCATATCCCTCCGTGGGGTCATCTTTCCCTTGCTGCGGGGTAGGCTCGGATTTCCATTGTGCCTGCAAGATGTTGGGTTGACTGCCAGACGAGGAGGCTGGATGGACAGGAGATCTGGCCGGAGGTTCTGCTTCCGGTAGCTTTCTTGGGTGACAAGCTTCCTGTTCTGCCTGGGGCATTGTTTCGGGATTCTTTCCTTTCCTGGAAGAATTGGTCTCTATATGTACCTGAGTTTTATTCTGGCTCTTGAGATATGTGCAGTATTGCCTCTGGATCCTCCTTCTCTGAGTTCTGGTTAACTCCATGGTTGGTCTGCCGCTTTTCCCTACGGAGTACCACCTGCCCTCTATGATTGTTGCCAAGGGCTTTCCATTCCCGGGTGCCTTGATTGATGTCTCCTTCCTGGGCTGTTCTACCTTCCTTTCGCTGTATTGTGAAGGCCTGAAATGGCTCCTGTGCCTTGCTTTGCCCTGGGGTGAGGTTCCAATCCTATCAAAGACACTAGGCGTGGGTCGATTCTGTTTGTCTAGAACGACTTCTAGCTCTGTTTCACACTTGCACCTGCTACAAAGGACTACCCCAGCTGATATGGTGGCTCTTGGTCTCTGGCTGGTCTCCCTTATGATCCTTCTGCCTCTGCTACAACTAGTATCTGTCATTGGCTGAGTTTCTCTCTGTTCTGGCCAATTCAAGTTAACCATGTTGACTTGTGGTTGAGGGAAAGGATCTGTCGTGACCGATGGCGGTTTTTCCGCCAGTTTCAACCTTCCTGCCGTTATTCCTTCTTGTATCACGTCCCTGAAAACGACACAACTATTGGTGGAATGGTTCCAAGAGTTGTGCCACCTGCAGTACTGTCTCCCTTTGAGTTCCTCCGGCTTGGGTATTCTGTGAGGCGTTTCTATTGCCTTCTGCAGCAGCATTTCATCGAACAAAGCATCAACCTTGGTTAAATCAAAAGAGTAAACCTTGTTCTGCATTGGCTTGTTGGGAACGAATCCTCCCGTGAATGGTGGTGGCTTTTGGTCTTTAGGTGGCTTTGTAAGGGCTTTGCAACTAATAGGATGTTTTAGTTTTGCCATTTCTGCCACCGAAACCTCTTTCTCTTCTGACTCTTCTGTGTCCTCCTGTGATTCCACCCCAATTAGGTGGACCGAAGAGGAAGGGGATTTGTAATAAGTGCCTTTAGAGGAGTTCCTTCTCTGTTGTTCCTCTCTGAGCAGCTCCTCGTATTTGGAAGCCTTATCAGCCAATTCTGCCAGGTCCCCGAACAATATCCCGTCGAACCTCTTTCTGAGAGAGATTTTAAGGGCAGCTTGGGCCATCTGGATGAAATGTCTCTCCTCCATGGGGATCCGGCACTTCATTTTAAGCTTTCTGAACCTGGTTATGAAGTCTTGGGCTGGTTCATCTTCGCTTTGCTTGAGGGCGGCCAAGTCACTGATGGTGACTTCTGGCTGGATCCTGTAATAGTAGTCATGGAAGACGTTCTCCATCTGTTCCCAAGTCTGCACAGAATTGGCTGGCAGGCTAGTATACCAGGTGAAAGCCTGTCCAGAGAGAGAATTGCCGAAGAGTCTTAGTTTCAACAAAGGGTTGTTCTCAATAGCTATGCATTGGACGGAGAACCTGCCTATATGTTCAACTGAGGAAGCATGGGAATCTTCCCCGTTGAACAAGGTGAAGTTTGGTACTTTGAAGCCTGGAGGTAATGGTATTTGATCGATGCAGGCTGGATATGGTTTCCTGTATATAGGCCTTTCACCTCTTCTGGCCTCGGGTTCCATGATTTCCCTGATCATTCTCTGCAATGCCCCTATATCATTCAGAGCGTTGATGGGGGGAGGATTCTGTCCCTGTTCTGCCTGAATGTAATCGATTCTGGGCTCCATTCTGTATGGTCTGAGTGGAGGTTCTTCTCTGTGCCCTTCCTGCTCTTCGATATCTGGGTGATTTCTCCAGTTTGCCCCCGGTCTATTCCTGTCCTGGTTAGCAAAAAGGTTATTGCCCCCTCTGCCCCTTCTCCCTCTTGCGGGTGGAGGGAATGGATTAGGGTCCATCCTTCTGGGTCTATATGGCAATACAGCTGGTGGTTCTGGCTGAAATGCCAAAGGTTGATCATGCTGGACCACCAAGGGTGGAATGGGCTGAGGTTCTGGCTGGTTCTGCTGAACCAATACAAGGTCATTTGGTCGGGCTGGGACCTCCTGCTCTTGATTAGGAAGGATTCCCTCTCTTGGACCAGCCTGGACTTCTCTGTGATCTGGTACTCCAGCTATCTGTGCAACTAAAGGATTTTCCTGGTATGGCCATGCCAGTCCTGGTGGAGGACCATGAGGGAGATCCAACTGCTGGACTACAGCATCGGGGTTTTGGACTCTGGCCATGGCGCTCTCTCGGTCTTTCCGGAACTGCCTGTTAACCTGCCATTGCATCATTGCTGTCATATTATTGAGAGTGTCTTGGCTCCTTTGGACCGTGGCTTCTTGTCGGAGTATTGACTCCTGTATTTGATTCATCCTTCTGGAGTTAGTTCCAGAATGTCTACTTCCTGTGCTGCCGCGAGCTGATTGTCTGGCGTCGCTTTCTTCTGACTCGGAACCTTCCCTGCGAGCCATCTGGTTTGTCTCCATATCTAGTATGAATTCTGGCTAGAGCTTCCTGTATGTGTAAACCTGTGAACGGTTCTGCTGAAGTATGTATACTGAGATGTCCCACCGGGCGTGCCAAATTGTTCACCCGTTTTCGCGTTTAGCTCCTGTGATGGAAGGGCGAAGTTCCCCACTGGCTTGGAGACCATGTACTGGTCAAGCGAGTCAGCTTTCTTTGGTGTGCGAGCGTGCCACTGCTAGCAACGTGAATTCTAGCAGACTTCTTTTTAGAATAGATAACTTGCGCCCCAAGTTACTGACTTCTAAAAATCAAACGATTGTGAATTTGGGTGAGGAATATCTCCCAAGTAAGTTCTTTTCTTGCCTTAGACTGGTAAGGACTTTCATAATTTATCTCAGTATATAAAGAAAACGGCTGTTCTGGCCAGAAGTGTTTGATAGAAGTGGACTGTTTTAGGCAGAACTGCCTTTTGCAAGATAATAAATACACATATTTAACTCTAGACAAGTTAAAGGACTGTCGGAACTTCGTTTCCGCTTGAATGGAAGACTCTGCTGTAGGCTGGACTGGACATGTCTGGATTGGTCCGCACTGCTTTGTGACTTCAAATGCTAGGTTGACCTGCAAATCGATACCAAAGTTGGATTTTGGCAGAGCTTTACGTTTTCTTCACGCTTTGTGAGGCCTTTTGAATAGGCAGAACTGCAACTCCTCCTGCTTGAAATGGACAGAAGTGGCTATTCTCGATGGTCTGATGAGCTAAGGATCGTACTACGAGAGTTGTTCTGCTTGAATAAGACTCGTCCTGAGTTTTCTGGGGTCTCCACGTCTGTGAAAACTCAAACTCTGCTTGTCTTGGCTTTTGCTGAACCAAATTTGTAACGAGGTGTCTCGTTCTAGAAGACTTGTTTTCTAAGTCTGAATTTTGGAATTCAAGTGAGCTCTTGGCTTTTTCTTGGTGTTGTGTTTTTGATTGATGAGTTGATTGTCCTTTTCTTTCTTGCCTGCTTCTGTTTTTATAAGAGATCCTCTTCTGGAGGTGTTTTCTAAATTTTAAATGGGCGGCAAAAAGATCTCTTAGAAAAGATCTTTATCAACCGTGGCAGACAAGTTCTCAATAGTCTCCAGTGATCCCTTCCCTAGTTCCCTGGGTGACTGCTTTTTGTTTCAACCAACGCCAACGCTTGTGTGTGCTTTTTATGGCGGTTTGGTTTTCTTCTGTACTCTCTGAATAATTCCTTATTTCCTGTTCTAATTGAGAAGGCATGGCCTGTGAATCCTTTTGAAAAGATGGACTATTGTCTTCGGGGCAAAACAAATCTCTGAAAATAGGTGGGCTTCTTGATTTCCTGTCGGCAGTTCCCCGGAGACGTCTCTTCCCATAAAAACTCTAGTTGAAAATGTTGACCCTCTCAATAGCTGAGGTAGCCACGTGGGAGATATATTTGTTTAGTTTCTTGGGCTTGAATCCAAACAAATTCTGTGGGCTGATCTTTTAAAGCCCGGATGACAGTTTCTTTCTTTTGGGCTTTCTTGGGCTGGGAACTTTTGTCTTTGATAAAAAAACGTAAAGCCCAAGCCATCTGGATCCTAATTTTATTGTCCCCAAGCTTTTGGGCCGAGTGGGAAATTTCATTATGGGTTTTATCTTTTTCTGATTTTGGCGCGTCAATTTTAGGCCCAAACAATTTTTGCCAATAGTAGTGTGACATGTGTGCATAAGTTTTTTTTTTTTTGTATTTTAGATGAATTATTTTTGCATATGTGTCAAACTGTGATTCGCATGAAGGAGGAGTATCTCTTTACCAATAAAGAGGCAAGTAGTATCCAAAATTAAATGAAGGCAAAACATGTGATAAAAAAATGCCTTCAATCTAAAATCTCCTCCCCATACATTAGAGCAGTTTAGAATATCGTTTTGTTAAAAAAAAAAAAAAACACATGCATATAATTAAATACATGGATATCGCACTCCTCCCAACACCGTATTAAAAAATAATGCAATGGGCTTGCGGCTTAAGTTGTTAAAAGCATTTACTCATGTATCCGAAATCCTAGGTTTGATTCCCTCCCTCTTCTAATATCGCTTGTATCTAAAACAAAAGGCAACATTAAGGGCATGTTTACATATCAGTAATGGGTATGGGAGGAAAGGGAATGATTTTCATTCCTGACTTCCTCTGTGTTTACTTGCAATCATGAATTAAAAAATAAGTGGATCCCACCTCAAAATCCGTAATCATATCCCCTCAAAACTAGGCATCAAATCAACTAGGGGGAGTAGTCGATATGATTCTCATTCCTGTTTTCTCTTAATAACTTCCAAAATACCCTTACCACTTTACCATAATTTCAAAACACTCAAACCCTAAAAAAAATAAAAACTCACACCAAAAGTTCCAAGACGCTCCAACCCTAAAAAAAAATTTAAAAACTCAGTTCCAAGAAGTTCCATGTATTTAATCGTATGAAGATTATGTAGGTTATTATTATTTGATTGTTTACTAGTTACGTAGGTGATATATATTTATTGGAGTTTATTTTTTCGTTTGAAATTGGTTCTGGGCAAAGGTGTTATTAACATTATTATTGAACTGGGCTCTTGTTGTTCATCTTGTTCAGCATATTGATTCCTCATGTTTACACCGTTTTATTGGTTTGTTGCAGGATTAGTTTGGTCTCCTTTGCCAATTTGAGAATTATATATGTGTTGTGGTGAAAATGTGCGTGGCATTTTAGTAATAAAATTAATTTGGATCCTAATTCATGAAAGTTAGTAAACAATAACAATGGGAATCAACCCCATTCCTTTGCTAATTTCATATGTTTAGTAAACAGCTTAATGGGAATGATTCTTCCCATGCCGATTCAGTAGTTCCCCGATTCCTAAATTCTCTGATTTTTTTTATTTTTTATTTTTTGTTACAAGGAGGGCCAAAGCCCGACAAAAACACAAAGGAGAACTACACTGGGACAAGCCTCGCAGTGGTTCCCCTAGAAGAGTCATTAGCCAAGAGGCTAACAATAGAAGGAGGAGGAAGATCAATAACATGAAAACCCAAACTGGAATTTTGACCCAAGTGAGCCATATGGTCCGCAGCAGAGTTTTGCTCTCTATAGATGTGATAGATGGTGCACTCCCAGTCATGCAAGAGCAAGTCTTTGCAGCAATGGATGATGCTAGAAAGGGGGTGGTTAGTTCCAGTTTCTCCATTAATAAGAGATACAGCAGTGAGAGAGTCACATTCCATATGAATTCGTCGGATGCCTTCGTTCCACGTGAGGAGCAAGCCTCTGAAGACTCCCCAAAGCTCCGCTTCTAGGATACTGCCACTTCCCAGCTTCGTAACAAACCCCTTGACCCAAATACCAGCATCGTTCCTTATGATGCCACCAGCACTAATAGCGCCCAAAACACCCATACAACTACCATCCACGTTAATCTTAAACCAGCCAGCACAGGGAGGAGACCAGTGAAGTTTAAGGACATGTTTAGGAAGCTTGGAGTTCCTGGATCTGTTAGCCACCAGCCATTCACGGGAGAAATGGATGATCGGAATGTGGGGCCAGGGAGGAGGAGAGAAGTTGAGATCAAAAACTTTCTTACAGCGCCATTTCCAGCAGAACCATAGGGCAGCCAAAAACAGGGAGGACCAAGGGATACCCTGCAAGCAGCTGAAACTAGCTTTAATATTGGTGAAGAGCCAGTCCTTAAAATCCATAGAGAAGGAGTGAGCAACTTGATTGGGAATGCCAATGGAGTTCCACATTTTAGCCGCATGACTGCACCTGCGAAAGAGATGATCCAAGGACTCCATGGAGCCGTTGCAGCAAGGGCAGTTGGAGTTGGAAGCTAAGTTTCTTCTCACACGTTGGACATTGGTTAGGAGCTTACCATGAATCAACAGCCAGAGAAAGGTTTTGATCTTGGGGGGGACCTGCAGCTTCCAAATAATATCCCAATTCCAAGTATAGTTGGTCTCCTCAGTAAACAAGGAGAGGTAAGCCGTTTTCACAGAAAATTCACCATTGGAGGTGAGCTGCCATATACAAGAGTCCGCCTCAGTGTGATTAAACCCTGCAAAGATGCAATGAATTTTTTGCACCACATGCAAGGGGAGGCAGCCCATAAGCCAGTCTGTGTTCCAACCTTGCTCCGTGAGAAAATCACTCACGGTCCAATCCAGCATATCAGCAGTAAGGGGGACTATGGTGAAGTTCTCCAGAGGACCACAGCCAGCCCAATTATCCTTCCAAAACAAGATATTGTCACCATTCCCAACTCTCCATTTAAGACCTTTGGAGGCGAGTTGAGTCCCAAAAAGAATACCTCGCCAAGTACTAGAGCAATTTAGGAATTTAAGATTAGGCGCAGCAAGCAAACTTTGGTCTTTTAGGTACTTGCCATTGAGAACTTGGGACCAAAGACCCTGCTTTTTTTGAATAAGTTTCCAACCAGTCTTGGCAAGAAGGGCCTGGTTCATAAAATGGGTCTTTTTTAGACCTAGCCCACCACAGCTCTTAGGATGGCAAACAGTGTCCCAGTTGACAAGGTGGATTTTAGTTTGGTCACCGGTATAACCCCACAAGAAATCCCTATTAATCTTATCAAGCTGGTTACAAGTAGATATAGGAAGCTCAACCGATTGCATCGTATAGATTGGAATAGCAGAGGTGACAGCTTGCAAATAAGTGAGTCTCCCTGCCATAGATAATGTGTGGCTCTTCCAGGAGGCTAATCTGCGCTGCACTTTGTCAACAATCCCAAAGTAAGTATCCTTGGTAATTCTAGATTGGATCAAGGGAACACCAAGATAATTCCCAAGGCAATCCGTGAGGGGAGACCCGCAAATATTGGCTATAGAAGCAGCAATTCCAGGTTCAGTATTAGGGGAACAGCAGATTCTAGATTTCTCAAAGCTGACTTGCTGACCCGAGGCACCACAAAAGAGGTCCAAGCAATGCTTCATAAGCTTAGCTTGGTGGATAGAGGCTTCCCCGAATAAAATGAGGTCATCCGCAAAGAAAAGGTGGGATATAGCAGGGCCATTTCTAGCAACCTTAACAGGTTTCCAGGTTCCAGAGGAGATATGTTCAATGATAATATAGGAAAGTTTTTCCATGCATAGGACAAAAATGTAAGGGGAGAGGGGGTCACCTTGTCTGATCCCAGCATTTGGAGAGAACCTTCCAGTAAGCTCACCATTGAGAATGGCTTGGTATCTGACCGACTTGATGCACTGCATGATAAGAACCAGGAGTTTGCCTCTAATCCCAATTTCCCATAGCACATCATAGATGAAATCCCAGTTAATCCTGTCATAGGCTTTGGAGAGGTCAATTTTCCAAGCGATGAACCCCTTCTTGCCTTTAGAATTTCTGAATTTATGAAGGACCTCTTGGGCAACGATAATGTTGTCAACAATCTGCCTGCCAGGGATGAAGCTAGCTTGCGCAGGACTGACAATCTTTTGCATGAGAGGCCTGAGCTTCTGAACAATGATCTTAGACACCACTTTGTACAACGTATTGCAAAGGCTGATAGGCCTTAACTGAGCAACAGAGCTGGGACTAGCCACTTTAGGAACAAGGGTAATCAGCGTGTCATTTAGATCATCCGGGATGCTTGCAGAGCATAAACAACCAGCAACTAACTCAACAAAGGTTCCCTGACAAAGATCCCAAAAATCATGGTAGAACTTAGCAAGGTATCCATCCGGGCCTGGAGCTTTAAGACTGCCCGGGCCTGGAGCTTTAAGACTGCCAATACTGAACAAACAATCCTTAATGATTTGAGGATTAACATCACAATTGAGGGTCGCCAACTCAGAGTTCTCCAAGCTAGGAAAAAGCTGGGGGAGATCAGCATTAGAGTATCTCATCGTTTGGGCAGCAAAGAGATTCTTGAAGTAGTTGACAATGATAGACTCCATTTCATTTTTATCGTTAGTCCACGTACCTTGAGCATTAGTGAGGCCCTCCAGCTTGTTCCTTCTTCTGCGAATAATGGTAGACAGGTGGAAAAACTTGGTATTACGGTCCCCTTCTTTAAGCCAAGTGTTCCTTGACTTCTGTAACCAAAAAAGTTCTTCTTGGTCAAGCAAGGCTTGGTATTCATTGGTGAGCTCTTTTTCCAAATCAGCCAGAAAAGGGGAGTGTCTTCTGCAGAGGGCTTTTTGAATCCCGCCAATTCTAGCCAGCAGCTTCTTCTTATTTCAAAATAAGCTCCCAAACACTTCCATATTCCAAGTAGTGAGAGCATAGGAAATGGCTTGAGTTTTTTGGAGGATACTTCCAGTAAAGTTAGCCCATTTATCAACCACAAAGCTGCGAAAGGTAGGGTGCAGGAGCCACATGGCTTGGAACCTGAAAGATTTGGCAGTAGCACAAGGGAGGTGAGTAGACTGAAGGCTAATGAGTAAGGGGCAATGGTCAGACTTGACTCTAGGGAGGTGTCTGACAAAGGCCTCGGGAAATTGATGTCTCCAGTTAATGTTGGACAGACCGCGATCCAATCTTTCCCAAGTGAGGACACCATTCTCATTTTTCCTGCACCAAGTAAACTGAGCACCAATAAAACCAAGATCAATCAAATTGTTTCTATCAATCCAATCCACAAGGCCACTCCCATGAGAAATGGGATTACCACCACATTTTTCAGAATTGTCAACCAACTCATTGAAGTCACCAGCAATCATCCAAGGGAGGTTAGTGGCCGAAGCAATCCCATCTAAATAACTCCAAAGATTTTTGCGGATGCCAGGGCAAGGGTGCGCATAGACTGCCGTAAAAAGCCAATCAATGTGGTTCATTTTAATGAGCGCTGTTATAAATTTCTTTGATTTCTTACTTTCTCCATTATTGATACATAAATATGCCCTAAGTCATCCAGAGGATTGTCACAACTAAATTCTGTTATCTTGCATTAAAGGTGGAAATTTAAAATCACTAAGGAATTAAAAAAAATAATGAAATTCAAAATGATAGAACCTAATGTTCTAGTATTTGTAAACTTTATTTTTGGGTTTTTTAAAATTTAGGGGGATGGGAGGCTATCTCATCCCAAAGTTAGGGCATACCAAGACCTCTTTAAGGACTTACAAAGAGGATCTTAGCCCCTTTTTATGTTGTTACAAATTACCCCTTTTTTGTCAACTTTATTCTTTGGCTACCCTAAAAGCATAAATGGAATTTAAACAAGAAATATAACGTTTATGTTTTGGTAGACATGTTGGTGATGATGGTGTACATGGTTTTCATTTATTAAAATTCCACTATTTCAATTGAATTTAAAGTTGTAATTTACGACTTTCAAATTCCAAACTTTTTTCACATAAAATTTCTAAATGTCGCTACTAATGAATTGAAACAAGAGAATTCGTGTATGTCAATTTATAAACTCTCACTTTTATTCAAATTTCATGTTTATTTATCTTCTCCAAATGAAGGGTTACCGAAAATACTAAATTGAGTTTCTTTATTGTATCTACTAGGAATTCATGAACTTGAATAATCAAGATGCGTGGCTTCACTATTGGATCAATAGAAGGCCTACACAACTACGCTGCAGAAAGGGCTCAATAAAAAGACAAACAAGGGAAAGGAATACGACGTGGAAGAAAGAACATCCTCCGATTGCAAGAAAACAAATACACGTGTTGTAAATCGAGGGGCTTGATTAGTATTGACACAACAATAGTCACACCTTTTTATTGGATAATGAAATAAACTAAAACTAAAAAGTGGAAAGCCTTCTTGTTGTGCTCTTAAGCATTATAAATTAGTTTAATTTCTTTCATGAGCCATCCACAATGATAAAAGGAAAAAAAAAGAAAAAAAAAAGAAAAGAGAAAAAGCAGAGCAAAAGGCCTCCACTAAAAATGAAGAAAGCATCAACTTTTTCAATTTTTGTTTGGATAATGAGAAACGTTATTTTCTTAAATATAAGTTGTTAACTTTACTACAAATTATTATTGAAGAATACACACAATCCCACATCGAAAACTTAACAAAATAGAAAATTTCGTAATTAATGCTCAATTCCTAATAATATCGATTCCTTTTGTATAAAACCCCACACGTACTAAACAGATAGTTAAATTCAATACAATATCGATATTTTTAATAGTGAGCTAAAAATCTATACCTCTAAAATCTTAACAATTATATATACAATACAATCAATCGTTTGCAAACTATATCATATATTAGATAAATTTGAAGTCTTTTTGTCTCATACGTTTTCAAATTCAAGATATTTTCAGTTTATAATTCGTTTCACGTTCACTTTCACTGTAACCGACATTCTTTTTCTGGTCTATTTCTAATATCTCCCTTTGCTTTAATGGGCCATATAGGCCATAGCATGCCTCTCATAGGTCTTAAATTTTTTTTTGGGTAACGGCTTCTCATAGGTCTTTTGTTGCATTATTCAAAATAAAGTCCCCATTCCAAAGCCAAAACGGCAAAAATCAGTGACTAACTAGGGTGAGCTTTTTTGATTTTTTGATTTTTTTTCAATTCATGAAATTCTTTTGATGGGGTCACCAAGTGACCACTATTCAATGATCCATAACCATCTCTTTGACAATATACAATCCATCCAAAGTAGAACTTTGAAGAAAAACAATGCAATTGCCTACTAGACCTCCCCTTTTCCATTTTTTTTTTTTTTTTCCTCAAGGGTGACGTTTGGGCAGAAAAAAGAGTCTCCTCTTGATAAAGATGGAAGAAAACCCATCTATCTTCTCCCTCATTGAGTCATTTGTCTTTTTCTTTGCCTTTATTTTTATTTTATTTTAAGAGTGATGTGGATGGATGAGACTGAGACCTGTTTGGATATTATTTCGTGAACTAAAGTGTTGGTCGTTTGTCATTACTCATATGCACAAATAGTGTTTTTAGCTTTTGGGAGTATGCAATGCCGTAATTGACGTATGAGGCTTTTGAAATGTGTTCTCATACAAACAATGCTAAAGATGCCAAAGTAAGTACTACCCTCATACACTAAAATAATCTTCAACTAATCCCACCACTAAATTAGCTTTTCTGTCAACAAATTGGTGAGTTCAAATTTGATTTTTGTTAGGTATGGTTATTGAGATTTATAATAAGGTGATACTTTTATCATCTTCTTCTTACGCATTAATTTCATCTGCTTTTTTTCTTCATATTCAGTATTAACTAGCGCATCTGCAACTGTATTAGCGAGACTATCCTTAGTTATATACCATTGACATTGCTCAAGACATGGCTTGAGTGTAAAGACTATGACAATTTTTTTATAGCTATCTCTTTGTAATTAAAAATGATTAAAAAAAAAAGTTCCAAAATGTGACTTCTACATAAAACATGGGATGAGTAGATGGTGGAAATAGCATTACTCAATTTGATATAAAGATTCGTTTGCTATGGGGAGAAAGAAAAGGTAAACTGTTGAACTCTTCCCGTTGGCTTAAGCCTTTAACTTTCTTGCCTCCACTAGTTACCAAACAAGCTGTAGTTTTCGTATACAAGTTGAGTTGCATTGCATGACACTCGGACAGTGCTAACAAAAATTGAGGTCCATCTTTATGTGCTTTCTCAGGTGCTGCTTCTTGTTGTCTTCAAAGAAATTAATGTCAGCAAATCTTGACTCCTCTAAAGATCAAATCCAATAATATATATATATATATATATGGAGTTTCAGTTGAGGGATTCTTTAAAGAAGTTTATTTGAGAGACACTCTTGTAGGGCCTACTTCGTATTGTATTTTACTAATTCAAATCATGTATTTTGTATATACTCATTCAAAGATCATCTCTACCAAAAAAAAAAAAAAAAAAAACTTGAATTCGATATCATTTGACTACTCAATTGAATTATTGAAATTTTAGTACTTTCTTGAAGCAACATGTTTATTGATTTTGTAGGACACAATTGGATATCGAAATGGTTTCCGATAGATGGTTTGGATCGTTGAAAAAAATTCGTACGAAATCCTAATGAGTGTCATTTATTTGAAAAATGACTCAACAAAAGGAGTGTAATGTTTATGTGTGTGTGTGTGTATATATATATATATATATATGTAGATAAGTTAATGAATGAAAGATAGAGATGGAGATGTTGAAAATTGTGGAAAACTAGTGGTGGCCTTTTATCACAGTTAGGTGTTCATATTTATTTTAATGGCAGTCTCTTTGACTTTTGAGTTCACGTGGTACAGGTTCTTCCTCTACTCACCTAATCCCACACATTCCTTCCTAATTGAGTATATAATTTGTACAGACATGACCATTTCATTAAACAAGTTGCACAACATTCCCGTTTCTCTTCTCGTCTTGCAGCAGCAGCACACCACGCATGCAAATTGCATTTGCCTAATATTCAAATAAACTATCATTTCGAAAGTTCAGTTTGGAAATCACCACTCACGAAAATAAGGCTTGGTTTTAGACTTAGTGCTGCACTAATGACTCGACTTTTTTGTTGTTGTTATTGTATTGGCGGCGTTTTCTTAAGCCCACCTCGCGATCTGCAGAAAAGGTAAAAAAAACAACAAAAACAGAAAAAGTAGCAATTGCAAACGCTTAGTTATATCTGTTTACATTATCATACATTGGCTATTGGCCAAAAAGAGAAAAGAAAAGAGAAGAAAAGATTAGAATATATATAGGAGTAACGACTCCATGTCATAATTTCTATGCCCCGCAGAAATCACCTTTAACTTACCTACATGAAATACAAAGGCCATAACTGTTAGGAAAGTTACTAAAATAAAATAATTTGTACACATGCAACTGTAA
This sequence comes from Prunus dulcis, assembly GCF_902201215.1. Taxonomy (NCBI): domain Eukaryota; kingdom Viridiplantae; phylum Streptophyta; class Magnoliopsida; order Rosales; family Rosaceae; genus Prunus; species Prunus dulcis. Next base: position 15,371,192 of record NC_047653.1, on the reverse strand, counting down.
GCAGGCAATCAATCACACACCTTACATACATAAATAGGGATTAAGTACCCCATTTAGCGATCGTGTGATCAAGGGCTTGCAGAAGGGAGAAGACTTTTGTGTTGTTCATATGGCTACACGAGTTAGTGTTTTTAGTTGTTTATGCAATTAAGTTCTAACAACATCACCTTAAACATGTTTTCCAGTTTTGTGCGTACTCATATTCTACTCATATTCTAGTATTATGATTTATTTATTTAATTGAGAAATTGATATGCATTTTGATTAGATTAATTGAGATTGATTTTGATTAGATTAATTGGTATTGATTTTGGTTAGATTAAGAGCATTTGAAATAGTTTTTTTTAAAGAGCTTTTATCCTTTTAAAAATTGCACCTCCGCTGAAAAATTTCTGGATCCGCCACTGCTAGTATGGCTTGGGGTTTGATTTTTACATAAGATAGTAACTAGTTGTTTATAATTTTCTACGATATGATTTTTTGTTGTTGTCACAGTTAGGAAAGAGAGGGAGATATTTTTTCACATACATTGTCAATGTACCAACAGAGTACAAAATCACCAACCAAACCCACCTTCCCCTTTCACATTTTCACGAAATAAAAAAAGGGTTCTTAGATATATGGGTCCAATTTCAGCAGTACAGTTTGATTGCAGGACAGTAATTGTTGCCTATTAATTTCAGTCCTAAAGCCCAGTCATGTGGCCACCTAAGCAAATAGTGTGCCCACCAATTTTAATGTATTTACGCTCCTGCCATTATATACAAACAGAACGTAAATGAGATAGATCCAAATCACATATCTAACAGCCCCACATCGCAGAAATCCCAAAAGTCATGCTCCTTCTTTGCCAATTTTCATTGATTTTTTGGTTCCTTAGTGGGCAGATTTTTGGGTTCCTACTTATGATTCACTATTACATATGAAATAACCCGAATTTTTTAGATTATTATCAATTGTGAAGTCAGTTGAAGTTCCTGTATCCGAGGCAAATTCTCTCATGTAGCTATGGGACGTTAGGGCCACGTCCCATAGTTACAACCCAGAGCCGATGAATTGGGATTTGAATGCAGCAGGGGTTTATTGCTCCACTATATCCAACTTTATTTGCTGGCTTATAAATCTCTAGTAGACAAATATCATAACTGGGTTTTCTTAAACTAGAACTTGTTATATAGGTAATCTCTGAAACTATACCTAGGAAATAGTTTTTCCACCGCAATCTGTCAGTGATAAGAACTATCACTTTGAATTATCAAAACCTTTATATATATGGACTCAAATTGAATTATTTGTATATGTTTATTAAATGGGGGAAAAGAGAGAGAATTATATGGGAGGAACAAGTGCTTCTTAATAACGGAATATAAGCTAGTTGCGCTTGTTGGTACAGTATGCATAATTTTCCCAGGCCTGGGAAAAGCAGATAAAAATGAACAACATGAAAAAGAGACTTCCTTTACTCAAAGAATAAGAAGCAAAAGATTTTATTTTATTTTATCTTGTTTTTCCAAAGTTAGGAAGGGGGATGGGGAAATTCATGCACGGGTATCATAGGAATTTGAATCCAGGACCACTTGGGGAGCACACTAAAGATTTGCGCCAATCCAATTATTCCTTTTTGCTTTTTCATTTGTCTTGCAAGGTTTGTTAATAGGTAAACTCGAAATTTTTGAGTTCGTGCTTGACTTCACAGACTTTTTCATTTTTCAGATTGGGCCAGGCCTGACCGAGGTTTCAAATATCAAGGTCCAACACACGCATGCTTTAGGGCCACATATTCGCAACACATGTGTTTGGTTGGTAAGAAAATGGGCTTGGGAATGAAAAAACATTTACTTTCCCATGTTTTTGTAAGTCCAAGTTTGGGAAATAATTTCTTGGCTCATAGGAACATTTTGGGCTGGGGGCAGAGGGGGAGGAGGGGAATAAAATCCTCCATCTACCTTGAGTTTCATTTTTCCTTCCCAAAAACCAAGACAAGCATTAATTATTATTATTTTTTTAATGATGAGTTTGTCCCTATTAACAAATTAAAATACCAAGGCAGCCCTTTAAAAAAAAAAAAAAAAAAAAACCAAGGCAAGCATTAATCACACTATTTTTGCATATTTATAATTAGGAATATTATTAGAAAACTAAACAAAGTTTGTTTCCAATTTCTACACAACCTAAACGTAGGAAAGGGATGACCGTGGTTCGAGGTGGTCAAGAGTACGAGATTACTGACTAAAGACTCTTCAATTGAGATGGGTCGAAGACTTGCCAACGAAGGATAGCAGCCAACAATGTTTCGTCTCATTGGTCCTCTCATGCTAGAATTTGCTTATAAATACACTTTTTTCGGGAAATAAAATGCATTTTTCTAGTTACTTCCCGGTCATTACAAAACATGTATTTCCTATTTCCTAGAAAAATAGGCGTCACCACATATGAAGTGTTTTTTCCTATTAATTCCTTTCTGTGAACCAAACGGGATGATAACAAGTTGTTCAAATACCCACATGCCGCTTCAAATGACAAATACCCACATGCATCCTATTTAATAAATTGAAGGAAAAAATTTAGTTTGAATTACCAAGTATCTTATTTTCAGCAAAAAATACCCACTAGCTAAGCCCAAATGTTTCAATGTTAAAGAAGCCCAAACCTTTTCACCTTTTGCTTTGGGTTACAGAAGCCCAAGACTTTTCTGAGACCAAGTTATTCTATATATTTAATTTAACAATGAATTTCGACCCCCAAAAAAAAAAAAAAAAAAAAACCGACTTTGCCGAATTTATAGAGAAAGGTTGTGTGTTGTGTGTGTGTGTGTGTGTGTGGGGAAATGTTGTGTTGTGTGTGATGTCTGATGTGAATGGTCATTACGTTAATATATCAATTATCAGCTGGGCAGACACGTAATTTTGGTTAGTTAGGGCTTTTCATGTAAAATACCATTTTAAGGGGCGCGCCTGGGCTGTCGTGACAGCTACCGCGAGTCTGACTAATTATCAGCTCCAACTTTTGCTCCACCGGCCATAACGGCTACTTTATTTGAACTATCTGATATATTGACGAATTTGTCCTTTAAATTAAGCTTTATTTAAAAGTTTCTTATGTGTAGATGAACGTACAAATGTAATTTTACACATGGGCACATCATAAAATATATTCGTAATTATAGCAACCCTCAATCAATAAATAAATTCGTGGAATAATATTTGGCTTTATGAATTGAAGACTGAAATGAAGATGTGACTCAACTGCGAATATAGATATGTCAAAACAATTAAAAATTAATTTGAAAATCTTAGACTAAGGTGGTCGAATGGGACTCCTGCCTCTTGGTGTTACTTTTCATATCTAAATTCGTGTATCAAAACCAAAACATAAACAAGTAGCTGTGTAGTCATCTAATAATTTGTATTGAAAGAAATAATATTCTCAAAAAATGTTAATATGAATTATGTTTTTTTGAAGTACAAGCGATCGTTCTAATTACATGAGGAGAAGGGTTTCTGTCTAAAAGAAGGGTTTCCGTCTACAAGTCAATGTCATTTTCAATTGAGTTAGACCCGTTGACTTGATGATATAAATTGAAATACTTTAGATAATTTATACTTGTGCATGCAAGTGTTACGTAAATGTATTGAAAAGAAAATTAATATTAAATTAAGAGCTAGTTAATAAGGAACAAAAATTAAAATCACCTCTCAGAGGGGTAAGATGGTCAGTTCAGAACTAATCCAAATTGAATCACATGAAGTTTAAAAAACCCTAATCAAATATAAATCATTTCTCTCTTTCTCAACGGTCATCATCCTCCTTATCCACATAAAATAGCAACTCTCTCTTCCCTCTCTCCTTCAAACATTTTCAAATTCAAATTCTGTACAGCGCTTTCTCTCTCTCTCTCTCTCGTGCTCGCTTGATCCATCGATCTCAGAACAATGAGGACCAAGAACGGCAACCCAGCAAGCACCAGCGAGTCTCGGTTCTTAGGAAACATTTCCACTTCATCGCTTCGAAACCTCCTTCCCAGATCCATTTCCACAAAGCCCAGCAAATCCATTTTCAGCTCTCGAAACCCTCCCCCTAATGCCGAAAATACCCCTCCCCTCGATCCTAACGTCCAGACCAAGTACGCAGACGACGACGCTGCTTCGGCAACCAAGCCAGTGCTTTCCGATTTATCCAAATCTCGGATCACCGAGGTCGCCCCATCGGACGGCCAGAAACAATCCTCCGCTACTCTCGACCCACCGGTGAAGGTATTTTTGAAATTTTGTTGATATTTCTTGTCCAATATAGCCTTAACTTAGTATTTCGATATTTGTAATGTGGATAATAATTATGAATTAGAAATTTACTTTTGGAATTGTTTGATCTTCAGAGAGAGACTGATCCATCCGACGGCGACGGCGACGGTGGAGTCCTGCCACCTCCGGACCCATCAGTGAAGGTATTTTAAAGTTTTAAACTTATAAATTTTCATATTTTTAATTTTTAATTTCTTATTTTCTTTGGGTTTTCGAAATTTGTATAGGTTGTGGCGAGAATTAGACCTACTAAAGATGGTGAAAATTGGGGAGATCGGACGGTTAAGAAGGTTTCTCCGCGTACATTATCCGTTGGGGACCGTACATTTTCATTTGATTCGGTTTTTGATTCAAAATCCGGTCAGGTATGGTTCTCAATTATTCTACAATTGTATGTGTTAACCACCTGAATCGAAAATTTTGGTACAAACAGTATGAAAATCCATTTTTAAACTCTGTGTAGATTAATGCTCTGTTTGGTTGCATGGAAACTGAAAGAAAGAACAGAAAATAAGTGAAAATTGCTAACTTTTAGATGTTATTTAGTAGAAACTAGGCAACTAGGCCTTTTATACAGACTAAGTAGGTTCCTTGGAGAAACTTGAAAAATATGAAGAGTGAGGAATTGGGCATTTGTTAATCTTCTCTGCTTCTAAATCTAAGGGCAAGTGCATTTTGATTCATGAGTGCTGTTTGGTTTCTACCAGGAAGATGTTTTTCAGAAGGTTGGTGTGCCGTTGGTTAAAAATGCCTTAGCCGGTTACAATACTTCAGTCTTGTCATATGGACAGGTATTCATTCATATCCATAGATGAAAGGTACTTCATTTCAAGTAGGCCAATTTTGTATTTGCTTTGTGAATATTTTTCATTGAATTCTCTTTAGAGTGGAAGCGGTAAGACATACACGCTATGGGGTCCGCCAAGTGCCATGGTTGAGGATTCCCGTCCTGGTAGTTGCCAGGGCATTGTTCCTCGCATCTTTGAAATGCTGTTCCGTGAGATTCAGAAGGTATGTTTTTTGGTTTCTATTTTTTTTTAATGGAAATGAGGAAAGTAGGCGTGTACTGACATGGTTCATGAATGTTTGCTTGGGACTATTACATGTAGGAGCAAGAGAACTCCGAAGGGAAACAGTTAAATTACCAGTTCCGTTGTTCTTTTCTTGAGGTATACTTATTTTACTATTCTAAATTCTTTTTGACACACATAGGGTAGGATTCTGACAATGTGTTTTGTTAATACTGTCGTTATCACAGATATACAACGAACAAATAGGAGATTTACTTGATCCAACCCTGAGGAACCTTGAGGTAGAGATCTTCTATACTGTTTAGTTCTTTCACTGGTGTTTTTTTGTTCCTTTTTTGGTTCTTTAGTACATGCCTAAGATACAAATGGGCTTTGCTTTAAACTGTTGTAGATCAAGGATGATCCCAAAAATGGAGTGTATGTTGAGAACCTGACTGAGGAGTATGTGACTAGCTACGAGGATGTGACACAAATTCTGATTAAGGTAGGATTTGTATATGTGCATTCTTTTTAACTGATAACTTTTTTTTTTTTTTTTGGTTCTGGATTTTTCCTTTGTACTCATCAACTATTATTCTGTTCACGGAACAGGGGCTTTCAAGTAGAAAAGTTGGAGCAACTAGCATGAACTCTAAGAGCTCTAGGTCCCATATTGTTTGTACTTTCATCATCGAGTCATGGTGTAAGGTATCATTGCATATGGAACTCGTTACAGTTCAAAACCTTTATTGTTTCTTGAATGATTATGTTTTGTGTCTATCACTTAACAGTGCTTAATTACTTTATTCTGCAGGAGACCTCATCCAAGTGTTTTGGTAGTTCAAAGACAAGCAGAATGAGCTTTATTGATCTTGCTGGCCTAGATAGAAATAAAGTTGATGACTCAGGTAGACAATGTGCAAGGGAAGACAAATATGTAAAGAAGTCCTTGTCACGGCTTGGGTATGATTCCATAACCTTTGTATTCCATCCGATGCCTTGTTGTAGACAACTTACAGGGTAATAGTATTGATACCGTACAAGGAAATGCGTTCTTAATGACATTTTAAGAAACAAAGTTTGCTATCATCACTTTTACATTCTTAAGCATCAAATAATTGTTGTGTAATGAAGTTAGAGTCACACAACAATATAATTTATGGAAATAGCACAAAACTTTGTGTAGTAAACTTTTTTGATCAGTTGTCCTCTGGCCAGTGCTGCAACTGTAATGATTAATGTTGTTATTTTGGTACAGGCTTTTGGTAAATACTCTTGCAAAAGCGCCTCAGTCTGGAAAATCTGAAGATGTGCCATATAAGGCTTCTTGCTTAACTCATCTACTGCAAGAATCAATTGGTGGCAATTCAAAACTAACGGTCATCTGCGCTGTCTCCCCAGATAACAAGTATTTGACTCTAATCTACTAAATTCTTTTTATAATATAAAGTTTGATTTACTACTGATATGCCCAGATACACTATGTACATACATGTGGCCATTGTGTTGTCATTTTTTTAGGAAGTGTGCTTGATAGGTTTTATAGTATTCTGAAACATTGCTTGTGCTTCTTAAATGCAGAAATGATGGTGAGATACTGAGAACACTGAGGTTTGGAGAACGAGTGAAATATATTAGGAATGAGCCAGTAATAAATGAAATAACAGAAGATGATGTCAATGGTCTGACTGATCAAATTCGTCAATTGAAGGTACTAAGTTCTTTGGAGTTCTATTTGGAATTCTGCCATGAAAGCTGAGGGTAATAGGAATTTGATGTTAATGAAATGCGTGTTTGCAGGAAGAACTTATAAGAGCAAAGTCTAGTGGCTCATTTGGGAGTAATAATGGACATTTTCAAGGGCGAAATGTACGTGAAAGCTTGAATCAATTACGAGTGAGCCTGAATCGCTCTTTAATTTTACCCCACATAGATAATGATTCTGATGAAGAGGTAAATGTGGATGAAGATGATGTAAGAGAATTACATCAGCAGCTTCTGCAGAATTCTTCTGAAGATGTAAGAGATTATTCTATCAGTAGAGATTCTGTTCAGTTTGGTGGAAGTTGTGATACAGATTTGGCCAGTGAAGATGATTTTCATAGTTCAGACGAAAAGGAAATGGATCTGAATGAATCTCAGGATGAGCTTTCTCTTCCTTGTAAGGACAACTTTGACTTGGCAGATAACAGTGTTCTTACCACTTCAAAGGCTATCAATCCAGCAATCAAAAGTGGTGTTTCAATCAGTTTATGCTGTCAATCTCCATTCCTCCAAGACCCAACATTGTCTGAGTCTCCAAAGCTTAGAAATGCACAAAGAAAAAGTGTCACCTTTTCATCGATTTGTTCAGTCAGTCAGAACAATATATCAGATAATTCCAAGTTAAAGTCAGATGTATTGAGACAGTCACTTAATCAGAGTGAACACACTCAATCCTCTTTGCGGTCAAGCAAGATATTTCCAGGCCCCACTGAGTCATTGGCTGCCAGCCTTCAGAGGGGCTTACAGATCATTGACCATCACCAGCAGAACTCTGCACCTAGCAAATCCTCAGTCTCATTCTCCTTTGAGCACTTGACACTGAAACCTAGGCCAGAAGTTGACAGAGCTAATTCTTCAGCTCAGACAATACCAGAAATAAGGCCATCCATAGATGGACCATCTGCCTCTTTACTTTGTGCATCTTGCAAAAGAAGAGTGTTTAAAGATGATACCAATGATGCCCAGGATAGCTTGAAGACATGGACTGTAGCAGTTAATGAAGCAGGAAGTTCTAACCAAATGACAGAGGTGCGTTAAGCTTACCTGGACATTAAACTCAGGAATAAATTGTGATATGGGAATCCTTCCTAATTTCTATTTTCTTTTAATCAGCATGCAATGGAAAAGGCTGCAAAGCAAGAGGAGCTTGAGATTCGTTGCATGGAGCAAGCAGCTAAAATTGAGCAGTTAAATCAGCTGGTAACTTTTTTTTTTCCTTGGGTTTGAAACTCAGTGAATTATTATGTCTTCTCCATAATTTCGATATTACATTTCTGAGAATCTGATTTATTGTTTCAGGTTGAGCAATACAAAAGTGGGAAATCTGATTCATCTGCAGAAAATGGTAAAGAAATGATACCATATGATGAGTTCAGAGATGGAAACAAGGTAGGTTGGAACGGTGTATGTTTTTTGAAACTTTTGGAGGTTTTAATGGTAACGTCCTAAATGTGGATGTTTTACATGTTCCTGATGATTTTTGCAGCTTTTGAGGGGCAGTTCTGTTGATATTCTCCAACCAGAGATTATAAAGGAGAAATGTGAAATAAAGGAAATCCAGAATGAGTTGGATCTTGGGTATGGAGGTGCAGATTTTGATCTAAATGAGAAGGAAGCACTTCTTAAGGAGGTTCAGATGTTAAGGAGCAAATTGCAGTCAAGTACTGATGCATCACCCAACAAATCTATTGAGAAACTGAGATCCTCTTTATTGTCACGATCCATGCAACTGCGAAGAAGTGGTACATATGGAGATAACACCGAGGAAGAACTAGAGAGGGAAAGACAGAGATGGACAGAAATGGAGAGCGATTGGATTTCCTTAACTGATGACTTAAGGGTAGATCTTGAATCCAACCGCCGGCGAGCAGAGAAGGTGGAGATGGAATTGAGAATGGAGAAGCAGTGCACTGAAGAGTTGGATGATGCGCTTCATAGATCAGTGCTTGGGCATGCTCGAATGGTTGAGCACTACGTTGAACTACAAGACAAATACAATGACTTGGTGGGAAAGCACCGTGCAATCATGGAAGGAATAGCAGAAGTGAAGAGGGCAGCTGCAAAGGCTGGAGCTAAAGGTCGTGGTTCTCGTTTTTCCAAATCCCTTGCGGCAGAGCTCTCTGTACTGAGAGTGGAAAGAGAGAGGGAGAGGGAACTTTTGAAGAAGGAGAACAAAAGTCTCAAGATTCAACTTAGAGATACTGCAGAAGCTGTTCATGCTGCTGGAGAACTCCTTGTTAGGCTTAGAGAAGCTGAACATGCGGCATCTGTTGCAGAGGTAACTCATATTTTACCCTTAAGACTCTATCTTGTTACTCTGGATATAACTCATAAATGGATCAGATTATAATAATGCAAGTGTTGGTGTCTCATTTGTGTTTTTTCCTCTCTTTTCCCATAAACACAGGAGAATTTTACGAGTGTGCACCAAGAAAATGACAAGTTGAAGAAGCAAATTGAGAAGCTTAAAAGGAAGCACAAGATGGAAATGATCACCACGAAGCAGTACCTGGCAGAGAGTAAATTGCCAGAGTCTGCTTTAAAACCACTATATCGCGAGGATTCTGTCAATTCACAAAACACAGTCCTAGATGATGATCAGGCATGGAGAGCAGAATTCGGAGCGATATATCAAGAGCATTACTGACTGGTTGAAAGTTGAAATCCACCAGGAGAGCTGGCCTAAGGGAACTTCTGCAGACTTGCACTGCAACCTAACTTTGAATCATTTATCAACTTATCTGAATGAGACCCAACTTGGGTTCATGCAATATACAACACTATTATGAATTCATTCCGTTAATTTTTTTTTTTCTCTATGCTTTTTGTATGAATCATTATGGATTCATTATCAATTTCAATTTCTACTAGCATGTTTCAGTGTTTGATGTGAGTGTTAATATTATCTATTCTTAATTCTTGCTGAAAATATGTTTTCATATAAGTTTTTATGAGGACTCGGTATGGTAAAATCTTTGTTCTTAGTTATTGCTAAACTCTTGTAAAATCGTTATAATTACAAAATAAACCACCCAAACAAATATTAATTTTACTTACATATCTCCATAATTTATGTTACGTATAAAACAATCAATTGTTATAGAAATATGTAATTATAGAAAAAAATTAGGGAGCTTTAGTTTTCACACATAAAATACTTTACTAATTTGAAAGATAGATATACAATTTTACTTAATTAATATAAGACCAAAGACAATAAAGTAACACCTACTTTTACTAAAATAACATTGAAGAGCACTAAAATTACTACATGTGCCATTGTGCTTTATTGTCAAATATAGATATTTAGTTTTTACCCACTCAAAACTTACAGTCAAAACGACATAACAAGACTCAAAACAGAACAAAAAACGACACTACTCAAATTGAATCAGTTCCAAAAACCCTTTCGCGCGACCTTTCATCTTCAACTACAGCAACTCAGCCGATAGTTCCACACTGACCACCACCAACAACGAGCAGCAACGACGACGAGCAACAACCACCACCAACAACGACAACCACTGACGACGAACGACGGACGAGCAGCAACGACGACGAGCAACGACGACCAGCAACGACGACGAGCAACGACCACCACCAACAACGACAACCACTGACGACGATAGTAGCGATTTTCACTCTCTTGGGAAAAAAACAGTAAGAAAATGACCCTCTAACACAGATTTGTCTTCGATTTTAGGGATTACACATTTTTGCATGTTGTTCTTTATGCAATGCAGTTTTTGGAAAAATGGATGAATCGTTGGATTCAAAACTACTCTTCGTTTAGGTTTTGCTTCGTTTATAGGGATTAACCATTCAAAATCGTTGGATTCAAAATTTCTGGTTGTTTATAGCAGATTTTGAACCAGAAACTGCATAATTCAATTTCAGAGTGCTTTTTGCTAGGGTTTATGGGAATATTATAACTGCTCATGAAGTCAAACGTGTTTTGATATTCAGTACTGTCTTTGCATTTTGATTTCTGGTTGTTTGTAGCAAATTTTGAACCAGAAACTGCAATGCAGTTTCTGGTTCCATAATTCAATTTCAGAGTGCTTTTTTGCTAGGGTTTATGGGAATGTTATAATTGCTCATGAAGTTAAACGTGTTTTGATATTCAGTACTGTCTTTGCATTTTGATTTCTGGTTGTTTGTAGCAGATTTTGGCCCGAAACTGCAATGCAGTTTCTGGTTCCATAATTCGATTTCAGAGTGCTTTTTGCTAGGGTTTATGGGAATGTTATAACTGCTCATGAAGTTAAACGTGTTTTGATATTCAGTACTGTTTTTGCCTTTTGGTTTCTGGTTGTTTGTAGCAGATTTTGACCAG
>NC_047653.1:15250932-15359681 GCF_902201215.1 Prunus dulcis | reverse complement strand
AACTAATAACAATAAAAATCTCAACTTTATTTGAGACTCCTGGAACTCTTTTTCAATTTACTCATAGGGAAGCAAATGGTGTTGTATACCTACTTGCTCGATTCGGTCTACATAATGTGGATATCTTTATTTGGTTTGATGATCTTATTTAGAACACCCTATTATGTGATTTTTTGAGTCGGGGTTAGACTTATTGTTCATCCCGTTGTAATTCTTTGTTTTATTAATAAATTTTCCCTCATTTCATCAAGATTCTCTCAACCAAAAAAAAAAAAAATCTCAACAATCACCGCATCAAGATAGAGGCAATATCAATAAAGAAACTAAAAATGTGATCAATTACAAGCATGAAAGGTTCAACTTTAATAATTTAATTAACAAACAGAGGAATAACACTTGAATTTTGGGGGTTTTTTTTCCCTTCAAATATAATCATATAAAACTAAATGAAACATTGAAAGCACGTATAAAAATTATAAAAAAATTCAAAGATTGTATAAAATAAAATTAAAAACATTCAAAGCAACTTAAAATATAAAAAATTCAAAAAATTAAGCCCTGTTTAGTATTTGATTTGAATCTAATTTTATATCAAAAACAGATTTTAAATTAAAAGCCAAAAAAAACCGATTTTATAGGCCATTATTAAAAACTCAAACTCAAAAACACCAACAAATTAGAAAACATAGAAAGTCTGTTTTTTTCGATTTTTTTTTTTTTTTTTTCTACTCGTCTCATCGCTCGAGCAACGCTTGCTCTGAGCTCAAGCTTCAAGCCTCCATAGCAGAAGCTTGAAGCTTTGTTGCTCCCTCTCTCTCTCTCCATCTCTCTCTTCTTCCCTGTCTCTCATAAGTTACTTTTAGGGCTGGGCATCTGAGCACTGCCCTCGCCGCCTCCTCCCGTCTCTGCGATTCTGTCAGTTGAAGTCTCGGCGTCACACGCCACCGAACAGGCGCGCACCATTGGCTCGTCGTGAGCTGGAGTTTCTCATCTCTGATCTCTACAATCATGTAGATTTTTAGTTCCCTTTTTGTCCTTGTTACTGAAGATTTGATTTATAGCTTATTTATATCTAATTTGATTTTATTTATATGAATTCTTGTGTGTAACCTGATTGATTATTTTTTCATAGAAAGTGATGAAATGCTTTTAGATTTTGACATTATGGGTCCATTGTGTTCCCTATTCTGGTTATAGAATTCATTGGTTTCAATTTTTTCAGTTGTTTTTGTTTTTTGTTTTTATTATCTCATTTGAAGTCTCTAGCACTCAGAAGTCTGAAGGATATTTGCTCAGTTATGCTATTCACATGGGTTGTAATTTCTGAGATCCTGCTTATGTTGAATTGTTCATTTGATGCTTCTCTGCAATTTTTTTTCATGTATTGGTCCTTAAAAGAAGTATTAATATGTTAATCAACTTCTATATTCTATTTAAAAAGAATTCTTGAATATGTAGTCTTTTGCACATCAGCTTGCCATTAGTATGAGCTCTGCAGTCAAAATTAACTCAATTTATTGTGATTGATCGTTTCACTTAACATGACAAGTTTTGATAAGAGCTTGTTCAGTATGTGACAGTAAATATCATGTATTTTGTACACAAGTTTTTTCTTAGACATTTGTTCAAACTAGTAGGAATTGTTACAGAAGAAGTTTTCTACTCAAGTTTTCATTTTGATCAATTTCATAGACACATTATAGAGGTATCAAATGTCAATGTTTAGCCGTAGGGTGCCCTTTGGTTATGGATTTTGTGAGTTTTGTTTTGGACTGGTTGAGCATTACAGAGGTATCTCTCTCTTCATCCACATCTCTCTCTCTCTCTCTCTCTCTCTCTCTCTCTCTCTCTCTCTCTAAGTTATATATAGCCAGTTTTATTGTTTCTTTATATTTGTGTGGCCATAGTTTGGATTTTCCTGGTATTGTCAAGGATATGGCTAGTGAACCATATTGAAGGTTATAGTAAGTTGTTCTACTGTTATGAAAAATCAAGCTTTGAATAGAGTTGTCATGAGCTTGCCCAAATTGGGTTCCATGTAGATTATGTTCTAAGAAGGCTTGTTAGATTTGACAGAGTCTAAGAAGGAAATATTACAGTGCATACCTTACCATGGAATTCTTTATTCATGGATTGTGTTGTGTGTGGTAGCAATTTTGTATCTCAGCTATATCATGGAATTCTTTATCTGCTATTTTAGTTGGAGAATTGTGAAGATTTATTCTCATTCCAATTTTGCAATTTGGTTATATACAAATATGATGGTGTCTGAAGTGACATTATTGGGGCCCTAATGGAATTTTGCACAATTTGCATGATCTTGATGTGGTGGATGAAGAAAGCTCTTGCGCAAATCAAGCAGGGAACACACCCATTTGCATGAGTGAGGACAATGCTAATGAAATTAGTGATGCTAGAGATTAGATAGCCGGAGCAATATCATTAGTCTTAGAATTTATTTAGTCTAGAATATTTTAATATAATATGTATTATTTAAGACTTGAAGATCAATTGAGTTTGACAATCATTATTTATGTATGGTATTAATATATAGATTTTAAAATTAGTATGTTTAGAATAATTTCAATAATGTTTATCAATACCTTAGCTTAAAAAAAAAAATAATAATAATAATAAAAAAAGTTGTTTTCAAGAATTCAACCAAACAAGTTTCCAAATTTTAAAAATTAAAAAACTGTTTTCAAGTTGCATACCAAACAAGTTTTTGAATTTAAAAAAATGGATTTGAGAACTCTTTGTTTTTTAAAATAATCAAAGGTTTTGAGTTCCCTACTTAGATAGGATACCAAACGGGCCCTCAGAAAGTAGATTGACAAAACATGATGGTCAATTTATTAATATGAAGAAGATAGTGAGTGAGTAAAATTGCTGAGCCTTTTTACCAAAAAAAAAAAAAAATTGCTGAGCCAAAGACAAAAGAATGCTCAACCAACCCAAAAGGAAAAGAAAGAGCAACAAAACAAACAACGAAAGTTTTGATACCTCTTCAAAATCCAAACAATTTTTTCTCTTTATCCAAACTTGTACTAAAAAACGACGAAGAAGCCAAAGAAAACATCAGAGGCTGAGAAGGAAACCAGGCCAAACAAAAGACATATGAAGAGCATGCACATCTAATTAATCTCAAAACCATTTTCAATTGACATATGTACTAGCTATAATTTCTATATAGTTCTGAAGGTGATCCTAAATGAGAATGCAAAGCTGCAAATGCTTTTTATTTTTTATTTTTTTACCTGTATGAATTTGCTGTGAAAGTTGATTCATAGATTGGACAAAAGGCCTAGGCCTGCCGAATGCTTAGGGGCAGAGACAAAGTTAGCAGAAGCGCAGAGATGAGAAGAATCAGCGTGAAGGAGAGGGCAAATGTGAATCATATTTGGTCTACACACAAAATGTGAATCATATTTAGACAACTTTTGACTACCAAGACCAAAGACCAAATATCAAATCAAAGTCTTGGTTGCAAAATTTTCCAAAAGCTGCTTGCTTGCTTGCTGATTTTCCGTGGAACAAACTCTAGAGTGATGAACATTTCATGTGCAAGTGATAAAGTTAAAGTTGTTCCATCATTTCCTACAAAGAAAAGTTGGTACCTTTTTTCTTTTGGTCTATGAATTTTCTCTGAAAGTTCATTCACAGATTGGACTAAAGGACTAAGGCCTACCAAATGCTTATTTTCATTATTAGGATGCCCAATTCTCCGAATAAATACAAAGCTGCAAATGCCTTTATATCAAGTTAAAGTCGGACAAAGTGATGTCCATTAATTTGTTGGTAACTTACTCCCAGTACTATCTATATATAATTAAGTTGCAATATGTTTTTTTTATTACTATATAGGAACTAGCTTTATATAGGGTTTAATTATTATATTATTTAGATTTTATCTAAAGGATTGTTTTAACTTTTATGTTGATGACTCCTTTCTTTTCTTTACCCCTAGAGAAAGATAATGGATTTTCATAAAAGAAATTTTTGTTTATGAATTTGCTCTGAAAGTTCATAAAGAGATTGGACTACAGGCCTAGGGCCTACCAAATGCTTAAGGGTCAGATGAGAGCGTGAGGAAGGGGCCAAAGCTGCAAATGCTTTTTTGGACAAAAGGCCCAAGGCCTAGCAAATGCTTAGGGGCAGAGACAAAGTTAGTAGAAGCATAGAGATGAGAAGAATCAGGGGCAAATGTGAATCATATTTGGTCTACACACAGAATGTGAATCATATTTGGACAACTTTGACTAGTAGAAGTTGGAGGTAACATGTGAAAACCATTTGAACATGCAGAAATTATGCTACCAAGACCAAAGACCAAAGACCAAATATCAAATCAACGCCTTGGTTGCAAAATTTTCCAAAAGATTTTCCATGAAACAAAAGTACTTGCCATCTTAGCATTGTGGAAACTTTAAATGCAGAACAACCTTATGCCACGCCGACTTGACTCATGTCGTGACATTATAGATAAATCACTGTTGCCAAAGCTTGTTATAAATATCAACAACTCCAGGATAGAGCTACTCACAAAATTATTTAGAAGAATAGATACTTTTAGATTTTGAAGGAAACATGGGTTGGTTGTGCCTCCTCTTCCTGCTCTTTACTACTTGTCAATTCAACTCTACTTGTTCATCGTCATCTAACTCTTCCTCTTCTCTTTCTTTATGCCATCCCCAAGACAGCTCTGCTTTGCTTCAATTCAAGAACTCCTTTTCTATTGATACCTCTTCTAAACGTGAACTATATAATGGAACAATTCTTTATTCTAATAGGACAATTTCTTGGCAGAAAGGCAAGGATTGATGCGCATGGAGTGGAGTCACTTGTGAAAAGATGACTGGTCATGTGATCGGTCTCAACCTTGGTTCGGGTGGGCTTCAAGGCAATATCCATTCCAATAGCAGCTTATTCTCCCTCGGCCATCTCAAGAGGCTAGACCTCTCTGAAAATGATTTCAGAGGTTCCCCAATTCCATCCAAATTTGGTGGCTTTGTAAGTATGACTCACCTTGACCTCTCTTACTCCAATTTCAGTGGCCCAATCCCTTCCGAAATTCCCCACCTTTCCACCTTGGTTTCACTCAATCTTTCGCAATATTCATTTCCAGTTGTGCCACATGTTGATACTCTTACTTTTAACAGAATTGTTCAAAACCTAACCAATCTTAGGGAGCTTGTTCTAAACGAAGTTGATATGTCATCAATTGTACTTGATTCATTCAAAAATCTGTCTTCTTCTTTGAAAACTCTTGAACTCTCTGATTGCCACTTGCAAGGAAAATTCCCAGAAAGCATTTTCCACCGACCAAATCTTCGACTCCTAGACTTACGCTATAACTATAACCTCACAGGTTATTTCCCCGAGTCTAACTGGAGCAGTCCACTCGAAGCCTTGCGGCTCTCTTCTACTAGAATCTCAGTAGATTGGCATCACCTGACAAGAAATTTCAAGTCTTTGAGAGATTTGTCTCTCAGAAATTGCAGTTTTGTAGGATCATATCTTGCATTTCTTGGTAACCTCACACAAATCATGCGGTTGGACCTCTCGTCTAACAATTTTGGTGGCCAAATCCCATGGTCATTCTTTTTAAACCTTGAGAGCCTCGTTTACTTGAATCTTGCTTACAACAACTTTGTGGGTCAGTTTCCAGAAGTTGATAGCAACTCGACATCGAACTCTTCTTTATATGATTTTTCAAAACAACAACTGGTGGGTCCTATTCCTCGACACTTAACCGTGCTCATTTTATATGAGAACCAACTCAACGGAATAATACCATCTTGGTTAGGTAGTTTGCCATCATTGGAGTATTTAGACCTCAGAAGTAACCAACTCAGCGGTAATATCATTGAGTTCCAAACTCGCTCTTTGTTATGGCTTTATTTAAATGATAACAAGCTGGATGGCCTGATCCCAAGATCAATCTTTGAGCTTGAGAAACTTCAGTCGCTTGTTCTATCATCCAACCAACTCAGCGGTAATATCATTGAGTTCCAATCTCGTTCTTTGTCAATGCTTTATTTAAGGAATAACAAGCTGGATGGCCAGATTCCAAGATCAATCTTTGAACTTGAGAATCTTGATTACCTTGATCTATCATCCAACCAACTCAGCGGTAATATCATTGAGTTCCAATCTCGTTCTTTGTCATTTCTTTATTTAAATGATAACAAGCTGGATGGCCTGATTCCAAGATCAATCTTTGAACTTGAGAAGGCTACGGAACTTGATCTATCATCCAATAACTTGAGTGGCACTGTGGAGTTTGGATCCAAACTCCAAAGTCTCAGGGAGCTTAATCTTTCCTTTAATCATCTATCCTTGAGCTTCAACCATTTGAGAACCTGGCCTCAACTTGACTTACTAGGTTTGTCCTCTTGTAACATAAGTGAGTTCCCATAATTTCTAAGAGCCGCACCAAATTTGGGCACGTTATCCCTTTCCCACAACCGAATCCAAGCCAACATTCCCAAATGGTTGTTGGTTTGGGGAAAGATTCATTGGGTTATTTGGATCTTTCTCACAACTCTTTGACTGGCACTGTAGGACCGCTTCGGTGGAAAAATCTTTACTATCTTGACCTTCGCAACAATTCTCTCAGCTCCCAATTCCATCACCTTCCACATCTTACTTTTTCATATCAAATAATCAATTCACTGGAGAGATACCTCCAACGATCTGCAGCCTGAGTAGCCTTCAAATTCTTGATTTGTCTAATAATAAATTGAGTGGCAAAATTCATCAATGCATAGGGAATTTCAGTCAGAGCCTCTCTGTTTTGAATCTACGGAATAATAAATTTCATGGTGTGATTCCTGGCACATTTTCTGAGGGAAACGTTTTGAGAAATCTTGATCTTAATGAAAATCAGTTGGAAGAGTCGTTGCCGCAATCTTTGCTCAGATGTAGAGAGTTGGAAGTTCTAGACCTTGGAAACAACAAAATTCAAGACACATTCCCAAATTGGCTGGAATCTCTTCCGAAGTTGCAGGTTCTTATCTTGAGGTCTAACAAATTCTCTGGTGAAATATGCTTTCCAAAAACTAAGTTTCCATTCCAAAAAATGCATATCATAGACCTCTCCAACAATCGGTTTAGCGGTCTCTTGCCAACAAAATATTTTGAAAATTTGACGGCCATGATAAACTCGCAAGAACATGGACTGAAATATATGGGAGGGCTCTACTATCAGGATACTGTGGTATTGACAATTAAAGGCTTCGAAATTGAAATGAAGAAGATCCTGACATACTTCACAATTATTGATTTCTCAAACAACACTTTTAGAGGAGAGATTTCAAGTGTAATTAGTAAGCTTAAATCATTGAAGGGGCTTAACTTTTCTCATAATGAGCTTACAGGTACAATTCCACCATCATTTGGCGAAATGAGCAATCTTGAATGGTTAGATCTGTCTTCAAACAAACTTGTTGGGGATATTCCGGAGCAACTGGCAAATTAGACGTCACTATCAAAGTTCAATGTTTCAAAAAATCAACTTGTGGGGCCCATACCTCATGGCAAGCAATTTGATACATTTGATAATGATTCATATAGTGGAAATACAGGATTGTGTGGATTGCCACTTTCTAAAACATGTGGTCCACATCAATCATCGCCACAGAGCACGAGAATGGATTTGATTGGAAGGTAGTGTTGATGGGGTATGCATCTGGGGTGGTAATTGGAATATCTGTGGGCTATCTTGTACTCTCTAACAGAACACCCGATTGGCTTGTGAAAGTGGCCGGCATAAAGGGATGGCGTAAAATTGTGAAAATCACACAGCGACGTGCTTGAAGGTTCCATTCCAAAAGTTTATCTATTTTCATATTGTATATCATTTCTTATGAATATTGTATTATGTCAAAGCACCAATAAATATGCATGAATTCGAAAAGAGGATCCTCTTTACTTTTGTTAAAGTAGAGTAATTGCCAATGCATCTTGTAATTGTCAAACACAGCTGACAAATCAATTCAATGAGTACACGCAATTTGGCTTAACTATGTTATATACTCCTATAAATCTTCTCATTCCAAAAAATACAAAGAAATGAAAAGAATTAAATCAGTAAATAGCATGCATAATTAAGTAATATTTGCCCACAAAATTGAGGGTACAAAACTTAAAAATTGATTATGACCATATAATTGATAATTAATTAATCAATTTTGGTTGAGGAGTGTACGTGGCTGCAAGTTCTCGGTTCGTATTCTTCCCACCTGACAAAACAACTATTGTTACCAACGATTGGCACTGAAGGATTAAAACACATGGCTTGTAGCTGTAGTTTGTAAAGTTTAGGCATTTTGGAATATCGCAAAAGATTGACATGTAGAGCACTTGTGCCCCTGTTATATGAAATTTATGAATTACCTCATCCATGTGTACCACAATTGCAATGGATATTTTTGAAAGATTCATCCACAAGCTCAAGGAAGTACCAAAAATGGGGAGAATCTATAAGAGTCATGAATTAGTAAATTCGAGGAAAGCAGAAGATGACATTTAATCATAATGCTGCAGTTAATACCTACCATAGAGATAAATGGGTAAAAGAGTAGGGAATAACTCAAAATTAGCTTAAACAGTAAATGACTACTGTGTTGCTACCCTCACTCCTATCTAATATGCGAATCCCTCCTATTCATTGGTTTTGGCCAACATATTTGCATTTTCAGGCTCAAAGAAGCATCTTCGTACCAGATTATTTGTTGCAAAAACTGCCTGATTCCTTCATTTGAATGAATGTGTTAACTAATTAATTAATCTGCTTAAAAAAGAGGGGGTGAAAAAAAAAAACACAAGGAATTCAATCCTTAGGAAAATGTAGCAAATCTTCAAACCTTCCAAAAGTTATGAAATAATAATATGCAGATCAAATTACAAAAAGAAGAGGAGAAAAGAAACAACTATACCTTTCGCCTTTGAGCGAAGGAGGCAGCGGTCTGAGTTTGGTTTATGGGTAAAATTTGGGGGTTTTTCGTCTGGGTTTCGGGGGGGTCATTCGATGGTGCAAGAGGCAATTAACGGGATTGAGAGGGTGAGAGAGTGGCTGACGGAAGACTGCAATGTGAGAATAAGATGGAGAAGCGACGTGTCAATTGCCGAAGACCAACGGACATCGTCATAAAGGTTATCGAAAAAACTGAAACCTGTGAAGCCACGACAAACGATCCGAGAGAACGGAGGATCTGAGTCAGATGGAGAGGTTGAGAGAGGAGGGAGGGAGGAGGAGGAGGTGGTTCAACAGTTGTGAGAGAGAGAGAGAGAGAGCTCTGCTTGCCTGAAAAAAGCACACCTAAAATATGAGGGGTAAAAGAAAGAAGGAAGGGTGTAGACGATGACGTGTACTTACAAGTTTTGTTGGTACAATGACACGGTGGAGGGCTTTTAGGCATGGTTTTTAAGTTGTTCGTGCCTTTAGTGAAGATGGTGGAGGGCTTTTAGACACGGTTATTAGTTATCTGTTCCTTATTTGGTAACCAATTCAAATAATTAGTCACAAAATTTAGTAATCCGTCACTAATAGTATTTTATCGACTGTTTGCATTATCAGTATCTAATGACATTCAACAGATGATACTTTTTTATTAGTGTCTCTAAGACATCGATGACAGTTTTGTAATTTAAATAAATTTCAAAGCCTCTTTGTTATGTTGTAAATGAATTTTGGGTGTGTATTTAATATAGGTTTTTTAATTTTATTTTATATAATAATTTGAGTCCATACATTGAGTATAATATTGAAGTTTTCGTCAAGCTGACGGAAATTTGTTAAAACCATCCATTCTTCCACCATCATCTTCTTCCTCTCTCTTTCATAACCACATCTAGAGAGAGCAAGCATCACCTCTCACCACTGGAACCCTTCGATTTCAAGCTTTATGATTCCATTTCTTCCCCTTTTCTCTTCTGGCAAAACACCAAAGAGTGTGATGAAGCTTTCGTCAAGCTGCTGAAAGAGTTACTCAAGCCACCCATTCTTCCATTCTCCATCTTCTTCCTCTCTCTCTCTCTCTCTCTCTCTCTCTCTCTCTCTCTCTCTCTCAGCCACATCCAGGGAGAGCAAGCATCCCCGAAACCCTTTGATTTCAAGCTATGTTCTTCCATTTCTTCCCCATTTTCTCTTCTGGCAAACCATCCAAGAGCTTAATGAAGCTTTCGTCAAGCTGCTGAAAATTTGCTGAAGCCACCCATTCTTCCACCTTCATCTATCCCTCTCTTTTCCTTAACAAATCCTTCTAAAACTCCCTCTCCCCTTGCTTTGAACCTCTCTTTCTCATGGATAATTCAGGCTTTCTTTCTCTCATGCTAAACTCATGAATGCTCAGCTCCCATGACACAAGCTTCTCAAGCCAAGCCAAAGTATTTATCTGTAAGCAACTATTGGTTTCGTTGGTGAAGGAAACCAAGGTGTTTCCTAAGGCTCCATGAACCTTTCGAAGCACTTTTGAGGCCTAATTCTTGAAGTCAGACACAGAGACAACTTCATCCATTTGCTCTTTACAGCAGCCCAGGCCCATCTGTAATTCCTGGAACAAAAAAGCCCCCACAAAAGGTATCCACGCTATCATGGACCTCTCCAATAATCGGTTTAGCGATCTCTTGCCAACAAAATATTTTGAACATTTGACGGTCATGATAAACTCGCAAGAACATGGACTGAAATATATGGGAGGGTGCTACTATCAAGACACTGTGGTAGTGACAATTAAAGGCTTCGAAATTGAAATGGAGAAGATCCTAATGTGCTTCACAACTATTGATTTCTCAAATAACACTTTCAGATCAGAGATTTCAAGTGTAATCAAAAGCTTAAATCATTGGAGGGGCTCAACTTTTCTCATAATGAGCTTACCGGTACAATTCCACCATTATTTGGCAATATGTGCAATCTTGAATGGTTAGATCTGTCTTCAAACAGACTTGTTGGTGATATTCCTGAGCAATCGGTAAATCTAACATCACTTGAAAAGTTCAATGTTTCAGAAAATCGACTTGTGGGGCCCATACCTCATGGCAAGCAATTTGATACATTTGAAAATGACTCATATAGTGGAAATACAGGATTGTGTGGATTGCCACTTTCTAAAACATGCAGTGCACATCAATCACGGCCATCGTCATTCCAACAAGATGATGATTTGGAGCATGGGAATGGTTTTGATTGGAAGGTAGTGTTGATGGGGTATGCATCTGGTGTGGTAATTGGAATATCTATGGGATATCTTGTATTATGGAACACCAGATTGGCTTGTTAAAGTGGTAGGAAGAAAGCAACATCGTAGAATTATGAAAATCACAAAATGACGTGCTTGAAGAAACCATTCCAAAAGTTTATACATTTTCATATTGTATATCATTTTTCATGAATATTTTAGTATATCAAAGCGCCAATAAACTTGCATGAATTTAAAAACAGGATCCTCTTTACTTTTGTTAAAGTAGAATAATTGCTCGTGCATCTTGTAATTTGTCAAACACAATTGACAAATCAATTCAATCAATTCAATCAGTACACGTAATTTGGCTCAGCTATGTTATATACTCCTATAATTCTTCTCATTTCAAAAAATACGAGGAAATGAAAAAAATTAAATCACTAAATAGCATAGATAATTAAGTAGTACTTGCCCACAAAACTGAAGGTACAATATGAATCAACTTAAAAATTGACTATGACCATGCAATTGACAATTAATTAATCAATTCTGATTGAGGGAGTGTACGTGACATGCCCTTTGGGAGTGCAAGTACAACTGCAAGTTGTAGCGATATACATATTTCTCAGCTCGATTGTTTGGATAAGGTGCGATGCTTTTTAACTATTTTTTTTAGCAGGCAATGAAAAACAAATAACGAAAGTTTTGATACTTCTTTAAAAATCCAAACAATTTTTTTCTCCTTATCCAAACTTTTTTTCGCATATTTGGACAAGTATTGACCAAAGATACTTACCAAGACCAAAGACCAAAGATCAAATCAAAGCCTGGTAACTAACTAGTTACAATAATTTCCTAGTTACACCCATCTGACAATATAGATGCTTCACCCTCGATGTCAAAAGATGCTTGCTTGCTGATTTTGTAGGAAACAAATGTGGAACTCGTGACATTGTGCAGAACATATGACATTTTTGAACAGTTAAAAAGTTTTAAATACAAAAATACAAAAATTAATCCACAACAAGTGATTGTGTCGGTGACATGTTTTGACAGCAAATTGGATAAACTTTAAAAAAATGGCTTAAATGCCAAAATGGTCTCTGTGTTTTACTACATTGGCTTATTTAATCCCTATATTTTCAATTTAGCCAATTTAGCCAATTTGCAAAACCGTTAAGAATTAATGAGAGCGTGATGAAGGGAGCAAAAGTCAAGAACGATTTTGATGTTGAATTTATGATATACTTGTTCCTAGCTTCTTCAATACACAATTTAGCCAATTTGGTCCTTGTACTCATGACTTTTAGTTAATCTGATCCATTCCGTTAAATTTCAATTAGATTTTTTTAAAAATTATTTAAATATTCATTAAAAAAATTAAGAACTAAACAAAAATAGAAAAATCCGCCTTTCTCAGCCACCACAACCCTTCTCTCTTCCCCCTTTCTTCCCAGCAACAACCCACAACCTTGTCTATCCCTACCCCAACCGCTTTCTCCCCACCCAAAGGCCCCAACTCTAATCTATCCCACCCCTAATCGCTCTCTCTCTCAAATAAAAAAAGCAAAAGGCCATTACCCCCCGACCAGCTCCCAGCGAGATCTTCCCCAACCCAACCATTGCGTAGCCATTTCTCCACTACTCCAATTGCTAAGCAGCACTTACCCTCCCTGACTATGCCCATCCTTTTTTTTCCATGTTTTTATTTTTATTTTTCTAGTGTTATGTTATTGATATATTTTTAAATCAATTCAATTTTTTTTAATTAAAAAAGCTTTATAGGTTTTCAAAATAAAAAAGAAGAGATTATTATGTTCATATATAACAGCAATTTTAATGGAATGACCAAATTGAATAACGATCCTAAACACAAGGACCGAATTTGCCAAATTAAAAACACAGGAACTAAATTATCCAACGTAGTAAAACACGTGAACCATTTTAGTATCTAAGCTTTAAAAAATTGACCATAAGTTCTCAACTCGTTACTTTCATATAATTGAAGTCTTTAATTTAGTCAAAACAAATATGAGTAATAAATCTGTGAAATATGTTACGGAAAAAAATGAATGCTTACCCTTAATTCGGACTTAATTGCTAAAATTATAAAACTATAAGATTATAATTATCAAAATAGAAATGACATTGAGGGAATTTTTTTTAGGGCGAAAATGAGGGAAAAAATAGGGCTGGCAATGGGTCGTGTCGTGTCGGGATAATAAATGTGTCAAGAATGCTCAACCCGAACCCAACCCATTTAATAAACGTGTCGTGTTGGGTTCAGGTCTTCTTTTATCTTGCGGGTTTCTAGTCGTATAACGGGTTCATAAATAATAACATGCATGTTACAAAACTCACAACTTGAATTTTAAAAAAAAACAAAGAGAGTAGAGAAAATATAAGGAAAATAAAGAAAGGAGAGAGAGAGAGAGAGAGAGAGAGAGAGAGAGAGAGAGAGAGAGAGAGAGAGAGAGAGAGAAGATTGAAGGAAAGAAAGAAAGAAAAAAGAGAGATGAGAGAAAACTAAAGAGAAGGAAAAAAAAGAAAAAAAAAAAGAGAGAAGAGGAAAGGAAAAGAGAGAGAGAAAAAAAAAAAAAGAGGAGAAAGAAGAAAGCAGGAAAAAAAAAAAAAAAAAAAAAAAAAGAGGAGAAGAGAGATGGAAAAGAAAGGAAAACACAAAATAAAAAGAAACATTATAAATATCAAAAGACATACAATAAAATCACAAAGTTGTTTGTAGAATGGTGAATAAAATGTTTGAGAGAAATAAGGGTGGTAGGGGTTTGAAACCCCTTGTTTGTGACCCGTTTAATAAACGAGTTTGACAAGCATTCATTAAAAGGGTCAGAACGGGTTGACTAGAAATTGACTTTTTTTTTATCTTGCAGATTAAACCCGCTAATTTCTCGTATAACTTTCGAGTCGTATCTGAAATTTCCACCCCTAAGAAAAAGGCACAAGCATTCGCAAATATATATGTGATCCACATTGCCTAATGAGTGGGTGAGTGCGTAGCGGTGGTGACCATTCAAAAACTCCTTTTCTATTGATACCCTTCACTCCTATTCTAATAGGACAATTTCTTGGCAGAAAGGCAAGGATTGTTGCACGTGGAATGGAGTTACTTGTGAAAAGATGACTGGTTATGTGATCGGTCTCAACCTTGGTTCTGGCAGGCTTCAAGGCAATATCCATTTCAATAGCAGCTTATTCTCTCTTGGCCATCTCAAGAGGCCAGACCTCTCTGAAAATGATTTCAGAGGTTCCTCAATTTCGTCCAAATTTGGTGGCTTTGTAAGTATGACTCACCTTGACCTCTTTGACTCCAATTTCAGTGGCCTAATCCCTTTCGAAATTTCCAACCTTTCTAGTTTCACTCAATCTGTCCCTAGCTGATGGCTTGAACAGAATTGTTCAAAACCTAACCAATCTTAAGGAGCTTCAACTGTCCGATGTTGACATTTCTTCAGTGGCACCTGATTCCTTCAAGAATATCTCTTCTTCTCTGCCAACTCTTGGACTCTTTGATTGCCACTTGCAAGGAAAATCCCCAGAGAGCATTTCCACCGCCAAATCTTCGTCTCGTAGATTTAAATTATAAGTGTTTTCAAAAACATGCCTAAGCGCGCTTCGGAGCGTGCGTCGGAGTGAGGCGGAGGGAAATCGCCTTAGGCTTATGAATGTTTAACTTGTTGCACGCTTAGCGTAGCAAGCCGTGGTGAGGCGTGGCGAGGCATGCTTGGCGAGGGATGGAAGGCGAGAAGAAGGGCCGCTGTCTGCAAGCCAGAGCGAGAGGAAGAAGACAACCTCGCTTGAATTATTTTTTGGAAGGGTTTGTTTTAACGAAACAACGTTGTTTCATCTAGTTACTTAAATTTTTTTTAACGAAACGCACATTTTGGGTGTTTTTTCTTATAAAGCAAACATCATGCCTTTTAACCCCCCATTGAAACAAACAATACTTCCCTTTTATTTTTTCTTCTAAATAAATACATTAACGGATAATCTGCATCACTTTTAATTCTCTCCATCAATTTTAATGGACCTATCTGTATATCTCTGTATGTAATTCTCTTTGTACTAGATTCATGTATATATGCATACATACATATATATATATATGTTAGTTTTTTATTTTATTTTATTTCCAAACAACACAATATTCATAAAATCCACTAAAAATAATACTCAAGTCCACACATAAATGCCAAATATTATAGCATTTGATGTTTTCATGATGAGGAGTGGGATGCATGAATTGAGTTTTTCTTTTGATGTTGAATAAGTATTTTATGTTTTGGGATTGATTTTTACACTTGAATGATAATTAATACTTATATTTGATAGAATAGTTTGGCTTAATAAGAATTAGTAGTACAATTTATCCATATTCTATTATTTATAATTTTTTTATTAAATTAAATTAATGTTCAAAAACTTACACCTCATATAGCGGATTAAAAACGCTTTGCCTTTTAAAACATAACCTCACAGGTTATTTCGCCAATTCTAACTGGAGTAGTCCACGGTTCATAAGGAACTTGCTAGTCTTTCGACGATTCTCTCTCGGAGCATTTGGAATCCCCATCTTGGTCAGTCCGTAGCTCTCTCTTTAGAGGGCTGGTGACGTGTTTCGAGCTTCACCTGCTCGTTTCTGTGGTTGATAAGCTTATCTTTTGTTTGTTGCTCAATTGTGCATTTTGCTGTTTTATTTCAATTTGTATTTATGTTTTTAACTTCTGTTTATCTGTTGGTATCAACATCTGGGACAATCGTTCATGTGATATCACAGATTAGTTATTCTGTTGTGCCTCCTTACTGGATTGCTGGTGTTGTAATTCGAACACCATAAACTTATTTGATTCTTCGTCGTTCGAACATCTTTATACCTCAACTTTGAGATGGTCCCCGTCCGTTGGTTGTTTGAAATCGACAAATTGGGAAGCATTTTAAGGCCAGTAATGGCTGAAGAGCTGAACTCACCAACCAGGCCAGCATCATTTACAGTGATTGATGTCAAACAGCCATTACTACAAGCTATCCTAAACCAATTCAGGGGGGCATCCATTGGAGTCAAAGGTCTTTGAATCCATGAAACAAGAACTTTCCCATAAGGGTCTGCATTACTCCTTCTCTGTATAATGTATTGACGTATATGGCCAAAATTTACATGGAAAGTAATAGTCTATGCAGGAACCAACTTCCTCAAACACAGAAAATATAGAGCCAGAAACAAATTCGAATTAGAGAACAAACAGAAATAGAAACTTCAATAATATCATTCGACTTGGAAAAAATTTGTTAATTCAGAATCACATCCTCAATTTCTTTATTCTTAGCAATTAAAGAATTGGTAATCAATTAATTACAAAGTGGAAACTCTAACCTATACATCATATCATATACAACAAATAACAGAGCCAAGGTGGCCTATAACCTATGCTCAGTTTCTATACTTCAAGAACAAATCTCGCCTTCCTCCCACCAGATTTCTCCTTCCTCCCAATCTCCATTCAAAAAGGCTTCCTCATCTTGACCTTGCAACTCATCATCTTGCTTGAGGTACACATCCAATTTCTTAAGAGGCAATCCGAGGCTGACCTCTTGACTGCCACAGCCGCACAGCATCTCCAGTTGTTTGAGATCCTGTAAAGGGTCCTCAAATTGCACTGACTTCCCCATATTCGAAATGGTATAGCTGTTAGAATTCACAGACTATGATCTGTTTTTTTAGGTTTTGGATTATTGATAGATGGAGCTCATGTAGGAAGAGAGAAAACACAGAGAGAAAACTTGGAGAAGAAGAAGATGAAAATTGAGTCTGTTATCTCGCTTAGTCATGCACAAGCTGCGCAGTACAATATAACCGTTAGGAATTGAATATTCCCTTTTACATCATCCAATCTAACCATTGATTAAACTATCCTATGAGATAGCTACACCTGGCACAATTCTACTACAACTAAGAATACATCTCAGCTATCCATTGGACTGTGATCCAATGGTTCACAATTAAACAACAAACACACTCAGTTAAAAACACTTATACTTTAACACTCCCTTCTAAGTGTTTAGCTGAAATGACTCCAAGCTTGCTCCTTAGATATTCAAACCGATCCCTTGCCAATGCCTTCGTAAAGATATCTGCATTCTGCTCTCCAGTTCTGCAGTATAACAGATCAATCTCACCATTTTGCAAAGCATCACGAATGAAATGAAATCTTCTACTTATATGTCTTGTCCTGTGATGATGCACAGGGTTCTTTGTTATAACAATTGCTGAAGTGTTGTCACATAGAATTGGAGTAGCCTTAACTTGTTCCTCACCAAAATCAGATAGAACAAATCTTAACCAGACTGCTTGAGCTGTAGCTTCAGCTGCACTAACATATTCTGCCTCTGCGGTAGATAGTGCTACACTGCTCTGCTTAACTGATGCCCAAGAGAAAACACCTGATCCAAGATGGAAAGCATAGCCAGAAGTACTCCTCATATCATCTTCACAACCTGGCCAATCACTGTCACAATATCCAACCAACATTGCCTCTTTTCCTTTCTCATATGCTATGCCATAGTCTAGAGTACCTTGAATGTATCTAAGTACTCTCTTGGCAGTTCCCATGTGCTTCTTTGTAGGTCCATGCATATATCTAGCCAAGAGACTTGCAGCAAACATGATATCTGGCCTTGTTGCTGTCAGATGTAGCAAGCTTCCAACTATCTTTGATGTTATTGGCATTGCTGGAAAACTTGTTTTCCTTAGATCCATCACATGTTCTGCAATTGCTTGAAGGCTAGATGCAGTGGGTTTAACAGCGGTGCTTCTTCAAGTGGTGGTTGTAGTATTCATTTAGGCTTATGGGTAGTTTTATAGGGTTTTGGTTGTTTTGGTTGTTTTGGTTTGTGGGCTCTACTTGATATCATGCTCAATCATAGTGATGTGTGCTATGTAGTGTGGCTTTTGTCTTTTTACCATGTTAGTTTTATTGTTCAGGTGGGGTTCAAATTTTGGATGTTTTGTTTATGTCTTAGTTTTATTATTGAAAATGATTTAATAAAGTTACTCTTTCATTAAAAAAAATTTAAAAATTATAGTGACCAAAAATATAATTTAGCCCATTTAACTTGTTGCATTATTAGAACAACTATCTTTGCACTTAGGGCCAAAAGTTGAGAGAGAGAAAAAACCTTAGCCACTAGGAAAAACTCCATGGAGGGAGGAGGAGGAAGAAACGTCACTATCTCTCCTCCCCTTCTTCTCTTCTCGTCTTTTCCTTTTAGGTTAGTGAATAAGTCCACTGGGGCATTTTGAATAAGAAGTCCTTTATGGTAATTCTTCTGAGCCATCCTTAGATTGAAGTTCTCCATCACCCATTTTAGACTATGTTCTCAATCAAATCCTTCTCCCAAAATCCATTTTCTAAGACTGTTCATGTTCTCTTTTGGTTTTATGTCTTCTTTGACGGAGGATGATGTAAATCATTCAATTCTTCTTTGGCAAGGTTATTGTTTTTGTTCATTTGTTCGCTATTATGCATAGATAGATCATTGGAAACCATCTTTTCCCTATATATGTTACGGATGCGGTGGTGGATGTGGTCGTGAGGGCCAACGCTTCTTCAGGTGATGGTGGTAGGATTTATTTAGGCTCATAGGTTGCTTTATGGTTTCGGTCATGTTGGGTTTGTGGACTTTGTTTGGCTTTATGGTTAATTGTAGTGATGTGGGCTAGTAATTTTAGTGTGGCTTTTGTCTACTCTAGTTTTGTCTTTCACATGTTAGTTTGTTGTCCTCTTGGGACTGGTACTTTAGATTTCTTGTTGCAGCTTATTTAATGAAATTTACTTTGATAAAGAAAAATAAAAATAAAATTTTAAAACTTAAAAACTTAAAAACTTCTTGTATTATTTTCCTTGCCACTACATATCCTTGTGAATCTACCAATCTCGTGGAGCTCTCAGGGGCTGCATTATTTGCTAGAAAAAAATGAGTAGCTTCTATATATTTCTTAAACAAGCTTGAACATAATGAAAATTGAAGGAACCAGTTGTGATTTCACATGCATAGCAGTAGAGTGAGTGGATGCCGTCAACTTGCAGGATCAATCACATGTTTCTTCATGTGTTTCATAATTCTGTATATGCAAAAGATTTATATCACAAGAAAACACAAACCTACAAGGGCTACTAATTAAAGTTTATATATGTTTCCAAGATTTGTGATTAATCTTCCTAATATTGCTCCACGTGACCTCAATTAGTTTTAGCTCAGTGAGAAGGTTTTGTTTCGACTTGAAGTGGAAGTAAAGAAAATCGATTCCTAGAGCTTAGTTGTTAGAATGCAGTCAACACCTTTGAAAATTCGTCGGAAAGAAACTACCCATCTCACATCTCTGCATGAATTTCTTCTGTTCTGTTTTTGTAATATTCTTTTTGTTTTTTTTTTAAAAAAGAAAAGTAATTATTGTATTCATAAATTAGACACAAAAATCATAAGAAAGAAGGGCCAGTACAAATACATTCAAAAGGTTAATACAAAGATAGAAGCATAATAATGTTAATCCATATACATAAAAACACACTGACAACATCAAGCACACAAGATGTATCTCCACTAATAACCTCATAATAGGGAAATGAAACTTTAATTTGATCCGGTAGTTTTACCTTAATTTTAATTCAGTTGTTTGAATCTAAGTCCCACATAATTTCAATTGGGTCAAAATCTATGATTCCGGCAATATGACTGTGAAATCATGTGCAATTTTGTCAATTTCTCATTACAAATGATCGTTGTACTAATTTGTTTGAAAGAGTTAACAACGCACATGATTTAAACGTGATTCTGCACCACATAAAGATAAATAAAATTTTAATTAAAATTTTCCGTAAACATTTGCTTTTATAATACTAGGAGAAAATTGGTCGGACTTGTTTATTAATGAACAAGTTTGATCAGCAGAACACTTTATAAAGCCACAAAATTATATCAGAATACTGTCAACAACATGAAGATTTTGAACCATTCACACAAGGAAGGGGATTTCTATTGACCCCTCGCAGATTTTCTCTACATCCCTAAATGCTTTTTTTGTTGTTTGATAATATAGATTGGTTGGATGGTAGGGCGTATTAATAGAAAAATGATCTTCTACCACCTAACCGGAGCATTAATAGAAAAATATGACTTCATCTAATTATATAGAATATTTTTATGAGGCATTCCACGATGAATTTTTTAATATGATATATAACAATGTCATTTAGTGTTATCGATCCATTAATATTATAACATGTGTATATGTGTTAATACTATATTGTAAAGAATACATCATCATTTACATACTTACGACACATGAATTAATAAATATATGAAGATTTATTAATACTATAAATCAACGTCCACAATGTTATGTGAATTAGATTTATTTCTTTGTCACTTCGATTCTAAATACATAAGCATGCTATAGTACTATATAAAACTCAATGCAATCTTTGCAAAATTATTCTATGTACCAGCAAAAAGCATCAGTCACTCACACAGAAAAACATGGTGAGGGTAAATTTTATTTTATTTTATTTTTTTTTTGTTTGGGTAAAAAACTATGGTGAAGGTGATCAGGGACAGACCCAGGATTTCAAAATGGGGTGAGCTAGATTTTAAGTCTGGCTAAACTTTATAAGGAGACTTATGGAATTAATCATAATATTATATAAATTTAATTTAAAGACATATCATTTTTATTTTATTTATTTAAAGAGTCCAATTTTACACCAACAATGTCATCAACAATTGATATATGTTTTAAAACAGTCCTGATCTCTTGGACCCCTGTAGTCCAAGAGATTTATGGTCACTCACCGTTGGATGTAAATTCAATGGTTCACTCATTTATGACTTGAATCGGGTAATAATCATTTATGTCATATTGCATTTATATATATCATTTTGAACCATTGGATTAATATCCAACGGTGGGTGACCACAATCTCTTGGACTCCTGTGGTCCAAGAGATCGGGACTGATGTTTAAAATTAACATTAGTTGACAACTCACAACTCATATTGCATCTTATTTAGTATATGTGTTTTACAGTCCCGATCTCTTGGACCACAGGAGAAAAAGAGATTGTGGTCACCCACCGTTGGATATTAATCCAATGGTTCAAAATGATATATATAAATGCAATATGGCATAAATGATTATTACCCGATTCAAGTCAACCGTTGAATTTACATCCAACGGTGAGTGACCATAAATCTCTTGGACTATAAGGGTCCAAAAGATCAGGACTGATGTGTTTTATACTAACAATAACAAAAGAAAAACACTTGACTGGGCTATAGCCCAGTTTGTACACACTGCAGGTCCGTCCCCGAGGGTGATACACCATTCTTTCTAAGTCTAAATTGTTCGTAAAAGCTATTGTGGGTTATTTTGAGAGAATCTCGACGGTATAAGGAAAACTTTATTAATAAAATGAAGAATTCAACGGGATTTTTAACATTATTAACAAAGCTTGTGAGTTATTTTCTTAACTTTCTATCATCTTTTTCTTTTTCTTTTTGGTCTTTAATTTCCACCTCGTGAGCGTGACAATTAAATTAAGCACATGTGATTTGATTTACTGCTAGAAACATCCAGACCGTCAATGTCGACTTATGTGGAAGATTATCAGATCCTCAAACCCTGATGTATCAAATTTGACTTCGGATTGAATACAAAATACAAAAACAAAATGGAAACCAATTCTGAGTTAATAATGATAAGATCTATATTCCATAACCAATTGGAGTAACTTTCATTTTAGAAATTTACTATCACTTCACTTCGATCTATATCTATGTGGAGGAGGCTTATCTTTCCGAATCCAAGCTAATCAACAATTACCTAATTATCCTTAAACGGCTCAATCTTGTTTATTATCTCAATTAATCAGGATTAACCCCCCTATACATACCTACCTACTCCTTCATTCACTTTTAACCGCGGCTCGCCTCCTATATATACACACACCTCTCTTCAACCCTATTTCTTTTCATCACTTTGCTTTCGTTGTTTTGTGCTTACTTGTTTTTTTGTTCCCTTACGTTTTCTTTTTTTGCAGAAAAATATTTGCTTCTTCTAGCCTACAAGGTAAACCACCTTTCTCTTTCCTCTCAACTATTTCTTATGTGCTGAAATATATGCTTGAAGCTCTAATCTTTGACTTTTATTTTCTGGGGTGATCCGAGATTGTATATATTTTCTTTGTTAATTTGTATTTATAATTGAGTTTCCAAAATAAGTATTTTCATTGGTTTTTGAGGCCTTTCCAAACTTTTTTTTATATTTTCATCTTCTTCTTCTGGGACTAATATTTATTTCTTGCAGATGCCGAGTGAAAACCAAGAGCAATCTGACAAAGAACAGTTCGTCGAAATCGACCCCTCGGGGCGATACGGGCGGTACAACGAGCTCCTAGGGTGCGGTGCAGTGAAGAAGGTGTACCGGGCGTTTGATCAAGAAGAGGGCATAGAGGTGGCATGGAACCAAGTCAAGCTACGTAACTTCACCAATGACCCTGCCATGATCGAACGGCTCTACGCCGAGGTTGGGTTGCTGAGATCCCTGGCAGACAAGAACATCATCACCTTGTATAATGTGTGGCGGGACGCAGAGAATAACACCCTCAATTTCATGACAGAAGTTTGTACAAATGGGAATCTGAGGGACTATAGGAAGAAGCATAAGCATGTTTCATTGATAGCCTTGAAGAAGTGGTCCAAGCAGATCTTGAAAGGGCTTGAGTATTTGCATACTCATGAGCCTTGTGTTATCCACAGAGATCTCAATTGCAGCAATGTCTTTATCAACGGGAATATTGGCCAGGTACTGATAATTGACTTCTTCAATTTTATTTCATTTTTACCATTTTTGGGTTTTTTTTTATATTTTAAATATTCAGTTTTGTTAATATTTTTTTTTAATTTATGGTTCAATAGGTGAAGATTGGTGATTTGGGATTGGCTGCAATTGTGGGGAAGAACCATTCAGCGCATTCAGTGTTAGGGACTCCAGAATTTATGGCACCAGAGCTATATGAAGAGGACTACACTGAAATGGTGGACATATACTCATTTGGGATGTGTGTGCTAGAGATGGTGACCTTGGAAATTCCCTACAGTGAATGTGACAATGTTGTCAAAATATACAAAAAGGTAACCTCTGGGGTAAGACCCCAATCCTTGAACAAGGTCGAGGACCCAGAGGTGAAGGCATTTGTTGAGAAGTGCCTCGCCCAACCTAGGGCTAGGCCTTCTGCCACTGAACTTCTCAACGATCCATTTTTTGATGAAGTCGAAGAGGATGATAATGAAGAAAATGTTTACTCTTGATCAATCATGGCTAAGTAATTATGTTGTCAGGTGTGTTTAATTGACTAGTTAAATATCCATTAGTGCTAATTATAGTTTTTTTTTTTTTTTCTTTTTTGACTCCATGTACGAATCGGGGTTGGTTTTTAACTTTTGAATTGGTTCCTCTTTTTTAGAAGGGAAAATTATATAAAGATAGAGTTTTGGGATCATGGTGTTGATTTTGTACATATTTTCACATTACAAATTAATTGTTGTTGTTAGATGAAGATTGGGTTTCTTTTTGTGGTTTTGCTTGAATTGTTTCCAACCTATGCCGATTTCTGTCATATATTTTTGTGCAATCAAAATAGGTTAGTGGATGGAGGTACCAATTGTTTATCTATATTTTTTTTTTCCAACTCTTCACAGAAGTCGACTCTTATGTAAAGCGCCTCCTGCTTTTGAAACGTTTGCTTGTAGTGTTGAATCAAATTAAAACAAGCATGGATTAAATCTTAAGTTAGATTATTCAAGCAAAGTCAAAGAAAATAAATTAAAATTGAAGAGTAATTAATGAAAAAAATTAGTGAAGTCAAATGTTTGATTAAGCAATAACCACAAGCAAAAGGGATTTTAAAATTTGAAAAAGGGTCTCTTGGCGTGAAGCAAAACACAATGATGAACAAGGTTAGTGGGTAGGGGTGGCCAATTGCCCTTTTTCCCCTTGTGGCCTTTGCTGTCACACACACACTTTGTCTTGTTGAAAAAGACATGGCAGTGAGTTGCTTCTATTTCTTTCCAAGAAAAAGCAAAAGGGTCGGTCTTTGCATCAAGATATAATTCATTAATGTTATCCGATTTCTGAAAGAAGAATTAAAGATCAATAACCCCTGAAAAAAGAATTAAAATATCAATAACCCCATTGTGCAACCCTTAAAAATTAATAAAATCAAACGAATTGAAATTGATTGTATTTGTAGCCAACTATATGATTGTCCTACATGAGGAGACGTGCTGAATAATGTAAAAATGTCATCATCATCCTCTTCATTTAGAGTTCTAGATTTATGTTTTTATTGTTACAGTCTCTGGTTTAACCAAATATGCTTTGTTTGATGCGGCAAATCCGTGTTGTTGTCCTGGCTATTCTTGGAGACATATCATATTTTTATTTATTTATGATGTTTATGTATCCCCTTGGAGTTGTTTATCCACATAAAAGTTTAATTTTTAAAGGCTCAAGTTTGACAAGTTTATATTGTACATTCTTTTGAAAAAGGTGTGACATTCACACCGGGACATAGTGTTACTAATTTAACTATTATAATATCGGTAAATAATATTAATATATTATGGAATTATATATGTGTTATAACATAAGTGGATTGATACCACAATGTGACAATGTGATCGTAATACATAAGAATTCCTTGTTCTTTTATTAGATTTGTCTAGGGTTGGCATGGTTACGTTGGAGCCAATGTGACAGGACCCGACCCAATTTCCACTTTGGAATTCGAGCCAAGTCCTGTGCGTGTCCGACACCTGGCGAATGTCGGGCACAAAGGACCTTTTTTTACCCTTCTTACTTCAATTTTTCCTTAAATTTCCTTAGACTTCTGCCGAAAATTCGGCAGAGTCTCCTCTGTATTTTGATCAATCCCAAAATTTTTCACCTGTCAACAATCTCAAATATTTTCACCCAACTGCCAGAATGTTTCTAGTAATCAATTCGATTCTAAACACCAAATTTTCAACTGGATATCAGAGCATATTCTCAAGTTCTCAGGATTTAAAGGATTTTCTACAACGCTACCTTACTTAGTGGTGCGGAAGCTATGACTGGCCCGGTGGTGGATCCCGCGTACCTCTATGGCCTGGGGGCGAAAAACAGTTTGAAAAATGTGAGTGGACCAAAAATAATGTTTTTCAAAGCAATTTTCATAAACATAATATCCCCCATTGTAAAAAAGAAATTTAACTAAATAAAACTGAATACTTACTTTCTACATCACGCATAGTCAATTCAAGGCATTCTATATCAATCATATTCAAGCTCGAAAGTTTCATACAAAAACCATTGAATTCAAAGCTTTCATAAAAGTACTGAAATCAAACGCGTATAAAAACTCTGTACTCAGACCTTTCATAACTGAATAAATATAAAGGGATCTATGTCCGAAAAATCAGAAAAATTGATTTATAATAGCTGAAAATCAACATTTAATAAAGAAACTCAGAATCCTTTGAAAATACCACCAGTATGTACCCCTGTCATTTCCGTCAATTCCCTGGCAGGTCTCGGGCGTCACACAGACTTACCCGAGCCGCAAACTGGCGAAATCAGGGGACTATGATCAGCCTGTCCCGCCGGCAGATTCTCGATGACACCAAGTCACTCGAGTCGCTCTGGCAGGATGCAGGGGACCGTAGTCAGCCTGATCCGCAATCCTGGCAGGTCTCGGGGACACAGAGTCAGCCGAGCCGCAATCCTGGCAGGTCTCGGGACACCAAGTCTGCCGAGCCGCAAATCCTGGCACTCACGGTCCGAGCGTCCCCGAAACTCGTGAGGCAAAGTCAAGTGCACTGACTGAACTATAATCAGACTGGATGTCCGTAGACATCGGTCCGACTCTTGGGTAATCACCATAAAGAAAAACGGGTACGAGGTGGTTTTAAAATAATGTCCTTTTAAAAAGAAATATCTGAATAATAACTGTAAAACTCAAGTCGTGCTGCGGTCTTAACTGATTCAAAACTCAAACTCTGTTTCTGTAACTGGTAAATAAGCAGCACCGACTTATAGAATTATTACTGTACTGCTCATATTCAAAATCGTATTAAAACTTACTCAAAGATTGAATGAAGAAACTTACTCAAATAAACTCATTTATATAAAATCATTTATAAAATCTATTTTATATAAAAGTACATCAATTCATATAAAAGCACATCTATTCATTCATGAAATCTGATTTATGAAAGAAGGTCCACTCACAGATGGTCCGAGCTACTTCGACCCCTCGAAGGTCTCTTTTACACTTCTGCCGAGCTCCTGGTGCCTGATTATCCCGAAAGATTAAATTAATAAACTGCTGAATAAAAGAATTAAATTAAACACCCTGCCCCGGCCCCTAGAAGTACGTGCGTCCAATTCCAAGTTACTCCTGAACCCACACTAGCCTTTTCAGACATTTGGACCTGTTTTAAAAGGTCCTATGCTCAGCTAATCGATACACTGCCCGATCGGCCGACCCGGGACCCCGTGGGTCCACGATCTCTGATGGCCAATCTGAGGGTTCCCTGAAGGTTTCTCATACAGCGGGAACCATGTTCTGCGAATTTGGTCCGAATCGGACGGTCGGATTGGCCAAAATCGCGTTATCGCTTAAAACCCTAACCCTAGCCCCAGGGTTCGCGATTCCGGAGTATCCGGGACTCCGATTCGCAATCCGTCGAATCCTACGCGATCCTGAAATCACGTAGACCGACATATCCAAAATTCAGCGCGATCCAACGATCACACGACACTGCACCCACGGACCGCGCAATATGGAAAATCCGTTCGGGGCTCAAACGGACTCCGAATTGAGATCCGCGAAATCCCACGCGCTCGTGACGACACGAGGACCTCAAAACTGGCCAGAGCCGTGCCACCACCCTGGCCCACGCGCTGCCACACGCGCGGGGCAGATCGGGTGTCCAAAGCGATTCGGGTGTGCCGAAAAATCGTGGAACCGAGACTCCAAACTCCTACCCTAGGTAAAACACCCCATTTGGAGTCACTTTTGTTCTTGGACTACCCCCAAAAAGTGACCAGAAATAGTAGTTTCGAAGGGCCGAAGTTTCGGCCAAATTTCAAGTCGAAAATCGAACCCCTTAACGCTAAAATCGATCGAAGCCCATATACCCATCAGCTAGAGCACGAAAAATAGATGAGAAACCATACCTTACTCGATCGATTTGGTGGAGAAACGAAGGAGAACGAGCTCCCAAAAATTTTCGGAAAAACTGTCGGACCAGGCCTGTTTCGTGGCAGTTTCCGGCTACTACAGTGGCGGATGGAGGCTGAAGAGGGGCAGGGCCGATAGAGGGAAGTGAGGTGGTTCGTTTGGGACTGGTATTGCCTGAAACGGTGGCCTGAGTTGGGAGAAATTGATGTCTGAAGTCGGCTGGTCGAGATGGTTCGAGAGAGAGAGAGCTGGGTTTATAAAACTGAACTTCGAAATATTTACGGTTCTGCCACTGAGACTCTTTTGACCATAACTCCTTCGTTACAACTCCGATTCGGGTCTACTCCGTGTCTACGGACTCGTTTCGCCGTGCTCTACGCAACGGCGTAATCTGAATTACCAAATTCTTTCCCGATCAAAAAGTCAACTTTTCCCCCATTAAAATATGCGAGGGCAATTTGGTCATTTCGCTAAAAGATATTTTCCTTATCTTTTTAGATGTTTTCTTTCTTTTTGATATTTTGTTTTGGGTTCTTACACAATGTACACCCAAACGACCAAAAAGAACACTACAGGTGCAGCCACTCTTCGGTTTGGTCAGCTCGGCCATTTTTTCTGGTTATTAAGCCCTCTCATCGCTGTAATCTTTAGCTGTCCTCCTTGGTCTGTTTGAACTTCATATGCTTTATTTTAGGCATAATTCTAACCTTTTGCCCCCATATTCTACTCCATGTATTTTAGACCGTCTTATTTTGCACCTTTACACCATGTATTTTTATTCAGGGTCTCACTTTGCCCCATTCTATTAATTCCATCAATAAAATATTTAACTTGCTAATATGACATAAGCACATCATCAATTTAGCCATTACATTTTTTAAATTCGATTAATAAAAAAACATATTAAAATAGATTAAAAAACCTGCAGGATGTAACCGACATACGTATATGGCCCTTGAAGAAGAAGGGATGAATTCTCGGCACTCATGGTCATCGCTGGCGTAGCCAAATAACCGGCGGGATTGAACTGTACCTGATACGATTTTTACCATTCACGCAAATAAGGTCATAAAATACTTGCAAGAATACAAGGCTATTGTAGTATAGATGCTCATGCAAGGCCATTCTCCTCAAGGACTATTTAGCAATTTATGTAAAAATAATTTCCAATTAACTACCTAAAATTAAAAATTGAGAAAGATGATTATGAAATTGTTTTATACTAAAAACAAATTTTAAACAAAAACAATTACAATTGAAGGAAAGAGTTTTAAATAACAATTTATAAAAGCACTAAGGTTTCACCATCACCTACCAATCCTATGAATTTTTACCAATTACATATGATTCGCTCATGCCACTTTGAACGTTAGGTTTTCCTAATTTGAATTCTACTTAGAACGTATATCCAACATGCAACCTGTCTGGACGTTCAGATCAAATCCGAACATGAAAGACTCATTAAGTTTTGTGAAAACCCTTTTAAAAACCATGCAACCCTTAAGACGTGGTGTTCATCTTAAGTGAAATTACAATTGTTGAGGCCCAAAAAATTCAAGGTTGGGCCCAAATATATTTTCGGCCAGTACAACACCAAGCGGAAAATTCTTATTTAAGCAACATGCCACACTACAAGCTTAAGTGGGCCCAAGCCACGCGAATGTCTTGGGCTTGCTGAGCTGGTTGTGGTATGGATGGTTATGAGCATTCACGAGGCCTCTTAATGGGCCAAGAAGTTGAAGTTTTGGGCCTCTTGGGAACACTAAAACTCGAGCCCATTTCTTGGGCCCAAACATATGGGTAAGTCTGAGAGAGAAGGAGTAACCCAATAGCTTAGGAAAATATCTAATGGCTTGCAAACACTTAGAGAAATCCCACATCAGCCAAAATATCCAGCACCTTGATCAAATAGGCTGTTTCCAGCAGCTTGAGCAAACTCACAGGCCGCTGGAAACATAATACCAATAGCCCAGCCCAGCATCGTGGAAAATATCTAGCATCTCTATTAAAACCAAATCGAAGCCAAACCATCAAAACCAAGCAAACCCATGTGCTGATCACCTTTTTTGACTAGCAACCTTACCCATTTTTTCCTCTTCAAGCTTTGGTGAGAAAACAAGAAACAAAAGTGGGTGGCGCCTCACCCATATGGAGGAGTCCAGCTACTTGAGGACCTTAGAACCCCAAAAAGCTGCTTGCCTATGGGTTCATGCTAGGGAAATTTCACCAAACAAGATTAAATGGAAGAAAGTGAAGAAAAGGAGGAGGGAGGCTTGACAAAATTAAGGTTTCCAGCGCCTATAAAACGAGCCACTTCCTATCCAGCAAAGCAACTCACCTTGGTTGCTACAAGCCTCCCAGCAACCATGATAATTCATCGAAGGCAAGCATCCCCTATGGAACCTTTCAATTTCATGCTTTGTTTTTCCTTCAATTTCATACCTTGTTCTTCCATCTTCCTCCTTTCTCTCTCTCAAAACCTACATCCAGAGAGAGAAAGCATCATCTCTCATCTCTCGAACTCTTCGATTTCAAGCCTTGTTCTTGCATTGCATCCCATTTTCTCTTCTGTCAAATCACCCGGGAGCCTGATGAAGCTTTCATCAAGTTGCTGGAAATATGCTAAAGCCACCCACGCTTCCATCTTCTTCCTCTCTTTCCATAAACACACATTCATAGAGCAATCATCATCTTTCATCCCTGAAACCCCTGCAATTTTGAGCCATATTCCTCCATCTCCTCTCATCTTCTCTTCTGAAAATTGCAACTTTTTCTCTCTCTCATGCTAAACTCATAAATGCTCAGCTCCCATGCCACAAACTTTTCATGCCAAGCCAAGAATTTATCTGTAATCGACTGTTGGTTTCATTGGTGAAGAAGACCAAGGTGTTTCCTAAGACTCAGCTATCCTTTCGAAACACTCTTGTGGTATGATCCTTAAACTCAGACTCAAGGGGGGAAGTTTCATACATTTAGCTATTTACAGTAGCCCAGGCCCATCAGTAGCTGCCGGAACAAAAAAGACCCCCACAACAATTATTAATCACAAGAAGCCAGCATCAATATCAGGGAACCTTCCGACCAAAATTGCATCCAAATACTTTTCTAAAAATCCTAATGGTGATCAGGCATTAAGACAATTAGATAGTTTAAAACATTAATTAACAATTCAAAGTATGCATGCAATCAATCATAAGCAATTAAATAAAAATTACATATACATGCTAAGGTTCAAGGCTTCACCCTGGCCAAAAAAAAATAGTTACACATATTCATAACTGAAATCATGAAAAATATTATTAAGAAGGAAAAGAATGAAAACACCTTAAAGTCGCAAAAACTCCAAAACCTAACAATTGCTCTCCACAATGTCACATTCAAAAGCCAAAAAGAAGTCACCAATATTGACGTGAAAACCAACTTAAATACCCCCTACAAACAAGCTACCCCCTCCAGCTTTTCTATCCCCACAAGGAAACTAATTAAAATAAAATAATACTAGGATATAAAGTCCAAATTGGACTAGGAGAATATGCATTTAAACTGCCCAGCCACGTTTTGGTCTCAAATCTCCTCCAAATCAGGCCCAAGATAGCTTGTTTTAAAGATAAAAACATTCTGAACGCTTCTCCAGAAGGCCACAAACCAATCCAAGGTCATTTTTGGCTTCAAAGTGCAATAAAATCCCAAAACATCACTATTCCAACACTGCGCACTGCTCATTTATTTTATTGTCAGAAAATAACCGCTTGGTAGAAAAATCTGATATTTCAATACGATCAAGCTAAGTGACTCGCGAACGTCCTCCAACTAGAATTACTCCAAAATTCGTCCATTTGATTATGTTTTGGTCCAGAGGAAATCGAAAGTCCTATAGTGAAAATATAATTGAAAGTATCAAAATTCTTCCTAAATATTAACCAAAACATACTAAGAATATGGTTCAATATATAATATAAAATCTACTCATCAGTGCCCAGCCCCACCTCATTGTTGACTGTCTTGTCTCTTGTTTTTCTTCATTGAGATGTCCAACTTATAGGTTGTTTTTCTATACTTATACAAAACTTTTTGGTTCCTATGTTTTGGACCATCCACCTAATCTTGGTAGCTCCGGAACATTGATTTTTACCCACACCCTATCTATGTTGGCCCCTAATTAATTATGAGGTCGTATAAACTATGTAACCACTTGTCCCTAAAGCCAAAAACCAAAAATAAATAACAGTCATTACCATAAATTAATAATTTCTA
Source organism: Prunus dulcis (assembly GCF_902201215.1). NCBI lineage: Eukaryota > Viridiplantae > Streptophyta > Magnoliopsida > Rosales > Rosaceae > Prunus > Prunus dulcis. The sequence continues at coordinate 15,327,947 of NC_047653.1, read as the reverse complement.
CAAAGATAGATTATAGACATACCCGTCAAAATGTATCATCCAACATACTTAGTGCCCTGAACTTCTAGTTCTAGTCCTCCAACTGAAATGACTGTACCACAACAATAAGCAGCAAACCAACCCGTTAATGTAATTTTGTGGCTCACTAATTAGTCAAATTTGTTTTATTTTGTAATGGCTTTGATATCGCATTGAACATAACGAATTAACAAACACTTCTAAACATTGGTTATCTCACACATTGAAGAAAATACTTATGAAACTTTGTAATATACAAAACATGTCCTCATCTGACATAGTAATTTGCAAGCCTATATACTTGCTTTGAGATGCCTTCAAGACTTTTGGGAAAAAAGTGAAAAAGAAAAAAGAAACCGTACTTTATCTCGGTTCATCAGTTTCTGATGAGTCCAACAAAGAAGTAGAGCCAACAAAAATGCTGAGCAGGAGATGTTTCAATCTGCTTTTGAAGGGGCTGACATGCATCGGGGTTTTTTCCTTCTCGATCGCAGTATGTATGGGCGATGAGTCATCAGAATTTGAAGCTTTGCGGCAATTCATTAGAGCTGTTGATCCTCAACATGTACTCAGCATTGGCTACAATGTGCCTATGCAGCGAAATCCCTGCATGCATAAGTTGAAGGGTGTGAAATGCAACTCACAGGGTACCTCGGTAACGGAAATCAGGCTTGAAGATCTGAATCTTAGGGGCATGCTTGATGTAGATTCACTATGTAAGCTCCCAAATCTTCAATATGTTAGCTTAGCAAGAAACCAAATCCGGGGAACTATTTCTAAGTCAATAGTGCACTGCACAAGGCTAACCTATTTGAATCTGAGGAGCAATGTTTTGAGTGGGAGGATACCTAAAAAGGCTCTGAGTAAAATAAAAGATCTAAGGAGATTGGACATTTCTGACAATCATTTTACTACCACCAGCCCACTTTTGAAAGAGGAATTTCAGCATTATACATATGTGAAGAAATCAAGGAGATTGCAGAGAAATGATGCCTTGAAAAACCAGGAAAAGGCTATGGAGTCGGTGACCATAATGGCAGCCTCAGATAGCCCAACTAGTGGGAATCCTAATCCTCCCGGTAAATCGTGGTACAAGAGATACAAGTTCATGATACCATTAGTTGTTGGGATTGGCTTCTTTCTCTTGTTCACATACTTCGCAGGGAGGAAGGCGGCGAAGTTAGCTGCAGATAGGGAGATTATGAAGTCGCTTCGAGACTCACCACACAAAATGCCTCTTCCTAAGATTCAAGAGGAAGAGAAGCCATTAGAAAATTGCTCAGAGCTTGTGTTCTTTGTTGAAGAACACGAGAGCTTTAAATTGGAGGACCTCCTTGAAGCCACAGCTGACTTGAGAAACCAGACCTTTCGCAGCAGCCTTTACAAGGTAATACTCAAGAACAATGCTCTATACGCAGTCAAAAGGTTGAAGAAATTGCAGGTACCCTTTGAGGAGTTTGGCCAAACAATGAGACAGATAGGGAACCTAAAGCATCCAAACATTCTACCTCTTATTGGTTACAATTCTAGCAATGAAGAAAAACTTCTGATCTACAAGTTTCAAACCAATGGAAGTCTGCTAAACCTGCTTGAGAGTAAGTTGAGATCAAATTATTTCTATACATTGCAATGCATCAACTAACCAATATATACACATACACAAACAGAACATTCATTCTTTTGGCTTTTATTCACAACCCAAAACAACCTATAGATTTATGCAAAATAAAAGGAAACTTGAATTTAAGTGAGGGCAAATACATACATTTCTCATAAATTTTGAATCACTTAGAATTTACAAGGCCCTTATTTACTTCCTACATTTTGATTATGCATGCCTTTGATTATCTGCAGGCTACATAGAGGGTAAGAGGGATTTTCCATGGAGGGTTCGGCTAACCATAGCGCGCGGCATTGCAAGGGGCCTAGCCTTCATATATCAGAGATCTGATGAGTGCATCCCTCATGGGAATCTCAAGCTCTCAAATATCCTCTTGGATGACAAGGAGGAACCCCTAATTAGCGAATACGGGTTTTCAAGATTCTTCGACCCCAAGAAAGGATGTGTCATTTCCTCCAATGGTTACACAGCCCCTGAGAAAATGTTATCTGAAAAGGGTGATGTTTATAGCTTTGGAGTGATTCTTCTGGAGTTGTTAACAGGCAAAACAGTGGAAGGAACTGGTATAGATCTTCCTAAGTGGGTCACTGCCATGGTTAAGGAAGAATGGACAGGAGAGGTTTTTGACAAGGAGGTTGCTAAAGCTGCAAAAGAATGGGCCTTTCCTCTGCTCAACATTGCCCTAAAATGTGTATCGGCTTCCCCCACAAACAGGCCAACTGTGGCAGAAGTTTATGAGAGGATTGAAGAGGTTATGCATGACAATTCGAATTCATCGGATTGCACAACCGAGTGCGGCGCCTATCAAGACAACTGCTGCATGCTTCACTCCATCATACCTGAGACCTGGGACAGTCCTGGATCAAATTACTAGTTGAAGGTTTTACTTTGTATGCATATTTTCGCTTACGTCGATATCGGATTGTAGATGATCACACAAGCCTTTTCTCTACATTCTGCATAAAGAAGTAGCCCGTTGAGTATAAATGATCTGTGTATTTCCTACTGCTAGATAAAAAAATGCAGCAGCCAATGTATTTATTAGGTACACAACAAACTTATGAGCATGTCAAGCTGCATTTCACGGTCATGCATCTTTGCATATATATCGCAAATCGAAGACTACCTGTGTATAATACAAGCAGACCATAGTTGATCCATATTCATATTCAGAAGTGCTTACTACCTAATTATATTATGTGTATATAGCTGCAAAGAAAAAAGAAAAAAGAAAAAAGAAGAAAAGGTTAATTGTTAATGCTAAAACTTGATCAAGGAGGGTGAAACCCTCATATCACACAAGCACGACATAACGTGATTACATCCGCGGTCGATAGCTTTTGTGTTTCCACTATATGAATTAAGAGAGTCGCAATTTACATAAAATGAGACAAAAAATGAGAGTGAATGAAGAGAGATGGACAACCCCTTTTGAGGAAAAATAAATGGGCCCTTCCACTTGTGGGCTTGGACCAAAAGTTTGGAAATCCACACACAATTATTAATAAGAGAGTAAAGCTTCCAAATTTTCTGTCAAATACACCGACTACCTATTAGTTTAGTGGTACTTCTCTTTTCAATGTTAAAAAATGTTTCAAGTTTGAAATTCCTTTAGAAAATAAATAAAATAAAATTCAATCGAGGAGGCTTAACATCATTGTTAAATACCAATTCTGCAAAATGAAGAATCTAAAGTGCAAAGTGATTAGTTGCTAACAACCACCTAAGTTGCTGCATTAAGCTTGTCTACTCATAGCTTTGAGCTTACACGGGACTAGGGAATGCCACTTTTGTGAATGGTGGTTTTTGGGCCATGCTACATGTGGCCAAGGTTGCATAAGTAAAATAGCATTTTCATAAGGCTTATTTTGGCCCACCATCAATCAATGTATTTATTTAGGATAATATTTTTCTGAAGTTGGAGAGTCGCCATCCATTTAAGATCAGACCAACCAATAAATAGCAGTCATTCAAAAGCTGGTTAAATATGTGCATCAACAAGAAGACGGAAACATAGAACGCAAGTGGCTCAGCAATCAAATTTCACCCCTCGCATATTGTATGGGAGTCCATCCTCAATACTGAAAACAGCATATGCCATGAGAAACTTCAACTTGGGGCAAGATTTGATTAAGTAGTTTCCGAAGCAAAAGCTATTGGTGTATGTGGCTCGATACAATACTTATAAGTCATAATATTCGAGTTCTATATCGAAGAATACAACGATAATTTACAATTGAAATATTGGTAATTCAATATAAATGTAAATCTTACATCTCATTTTATTACGAATTAATTTTCTATATCGAATCATGAAAAAAACCCTTTTTTATTATATAACTTTTTAATTGTTACTTCTTTTTTATTGAAGACAATGTACTGAAAGGGACATGGCAGAAGCTTGAAGAAAAGTCCCAATTACAATTGATATATCATATATCATATATAAAGGCAGCCCAAGTCATTGGCGTGAGGCTTCCTCATCTATGATCTTGACTAACAAGCCATATTATGATGCTGGGACATTTCTTTGCTTTCTAGGTTGTATTTGGTCACTTAACATTGTCAACATATCAGCATCCAGAAATTATCTTCGGGACAGCCCAAAATAGGCCCTTGTAATTCTTATATTCTAGACATAAACTCACCTATTTTTCAACTTCTATGAAAAACCCAAATTTGAATATAGGTTCATAATTATCCTAGCATTATAAAATAATTACAGACTATGCCATCTACCTTTCTTGTCAAATCCCTTATTTTGAGCATTATATTTAATTGTTTTGAATTTCGGAACCTATTCTTGGGCACTTATTTTTTGAACCTGTTTTTTCTGGGTTTAAATACTTAATGGCAGTTCTCCAAGATTTGAGCGTAAAAAACGTTTTAATCAAAAATAAATTAATGGACACATACCAATATACATAAATAACCTAATACATATAAAAATATTATAGCGAAACAAACAATGGTAATATCTACCTAATATAAATTATTTTCCCAAAAAGGTATTGATCGGGTACTTGTTTGTTGGAAACTTGTGGTGTTACATGCCTAATAATAAAAAAGGGGCATGTCTAATACATGATAGGTAATTTGATAAGGACATATTTATGTAGAAAAAATAGGTACATATTTCTTAAACTTAAAAAGAAAAGGAAAAAAAAGATAGGTACATTTACCTTATATTAGATAGGTAAAAATATATAGGTAAACTATTTACCTATATGCACCTATATATTTCAGGTCCTAATTTACCTAGATATATAAGTAAATTATTTACTTATAATTCTTTATGTTCTTCGCTAAGACTATGCATATTAATTTACCTATATTTTTAAGTATAATGATTTAATTTATTTAAAAATACAATTTAAAATAGGTACATAATAATTTTGAATCTAAAGAAAGCGTACATTAATCTATAAACGAAATTTTAATTAAAGAGGATTGGTAACAATTGATGGAATGAAAATTGAATATATTGTAAATAAATAAAAATCTCACGCCAAAGAACACAGAGAAACTAAATTGGTTGTAAAAGAAACAAATAAGAACATTAAATGACACGCCAAAAGAAAATAAAATTGAATATATTGTATTTACCAAAAAAAATTGAAATATATTGTATTTACCCAAAAAAAAATTTATTGTATTGTATTTACCAAAAAAATTTGAAAATATTGTATTTACCAAAAATATATATATCTATATATATTACAAAAAAAAAAATGTCTCACTCCAAAAGAACACAAAGAAACTAAAATGGTTGTAAAATAAATAAATAAATAAGAACAAATTTGAAAATATTGTATTTACCAAAAATATATATATATATATATCTATATATATTACAAAAAAAAAAAATTTCTCACTCCAAAAGAACACAAAGAAACTAAAATGGTTGTAAAATAAATAAATAAATAAGAACATTAAATGTCACAAATTTGAAAAAAAATTAAACATTAAATTACACCAAATTAATTGAAAAATAAAGTCAATAGTATAATAATAAATCAACACAATTAATTGAGGAAAAGTAAACTGTAAGGAGGTGTATTTTTAGAATCTAAAAAATATAATAAATTAAACTTGTAGCTTAATTAGGTAATTGACTTAGGTGGATCCTAGTCATCGGGTTTTTCTTATAAAATTCAAAATTTTATTTATAGAAAAATAACATGATGGGTTGTAGGTAAGAACAAATGAGTTTCAAGGAAAAAGATAAATTTACTATAATTTTATTTTCCTATTTTTAAATTTTGTTTTTTTAAATTACAAATGTTTTTAATATTAAAGGTCAGTCCATTTAATAGTAATTTTAATTTTAATCTTCTACCTCCTAGTTTAGACATATTATTCTGAGTGTACAGCTATATTTGCCTTAAATATCATATGTCATTATTAGATTTTCTTTTTCTTTAAAAACACATTTTATTAATAACATGATTTGACGCCTCCAGCTTGGATCAGGCAGGCACTTAGGCAACTCATCATCAGTTAATTTATTGGCCCACTAGCCAAATACCAGTGGGTCCTACATCCAACCTTTCATGTGAAATCATCTTCCCACTTCTGCCTTATCCTTCACTATTCCTCCCTCAAAAACAACACTCCACAATGATCATGTTCCTGAATTGATACCCTAAATTGTATTATGTTAACTTCTAAATTGTATTTAATTACCTGCTCTTCCTCTTTAAGTACACATGCAATAATGTTCTTTGCCATTATGCAACCACTCGAAAGCAGCTTCTACGTGGATGAAAAATTATTGTGTACGTTTGATATACCGGTGATTTAACGTAAAGGTATCTATTTTATAACACATCATAAAAATTAATATCTAACCTTCAATCCTAAAATGGTGAATCAAAAGCTTTCGGCACTTGTTATAATTTCAATTGATTGGATACACCATAACAAAATTGCCAATTTGAATCCAATGGACTGAGGTAGATGCAAATCTATATGAGACATCAATTATTTATTTATTTTCTACGAAACCACTGGTTTTTATTTTATAGGTATATTTATTTCCCCAAACTAATTCTTTTCCCAAACCAAATTAGGTGAAACATATCTGTTAATATTTAATCTTATGCGTATACTATCAGTCTAACCATTCCAACAGAGTTGTTCAAATAAAATATATATATATTTTTTTTCTTATAGTTAAATTATATATAATTTGGTGAACAATGTTTGGAGAATATCTTTTGTGAAAGAAACAAACATAGGGAAATTTCCAAAACAGATTGCTTTCTACTTGACTATGTTGGAAAAGTCGAAATTGAATTCTTTATTTCACTTCAAAATTGAAATTTATTAATTATTTGGGTAAGTCCAATAGTATTTTAGTTGTTTTTACAAAAATAAATAAATAAATAGCTCAAAATGACTTCTTTTTTTCGTACCAATAACAGCTCCTTTTATTTTTTACATATCATTGACAATTACATTCCTCTATATATTTGCTTTGTGAAAATGGTAGGGAGCCTCAAAATTCCTCTTAGTGTTCCAAACGTACAACTTTTGAAGTTGATATATATTGATCAAGTTGGCCAATGTTTTACCGATATAAGTGATATTGAAAGAGGGGGAATTCGAGTGCAGGACTCCGGCTGCAAGAGTAATTGCTTTTAATCCCTTGAAGTTAGCCGAGATTTAATTTTGTTACATGTTACACATAAACAAATTTTGTTACATTTAACTTTATTTTCTTTTGTGGTCTCTATTTAACTCAATCTGGTTGAACAGATGGTCAACCTGCTGTCCCGTCTCTATATGCAAATGCCACCTTTCTGTTTGTATCTAATCTTATGGGTTTTCAACTTTTCAATAGCAAACGGATTTTCTGTTTTTGATCGTGAGGCTGATCTTCTGTGTGGTCACGCCGACTCTTATCCTTTCTTCCAGTCCATCATCCATGCATAAATTAGGATATGCTCTGTCTCTCTCTCTCTCTCTCTCTCTCTCTCTCTCTCTCTCTCTCTCTCTCTCCACCTATAGATTTTTCTTCTATGAGAATCACAAAGCACAACAATGTAATTGCATGTGGTCCTAATGCTCCACAATTAACTCACACAAGAACAAAATGGGCCACAAGGGGTGACATTTCCATACTTCAGTTAATCTGCAACTTGAAAATGACAATTTATGAAGAATCTTTGCTCTAATTTTGCTTTTTCATGCAACTGTTTGGAACAGAATTTGAGACCCAGAATGTTAAAAAATCCAGGGCTCTAGCTACTACACAGTTTGCCCAGTTTGGGAGAAATGATGAGAGTAAGATAAATGATGAAAAAAGGAACAAATTTCAACCTCAACATTCATGCTTGCAAGTCTTACAAGAGCAGCTCCTGAAGGGAAGCTACCATTCAGCATTTACAGTTTTCAACTCTCAAGTGCATAGGCAAATTGCAACCTCTATATTTTGTTGGGTTCATAATGGTAAAAACAAATTGGCTTCAACTTGAAGTAAAAAATACCTACTGATTTTTCGTTTTCACTTCAAGTCTGCAAGCTACAATGCGAAAGGAACAATTTTGCTTTACAAAATTGAAAATGTACAAGCATATTTTCCATTATTTTGTTATCATGGTAGCGTTGGCGCTTTGACAAGTAAGGTTCATACACATGTTGGTAATTCTAATATTTTTTTTGGTTATTGTCAACATTTGACTTACGATCACACCGTAATTTTTGGAAATGTAAATTTGTTCTGAAAACTCGTTAAATTTTAAAAAACACTTGAAGCACATATTTTTCATATTCCAACTAATGTGATGATGTTTTATTTGTTCATGTCTGGAAACCATAGAGATCTTATTTATTCATAATAAATAAGAAATTGTCATAAGTTAATATCCAATTTGGATCCAATATTACTGAATCATAAAAGGTATGTGCATAATTTACTTAATTTGGTCATTAAAGATCCGTTGAAAACCTTTCACATGGGCAATTTTGTCAAACAACTATTGTAGACATTTTATGCTAAAAAACGAACAGCATGTTTCAAAGACTAAAAGGTGCAAAGGTCTAATGTTAGTGTTTGTGCTAACTTGCAATCCAAATTCAACTATTAAGCAGTTGCATTTTAACTGCTTTTTTTCTTTTTCATGAATGGAGATTTAGGGATTCGAAATCGGGATGAATGGAGATTTAGAGATTTACAATCGGGATGTACGTTAATATTAAGAAGAAAAATACCACTAAATTAAGAACTAACGGTATTTGAATTGCTTTGTATTAAAGGTGTGGTAAAAATTGTCCAAATATTAAAAGAACAAAAATGAAAACCCTTTTTTATTTCTTCTAGCAAAAGAAACATCCGCTGTCATCTCTCCTTGGCTCCTCCAAATATTCTTAGACCAGTGGATTGTCAGTCTATTTATAAAAATTGTCCCTTGCCTATCTATCTGAGCTTCAAATTCTATTTCTTTTTTTATATTTAAATATATAAGGGAGGAAGTGGAATAGCCACGAAAGATAGAATAGAAAAGAGAGAAATAAAGCCTGTGTGTAGAGAGGATGACCACCACATCCTCTGTTTTCATTACATATATTCCACTGGTCAGATCTTAGTTTCTATCATTTTCTCATCTGGGTCCTCCTCGAATGGTAAACTTTTCATCCTTTTGATTTTTATTTTTGTTGATCTTCTTTTGAATTATTCTTCCATGGGTCTCTGATCCACGAGAGCTCTGCTCAATTTTCATTTGTTGGGGTTGTTAGGAAATTCGTTTTGTTGTTCTGATTGGTTCATGAAGGATCTGATGTTCCAAGATTGAATTTGACGTTTCCTAATTGTTGTTTCAATCAGAGCACTATCTGGGTGCTGTCTGAATTTTAGACAAGGTAATGGCTTTTCGTTTTTGCTTGCTTTTATCCACATTTGGATCTCTTTGTTTCGCATTTTCTATTCAATATCGAGTCTTTTGAAGTTTGTCAAAGTATATGATTGTGGACCATCCATGTAATTTGACAGTACAGGATTGGCTCCAATGATAAAGCTTTAGGCTTTCCAATTGAATTATGAAATTTCTTTGCTGGATTTTCAACTTATATTGAATTGTATATCTTTTGCAAGTGTTGTTTTCAGTTGAATTGAATTGGGTTATTGAATTTATCATTGTTTGTTACAGAAAAGGATGGAACCAGATCTTGGCAAGCTCTTCATTGGCGGGATTTCCTGGGACACAGATGAGGAACGGCTCAAAGAATATTTCAGGAAATATGGAGAGGTGGTGGAGGCTGTGATCATGAGGGATCGTGCAACCGGTCGTGCTCGTGGCTTTGGTTTCGTTGTCTTTGCGGATCCTGCAGTTGCAGAAAGAGTCATTATGGATAAGCACATGATCGATTGCCGCACAGTGAGTATCACAACTATCTTTTTGCATCACGGACTTGGTTGGTATTTTTCCATTTCGTTATAGGATCTTAGTTGCAATACTGAAATATGTCGTATAACCTTCCATTTTTAAAAAGGATCGTATTTCAAACATGACTTTGATTTCACATCTACAATTAAAGGAAAAAAAAACATTCATGCATTCTCTCTATCTCTCTCTAGATTTGAATCAATCAATTCAAAATGCAATTTAGTTATTTGGAATCTGCATTGAAGGAAAGTGTACACTTACGGCTACACGAATTCAAGATGGCACCAATAGTTTTACTCAGTTTTCTGTTTTCAATCTTAGGTGGAAGCAAAGAAGGCTGTTCCTAAGGAGGATCAGAACATTTTAAACAGAACTGGGGTTGCTCATGGTTCCCCTGGTCCTGGACGCACGAGAAAGATTTTTGTTGGAGGTTTAGCATCCACAGTCACTGAGAGTGACTTTAAGAAGTACTTTGATCAATTTGGTACAGTCACTGATGTTGTAGTAATGTATGATCACAACACCCAAAGGCCGAGAGGCTTCGGATTCATCACTTATGACTCGGAGGAGGCAGTTGACAGAGTTCTGCATAAAACATTTCATGAACTCAATGGTAAGATGGTTGAGGTCAAGAGGGCAGTCCCTAAGGAGCTATCTCCAGGGCCCACCCGGAGCCCTCTGATAGGATACAACTATAGTCCAGGTAGGACCAGTGGTTTGCTTAACGGTTATGCTCAGGGTTATAATATGAGCCCAATTGGAGGTTTTGGCATCAGTATGGATACAAGGTTCAATCCACTTTCTAGTGGTCGTAGCGGGTTGTCTCCATTTGGCACTACTGGATATGGACTGGGTATGAATTTAGAGCCAGGATTGAGCCCAAACTATGGCGGGAATTCCAACTTTGGCAATAGTCTAGGATATGCACGGATGTTGAGCCCCTATTATAATGCCAATTCAAACAGGTATGCTACCCCTATTGGATATAATGCGGGTAATGGAAGGAGCAGTTCTGTAGTAAGCTCAACTAATCGGAATGTCTGGGCAAACAGTGGCATCAACAATAACATAAACCCTGCCAGTACTGGGGGTTACTTGAGTTCTGAAAATGGGGGCTTTGGAGTTGCTATAGGAAATAATGATTCAAATTGGGGCCCCAATTCTTTTTCAACTCAAAGTAGAGGCAGTGCTTCTGGATATACTAGTGCCGGTGGTTATGGTAGTGGAGAAAGCAGCTTTGGGTTGGGAGGAGGAGGATACGGAAGAAACAGTGGTACTGGGGTTGCCCCAACATCATCATTTCCCACATCAACTGTTGGTTATGAGGGGTCTTATGGGGACTTGTACCATAGTGATTCAGTTTATGGTGACTCAACTTGGCGCTCTACCAGTCCTGAACTAGATGGTTCTAGCACATTTGGTTACGGCCTGGGTGATTTACCTGCAGACATCAGCGCCAAAAGTTCTGGGGGCTATATTGGAAGTTACAATGTTACCAGTAGACAACCAAATAGAGGTAACTATCACCTTACAACTGAATTTTGTAGAGAACTGGTTAATTCCAAATGAACAACTATTTTTTCTGGAATATGAAAGATTTGATTGCTTACTGTTTGCACAGTTACTTCTATTATTGATTTGAAGATATATCTTTATACATTGAGAATGATTCATATTTGAACGTTATGAATGTTTAAACCCAACATGGAATAATTGTACCACCCCCTTCGCTACAATCATACCAATGATATGGAATACATGGTATACATTATGTGCATATTTATGTCTGTAAGAGATAACTGTTCTTAGTTATGGTTCAAAAAGAACTCTGAAGCTTATTTTGAGTCACTCGTATAATTTTGCATATGAGGTGCTGGTAGATGTCTAACCCTTCCAGCACCCAAACGCACAATTTTAAAAGTCGATTTGGATGATGTTTAACCCTTCCAGCACCCTCCCAGTAACTTGTAATCATGCACATTGAAGTTGGCTAAAATTGTTTTGTTTACACATATAAACAAGTTTGAACATTTATGTTTACTTGTGAAATTAATTATATGCTGATAGTTAAATGTTAACTCATGGAATTCAGTTTTTTCTAGTATTTTTTTAAAATTTGATAAATATGTACTTCAGGAATTGCTGCTTAGGTGATTTGTTGGGTATCAAGAGGTGATGGTAGGTGAAGTGAAACCAGTCAAACACTGAAGGATTGTGAATAGTATACGTCTCTCTTAGTAAGATTTTCAGCTTATAAGGAAACTGATCATATAGTTCTAACGGGGTTCCTTGATTTGAAGTATACATATCAGAGAGCAATTTCATGGAATTTTGTGTCAAAGGTTTGGGATTTGCTTTTTTCCTTGAAAGCTTAGGTTCCTTTCTCAAAGTTTGATTGAGGTGTAAAATCAGATTGCGGATATATACTCAGGAAGACGGTTTCAATTAATGTACCTTGCATCTCCAGCGAGACCAGCCAGCATTAGTCTGTTGAAAGAGATAGAACATTGATTTTTTTTTTTTTTTCATTTCATTTCTGTAAGCCTGGCAAAGTTGCTGGTTCTTATGTTTCTTCTGGGATTTGCTTTTCTCTCAGATTTTATGTCAGGTTTCTGATTTACTAGTGTGAAACAATAGAGGGATGCCCAACTGGGATCCCCGTCTAATAAGTTACTGAACATTTTGATTCATTGTTTTTAAGTAAAGTTGTGTGAAGCGTCAGATATTACTCCTGTTTGTGATTTTTTATTTATTTTTTATTTTTTTCCAATTAGCTCAACCGCTAAGGGGTGCATTAAGAATTTTCTCTCTCTTCCTCCATTAGCATCACAAAAACACATTTAAGATGTTAAGTGTAATGATTCCATGCAGGTTTGTAAATGATAGGGTATTTTTCGAAGTGTGTCAATGTGTAAGGGATGAGGATTTTACTGGGGTTCTTGGGTAGGTTAATTTATCATTCCCCCTCTTTCTTCTCACTGCTGTTTAGTTTTCTATTTTAGGTTAAATGCTGTGGAAAATGTAAATAACTTAAAATTTGGGGTTAATTACTCAAATGGTTCTCAAATTTATACCTTATTTACATTTTGGTCCCTCAACTAAATTATTCATTCAAATGGTCCATCAACTTTATATTATTCACTCTAGTGGTCCTTCTGTTTAATTTTCTATTAAATTTAACCTAATTTTAGGGTAAATAATGACCAATTTGCCCTCTTATTTAACGGAAATATTGACAGAATGTAACGGTATGACCAATTGAGCGAATAATATAGAGTTGATGAACCATTTGAATGAATAATTTAATTGAAAGATCAAAATATAAATCGAATATAAGTTTGAGGACCATTTCAATAATTTACCCTAAAATTTGCATGTGGCATTGAGACACGGCCTGGTGCCTAAATTCAAGCTAAACTGTAGAGTCTCAATGAATCAATGATTGAGATCCTATTAAGGAGAGCTAATTTGTCCCAACACTCAGTTACCTTTTTCTTCCGCTTTATAGGATTCCTTTGTTTTTTTCAATGGGAAAACAAGAGAAAAGATGTCCTGCTCGCAGCCGAAAATGTCAATAAAGTGGACAATCCCATTGCACCCCTCAAACCTCTTTTCTCATCTGTTCTAAGCCTCTTGACCTCTGCAGAACAATCGTGAGGTGTGTATACGGCCACGTGTCGTGTAATGTGGAAGACTCTGGTGCACTACTATGCACAGACAGAGCCGATACAAAACAATGAATGATAGAGAGGTTATGTTCATACCTCTGGAACAAGGCCGCTTAAAGATAACAAGAGGCTCGTAACTCATGTGGTTAAGAGTATTTATCCCAACATTCGAGGTGTTAAGTTCAATTTTCCTCAATATCGGTTATATAAAATAAATACAAAAATACAAAAAGGGATCCCTTAAAGGCATACATAACTTGAGATGGAAGTAGAGAATACGAATCATAAAATGCCCTCACCGTAAAAGGCTCAATGAATTCTTCCTGTCATGCATTACATTGCCAATCAGACAGAAAAAGTCACAAGTTGGACCATTACACCCAAAAAGAATACGCGGTTAGGCAATCTTTTTAACCATTAAGAGTTTATTATATTGCACAACAGTTGTCAAAATCAAGAGTATGCTTAACTTTTCAAAAATGCCACTGATGCTGTTTTGATCCAGAAGATATGGCTACTTTCTTGTTATATAGTTTCTAAAGGTCAAAAGAGTTACAGGCTCTAGCAATGGCAACAAACCAGGATCTCAAAGATCTCCAATGGGCTCTGGAAGCCATCAAATCAGAAAGCCTCAACCTACACAACATCTCCTTCTACCTTTCTCAGCCCACTTCTGGCTGCTACCAGGAAACAGAAAGCTCCATCAACATAAACATTTCAAAAGACAGCCTCTCTTACTTTTCACAGTTCCTCACAGTTTTGGGAACAGCCAAAACCAACCAGCTGCTTCTCAGAAACTTGGAGTTCCACCAGATTGAATGGGAACTACAACAACTTCGCAATCTTACTGTGTTGCTTGAGAGTTGTTCAAACATCAAGCAAGTTGTGTTCAAGAGAAACAGATTTGACAAACAACGCCTGTCAGAGTTGTCTGAGATTCTGAAGAGAAATAGAGTGATCAAAGAGATAATGTTTTCTGAATCGGCTATTGGGTCTGCTGGAGCTGGATTTCTTGCTTCTGCTCTTAAGGTGAATGAGAGCTTGGAGGAGCTACAGATATGGGAAGACTCCATTGGGTCAAAAGGCGCAGAAGAGCTCTCCAAGATGATTGAAGTGAACTCAACACTGAAGCTGTTGACAATATTTGACTCGTATTCGATCACTGCAACTCCACTTATTTCTGCAGTGTTAGCAAGGAATAGGACTATGGAAGTCCATGTTTGGAGTGGAGAAAATGGAGAAAGAAGTTCTAAGGTGGTTGAGTTTCTACCTGATAATAGCACACTTCGAATTTACAGGCTCGACCGTTCAGGCGCTTGCCGGGTTTCCTGTGCTCTCGGGTGGAACTCAACTGTCAAGTCACTCGACATGACTGGTGTCCGGCTGAAATCAAGATGGGCTAAGGAGTTTCGATGGGTTTTGGAACAGAATCACAGCCTCAAAGAGGTAAACTTGTCCAAAACTTGCCTGAAAGATAAAGGAGTTGTGTATGTAGCAGCTGGACTCTTCAAGAATCAGAGTTTGGAGAGCTTGTATTTAGATGGAAATGCGTTCGGAGGTATAGGAGTTGAACATTTACTCTGTCCTCTGAGCAGGTTCTCTGCCCTGCAGTATCAAGCAAACATTACTTTAAAATCTGTCACATTTGGAGGTGGAAGAACCAAGATTGGAAGGGAGGGACTTGCAGCCATTTTACTGATGCTGACGACCAACGAAAGTTTGACTCGGTTAGGGATATATGATGATGAGAGTTTAAGATCAGATGACTTTGTTAAACTCTTCAAAAGTTTGGAGAAGAATGCTGCCTTGAGACACTTATCTTTGCAGGGCTGCAAGGGTGTTCAAGGAGAGTTGGTCCTGCAGGCAATCATGGAAACATTACAGGTAAATCCTTGGATTGAAAATATTGATCTTGCAAGAACACCACTGCAAAACTCAGGAAAGACCGACGGGATTTATCAAAGATTAGGCCAGAATGGGAGGCCTGAACCAGAAATGGATTTGCTTAAGGACATGCCACTTACAGTACCCAAGAGTTGTAGAGCATTTTTCTGTGGACAAGAATATGCAGGTAACTCTGAAGTTAAAGTATCTAACTTTTGTTTGTAAATTTTGATTGTCTTGAAGCACATGTTGTCTCCTAAAATGTTTTCGGATTTCGAGTTGCAGGTAAGTCTACATTGTGCAACTCCATATTGCAGAGTTTCTCTTCTTCAAAGATTCCCTATGTGGACCAGGTAAGATCTCTAGTGAACCCAGTTGAGCAAGCTGTTAGAACAGTTGGAATGAAGATTAAAACTTTCAAAGATGAGGACACAAAGATTTCAATATGGAATCTTGCTGGTCAGCATGAATTCTATTCTCTCCATGATCTCATGTTCCCAGGGCATGGTAGTGCATCATTCTTTGTCATCATATCCAGTTTATTTAGGAAACCAAACAACAGAGAACCAAAGAACCCAATGGAGATAGAAGAGGACCTTCAGTATTGGCTCAGGTTCATAGTCTCAAATTCAAGAAGGGCTGTGCAGCAATGCATGCTACCAAATGTAACAGTCGTACTCACGCACTACGACAAAATCAATCAGCCATCACAAAACTTGCAGGTTGCAGTTAACTCAATTCAGAGATTGCGAGACAAGTTCCAGGGATTCGTTGACTTCTACCCAACAGTGTTCACAGTTGATGCAAGATCATCAGCATCAGTGAGTAAACTCACTCATCACCTTCTAAAGACAAGCAAGACAGTTCTTCAAAGAGTCCCAAGAATCTATCAGCTTTGCAATGATCTGACACAAATATTATCAGATTGGAGATCAGAGAACTACAACAAGCCAGCTATGCAGTGGAAGGAGTTTAATGAGCTATGCCAAGTCAAGGTTCCATCCTTAAGAATTCGATCGAGACATGACAACAAAGAGAAGGTGGAAATGAGGCGGCGGGTTGTTGCTACTTGTCTTCATCACATAGGAGAGGTAATTTATTTTGATGAACTGGGGTTTCTAATCTTAGATTGTGAATGGTTCTGTGGTGAGGTGCTTGGCCAACTAATAAGACTGGATGCAAGAAATCAAAGCTCCACAGAGAATAATGGATTCATCAGCAAGAAGGATTTGGAGAAGATTCTAAGAGGAAGCTTACAGAGTCCGATTCCTGGAATGGGCTCAAAGGTATTTGAGAACTTAGAGGCCAGTGACCTTGTGAGAATGATGCTCAAACTGGAATTATGCTATGAACAAGACCCATCAGATCCTAATTCCTTGCTCTTGATCCCCTCAATTCTCGAAGAAGGAAGAGGAAAGCCACAAAGATGGCAATTAAGCAGACCTGAGTGCCTTTATGCAGGGAGGCATCTTGAATGTGATGATTCAAGCCACATGTTCCTCACACCAGGCTTCTTTCCTAGATTACAGGCAAGAGTTTCCCCAATCTTCTTTGTTACTTGCTCCTCAAGTTTTGTTTATTTTCATCTTTCAATTATTTTAGATTTTATGAGTGACATTATCCTAAAGTAACCTAAGTACAAATTGATAAGATAGCCTAGCTATCTGCTTTGAATATCTCAACTTTAGTACCAAAATTGTCATATGCCTCATAAGTCATGTGAATTGCTTAATACTGTATACAATATTGCCAAGAACTGAATTGGAGTCAAATGTTAAGGCAAAGCTTTACTCTAGTTCCAAATAATGCACCGATGCATGTGCATTCGTGTGTTTATCAAGAACAGCAGTGCGGGTTCATGTACCTTGGGGCTAGCAATTCCGTGGCTACAATGTGAAGAACATTCCACACAGTTATATTTGGTTCTGTCTATGTTCTTATCAAACTTCATCTGTTTGAAAACCCAGGTGCATCTGCATAACAGAATCATGGCCTTGAAGAACCAACATGGAGCGACTTACAGTCTTGAGAAGTACCTAATTTCCATAAATATAAATGGAATCTATATCAGAGTAGAATTGGGAGGACAGCTGGGTTACTATATTGATGTCCTCGCATGCTCTACCAAGAACCTGACAGAAACCCTTAGGTTCATCCAGCAGCTTATAATACCAGCAATTCATAGCCTCTGCCATGGTATCACCTTGACTGAAAATGTGATAAGACCAGAATGTGTGCAAAATCTCACACCTCCGAGATACAGGAAAACACAATTTGCTTCATTGCAACAATTAAAACAGGCATTGCTTTCTGTTCCTGCGGACAGCATGTATGATTACCAGCACACCTGGGATCCAATCTCCGACTCTGGAAGGCAAATCCTAAGAGCTGGTTTTGATTTGGCCCGAGACCTCCTATCAGATGATGACTTCCGTGAAGTACTGCACCGGAGATATCATGACCTATACAACCTTGCTCAGGAACTGCAAATCCCACCTGAGAACGACCCGGATGGACCAGAGAATGCTTTATCAACAAGTGACGAGCCTGACAAAGTTGATCCAACTTTTGGTGGAATTGCCAAAGGGGTTGAAGCAGTTTTGCAGAGACTGAAGATCATAGAGCAAGAAATCAGAGACTTGAAACAGGAGATCCAGGGGCTGAGATATTATGAACATAGACTCCTGTCTGAGCTTCATCGCAAAGTCAATTACCTTGTGACATACAATGTCCAAATTGAAGAGAGGAAAGTACCGAATATGTTCTACTTTGTTAGAACAGAAAACTACTCAAGGAGATTGGTCACCACCATGATTCCTGGCATGAATGCTCTTCGACTGCACATGTTATGTGAATTCCGACGAGAAATGCATGTTGTTGAAGATCAGGTAGGGTGTGAAATGATGCAGGTTGATAACAGGACCGTGAAGTCTTTGGCACCATACACCACAAAGTTCATGAAACTGCTAACATTTGCTCTCAAGATTGGAGCCCATTTAGCCGCTGGCATGGGCGAAATGATACCTGATTTAAGCAGGGAAGTTGCCCACCTGGCTGATTCTTCCCTCCTTTATGGAGCAGCAGGAGCAGTTGCTGCCGGTGCTGTCGGGGCTGCAGCAATTGGGCGTGCAGAGGGAAGGAACAGAAGTAGGGCTGCAGAAAGCTCAAGAGATATCCAGCAAGATCAAAGAACAGCACAACAATGGGTTCTGGATTTCCTAAGGGACCGGAGATGCTCAACTGGAAAGGATATAGCAGAGAAGTTTGGTTTATGGAGAGTGAGGTACAGAGATGATGGTCAGATTGCATGGATCTGTAGGAGGCATATTAACCTCAGAGCACATGAAATAATTGAAGTGCCACTCTGAAAAACTTTGCATCTAAATGTTTATGATAAATAAAAGTCATTTCCCCATTGATGTCTTCTAGATAAAAAGTCATTTTCCCCTTCAATGTTCAGACTTTTGAGTCTTGCTTTGCAGTATCGTCTTTTGCTACTGAAGTTTATATAGCAAGTATTAACTGACAGAATGGTGTTTTTGGCTTTTCTTAGACCATGTTGTCTAATTATACTTAACCTGATATTAACATAATTAAACCTATAATTTTCACCTACATTATAATAGGCACAAAAATATCAACTTGTACAAGAGATTTATCAATTAAGTGCAGATTAACTAAATTTGTCCAAGTCATATTGATGGAGATGGATAAGATCTGGTGGATTTTTTTTTGCCTTTTTTAGAGTAGATCTGGTGGATTCAAAACAAATCATGTCAATGTTTTGGCCTTACAAACTTTTTGCTGTAAATCACCATGTGAATGTGGGATCATAATCTGAGTCATGATTATAGACATCATGGGCCCTAAATAGTTAAATGGAATTTGATTATCTCAATAATTAAAGGTTCAAATAAAAAAGCAGCTACAAAGGGGAAAGATGTCATGGTAGTTCATATATACTAATAGCAAGTTGGTGATAGAACAAAGCTTTAAACAGGTACAAGTCAAGATTTCCTGTCATCTAAAGCACCTCGACATACAAAGGGAAACAACACAATACATAGAACATTATTACATTTCATTACTAGTTATCTAAAAATCTAAAGTCACCTGTGTCTTCCTCTGAACCTGTGAAACAAAAGTTCAGAAGAAAGCCCTACTCCCATAAAACACACGGGAACCGCTGTTCTTTGGTGTCTGCATTTTCTGATCAGTGCTCGAATTTCCTGAACTGGTTGGTGATTCAAGGTCCAAAGGAAGCTTCATTTTTGCCAAAGACTCGGTGAATTGCTGCATGCTTTTCATGTACATGTCTACAAAATCCTGCTGCACCACCTGCTGCTCAGGAACAGTGACACTGACAGTAGGTTTTGCAAATGCATCACTTGGCACCCCATTAGACGAATCAGTCTCACCATCTTTATCCACTTTTTTCTCTCCTGGGGCCGATATTTGTTCCTGGTTTGGAGATTCTGAAGCTGATGGAGCATCACATGACTCTGAGCTAGCCTGGACTGAAGGAGATGAAGAACCATTAGTTGACACACTACTTGGGGGAGAATCAAGCTTTGGAACCTGGATAGACTCAAAAGCAGTGGTCGAGAAGCTTTCTATAGCATGGACATCCACTTCTGAGCTAAGCTGATTTTCAGTTTCAGCAGTGACCAAGCTCTCAGAGCTGTGAGACTCAAATTCTGAAGATGGGATCTTAATATACTCTGAAACCATTCTCTGGTCTTCATTGTCAATGTTCGGATCTGGGAACTCTAACTTATCTAATTCACAAGGAAGCTCGGCTATCTCTGAGTCCTGCACAATAGGATTTGAGGCCAGAGGCATTACGTCTGGTGAATCTCCAGCATATGAGAGAGACAATTGGACAAACCCTGCTGGGGAATGAAACAGATCAGTTGAAGAAAGAGAGAACTCTTTCTCTAACTTCCCATTCTTGACGAGGATTTCTGACAAAGGAACCAAAGCAAACCCCAGCAACTGATCTTCAAGATAATTCTTCACCCTGCTCAGCATCCAAATCTCGCATTTGAGGGAGGAATCAACAGTCCGGACATTGAGCTGGACATTGTCATTGAAGACTGGATTTCTACCACCACCATTAATGGTTTTGGTGGAGACTGTGTTTTCTGGATCACTTGTCAGGCATAGCTTAGCATAAACATCTTGCTTGTGGTATATGCAGATGTTGTGGATGTCCCTGGCCTGATGAACGTAAACCTCAAGAACACCAATGGAATTCTCTGAGTTACAAACCATGGCTTCCTTTCTATTGGCATCAGTTCCATTGGCATCAGTTCCATTGGATGAAGGCCCAGCGGTACGGATGAAGAAGTTGGATTTCTGCTTCTCAGGCTCAGCAACAACAGAGCCTTTGAATGGAGACACAACAGATTGAGGGGAAGCCATGAAAACACCCAGGAAAGGAACCTGAAAAAGCACAACAAAGATCTTTCTGAAAAAACTCAAGTAACTCCAATTTAAGATTTTAAGTAGAAAGCTTTAACTTTAGACTCAGATAGTTAATTCGAAAGACCGGCTCAGGGATTAAGCAAAATTGAGGACAAATTTATATATTATAACAAAAAGCCAATTCCAAAATAGAAAACCCTAAAGCATAAATTAGAAATTTGGCTAAACCCTAGGCCTCAAGTCCAAGCCAAATCGTGACCTTCTACGATACGGGCCACCAGACCCACAAATCTAAATCTCAGAATGTCCTGAAACTAACACCAATTATCAAAATTTAGAATGCAGACGCCAAACATTACAATAATGAACTTTCAGAAAACCCCACAAAACCCAAACCGAAAAATTAAGCAACACCAAATACTGAAGAATACAGAAACCCAAAACTTCGGCCTGATATAGAAGTAAACACAAATTTCTTGTAAATCGGAGACCAAAACCCACGTTAACATGTTCAAGGCCCAGACAGCGACCCTTACCTTGAAATTAAGCAAAGCTAACTCAGAAGAACTGGTGTACTAACACACAATTATCGATGAAACTACGTCGTAACCAAGAAATCAACCAAAAACAGACAAAACCCAGAACTGAGAACCAAACCCACAAAAACAAAACCAAGATTGAGCTGAGATGAGGATGAGTAATATTCTCAAAACCCCCAAATAAACACTTCACTAGTGAGCTTCTCCAAAACCCACAACCCCAAAACTTAAAAACAAGCAAGCACTTTAACAATAATGCAAGATATTTACAGAGCCCAATAAAGATACCTACTTTTCTACGGAAAAACACCACCACCGGAATCCAAGGGAGTGAAACAGGAAAAGAAAGCACAGTGACCCAGATCGTGCCACAGGATTCTAAAATCAAACCCTTTAAAATTCCACCTTTGAAACCTTCAAAAAGCCACATAGAATTAACCAATTGCGATAAAAATAAAATAAAAAGTATCTTGACAATATAATAAAGAAAAGCTGAGATGGGTTTGTTTGTTTTCTTTTCCCCTTACCTTTGGCTCTTTAGCTCCAAAGTCAAATGGATAGCTTGAAATCTGTGGCTCCAATTGACGATCCGTCCAAGACTCAGTTCATCAATCGAGACGATACTGTTGTTGCTCCTGCTAGAGAAGCAAACTTTGTGAAGCTGCTACTACAAAGTAAAAGAGGACAAAGAAGGAAGAATAATAATCTAATGGAAAATTCAGCTGTGGGTTGAAGCTTGTCGGAAAGCCTCTATAGTTGTGCACTGCACGAGTATATATATATATATATATATATATATATATATATAAATATCTTTTCCAGTACTTTTTTTTTTTTCTTACTTTTTTCCTTTTTCACTGTGAGATTTTTATCGTGTTTTTGTTTTTTTTAATGATCCAAAGGAGATGGGCTTGCAGAAACACCGTCCCACGCGTAGGTCATAGGCAGACCAATCAACGAAGATTTGAGTGCGCCTGTTGGTGGGACATGAAACAGATGACTTGTCTACTGTGCGCTCTCTTTTTATGGTGATTTAGGTCAGTCTCCGGATGCTTCCTGTTTGATGTGTTTCTCTTTTGCTTTCCTCTTTTGTGCTGAAAATGAAAGTTAATTGTCCATTTGGGAATTTTATTGCCCATCAAGCTTTAGCTAGTGACAACAATAGGTGAGATGAAATAAAAAATTACACTTTATACGTTATTTTTTGAGGACAATGATTTTATTAATCCAAAATTGTTCTTAAATTACTAACAAAATCAAACACATAGACCAAATTGAGCAAAATCAAATCACATTGACCAAAAATTAAAGGAAAATACTTCCCTCCTTATCAGGTAAGTAAAAGTTTTTATATTTTTGCCAATAGTAGTGTGACATGTGTGCATAAGTTTTTTTTTTTTTGGTATTTTAGATGAATTATTTTTGCATATGTGTCAAACTGTGATTCGCATGAAGGAGGAGTATCTTTTTACCAATAAAGAGGCAAGTAGTATCCAAAATTAAATGAAGGCAAAACATGTGATAAAAAAATGCCTTCAATCTAAAATCTCCTCCCCATACATTAGAGCAGTTTAGAATATCGTTTTGTTAAAAAAAAAAAAAAACACATGCATATAATTAAATACATGGATATCGCACTCCTCCCAACACCGTATTAAAAAATAATGCAATGGGCTTGCGGCTTAAGTTGTTAAAAGCATTTACTCATGTATCCGAAATCCTAGGTTTGATTCCCTCCCTCTTCTAATATCGCTTGTATCTAAAACAAAAGGCAACATTAAGGGCATGTTTACATATCAGTAATGGGTATGGGAGGAAAGGGAATGATTTTCATTCCTGACTTCCTCTGTGTTTACTTGCAATCATGAATTAAAAAATAAGTGGATCCCACCTCAAAATCCGTAATCATATCCCCTCAAAACTAGGCATCAAATCAACTAGGGGGAGTAGTCGATATGATTCTCATTCCTGTTTTCTCTTAATAACTTCCAAAATACCCTTACCACTTTACCATAATTTCAAAACACTCAAACCCTAAAAAAAATAAAAACTCACACCAAAAGTTCCAAGACGCTCCAACCCTAAAAAAAAATTTAAAAACTCAGTTCCAAGAAGTTCCATGTATTTAATCGTATGAAGATTATGTAGGTTATTATTATTTGATTGTTTACTAGTTACGTAGGTGATATATATTTATTGGAGTTTATTTTTTCGTTTGAAATTGGTTCTGGGCAAAGGTGTTATTAACATTATTATTGAACTGGGCTCTTGTTGTTCATCTTGTTCAGCATATTGATTCCTCATGTTTACACCGTTTTATTGGTTTGTTGCAGGATTAGTTTGGTCTCCTTTGCCAATTTGAGAATTATATATGTGTTGTGGTGAAAATGTGCGTGGCATTTTAGTAATAAAATTAATTTGGATCCTAATTCATGAAAGTTAGTAAACAATAACAATGGGAATCAACCCCATTCCTTTGCTAATTTCATATGTTTAGTAAACAGCTTAATGGGAATGATTCTTCCCATGCCGATTCAGTAGTTCCCCGATTCCTAAATTCTCTGATTTTTTTTATTTTTTATTTTTTGGTTACAAGGAGGGCCAAAGCCCGACAAAAACACAAAGGAGAACTACACTGGGACAAGCCTCGCAGTGGTTCCCCTAGAAGAGTCATTAGCCAAGAGGCTAACAATAGAAGGAGGAGGAAGATCAATAACATGAAAACCCAAACTGGAATTTTGACCCAAGTGAGCCATATGGTCCGCAGCAGAGTTTTGCTCTCTATAGATGTGATAGATGGTGCACTCCCAGTCACGCAAGAGCAAGTCTTTGCAGCAATGGATGATGCTAGAAAGGGGGTGGTTAGTTCCAGTTTCTCCATTAATAAGAGATACAGCAGTGAGAGAGTCACATTCCATATGAATTCGTCGGATGCCTTCGTTCCACGTGAGGAGCAAGCCTCTGAAGACTCCCCAAAGCTCCGCTTCTAGGATACTGCCACTTCCCAGCTTCGTAACAAACCCCTTGACCCAAATACCAGCATCGTTCCTTATGATGCCACCAGCACTAATAGCGCCCAAAACACCCATACAACTACCATCCACGTTAATCTTAAACCAGCCAGCACAGGGAGGAGACCAGTGAAGTTTAAGGACATGTTTAGGAAGCTTGGAGTTCCTGGATCTGTTAGCCACCAGCCATTCACGGGAGAAATGGATGATCGGAATGTGGGGCCAGGGAGGAGGAGAGAAGTTGAGATCAAAAACTTTCTTACAGCGCCATTTCCAACAGAACCATAGGGCAGCCAAAAACAGGGAGGACCAAGGGATACCCTGCAAGCAGCTGAAACTAGCTTTAATATTGGTGAAGAGCCAGTCCTTAAAATCCATAGAGAAGGAGTGAGCAACTTGATTGGGAATGCCAATGGAGTTCCACATTTTAGCCGCATGACTGCACCTACGAAAGAGATGATCCAAGGACTCCATGGAGCCGTTGCAGCAAGGGCAGTTGGAGTTGGAAGCTAAGTTTCTTCTCACACGTTGGACATTGGTTAGGAGCTTACCATGAATGAACAGCCAGAGAAAGGTTTTGATCTTGGGGGGGACCTGCAGCTTCCAAATAATATCCCAATTCCAAGTATAGTTGGTCTCCTCAGTAAACAAGGAGAGGTAAGCCGTTTTCACAGAAAATTCACCATTGGAGGTGAGCTGCCATATACAAGAGTCCGCCTCAGTGTGATTAAACCCTGCAAAGATGCAATGAATTTTTTGCACCACATGCAAGGGGAGGCAGCCCATAAGCCAGTCTGTGTTCCAACCTTGCTCCGTGAGAAAATCACTCACGGTCCAATTCAGCATATCAGCAGTAAGGGGGACTGTGGTGAAGTTCTCCAGAGGACCACAGCCAGCCCAATTATCCTTCCAAAACAAGATATTGTCACCATTCCCAACTCTCCATTTAAGACCTTTGGAGGCGAGTTGAGTCCCAAAAAGAATACCTCGCCAAGTACTAGAGCAATTTAGGAATTTAAGATTAGGCGCAGCAAGCAAACTTTGGTCTTTTAGGTACTTGCCATTGAGAACTTGGGACCAAAGACCCTGCTTTTTTTGAATAAGTTTCCAACCAGTCTTGGCAAGAAGGGCCTGGTTCATAAAATGGGTCTTTTTTAGACCTAGCCCACCACAGCTCTTAGGATGGCAAACAGTGTCCCAATTGACAAGGTGGATTTTAGTTTGGTCACCGGTATAACCCCACAAGAAATCCCTATTAATCTTATCAAGCTGGTTACAAGTAGATATAGGAAGCTCAACCGATTGCATCGTATAGATTGGAATAGCAGAGGTGAC
The DNA here is from genome assembly GCF_902201215.1 of Prunus dulcis. Taxonomy (NCBI): domain Eukaryota; kingdom Viridiplantae; phylum Streptophyta; class Magnoliopsida; order Rosales; family Rosaceae; genus Prunus; species Prunus dulcis. The sequence goes on along the minus strand of NC_047653.1, from coordinate 15,302,057 downwards.
AGCTTGCAAATAAGTGAGTCTCCCTGCCATAGATAATGTGTGGCTCTTCCAGGAGGCTAATCTGCGCTGCACTTTGTCAACAATCCCAAAGTAAGTATCCTTGGTAATTCTAGATTGGATCAAGGGAACACCAAGATAATTCCCAAGGCAATCCGTGAGGGGAGACCCGCAAATATTGGCTATAGAAGCAGCAATTCCAGGTTCAGTATTAGGGGAACAGCAGATTCTAGATTTCTCAAAGCTGACTTGCTGACCCGAGGCACCGCAAAAGAGGTCCAAGCAATGCTTCATAATCTTAGCTTGGTGGATAGAGGCTTCCCCGAATAAAATGAGGTCATCCGCAAAGAAAAGGTGGGATATAGCAGGGCCATTTCTAGCAACCTTAACAGGTTTCCAGGTTCCAGAGGAGATATGTTCAATGATAATATGGGAAAGTTTTTCCATGCATAGGACAAAAATGTAAGGGGAGAGGGGGTCACCTTGTCTGATCCCAGCATTCGGAGAGAACCTTCCAGTAAGCTCACCATTGAGAATGGCTTGGTATCTGACCGACTTGATGCACTGCATGATAAGAACCAGGAGTTTGCCTCTAATCCCAATTTCCCATAGCACATCATAGATGAAATCCCAGTTAATCCTGTCATAGGCTTTGGAGAGGTCAATTTTCCAAGCGATGAACCCCTTCTTGCCTTTAGAATTTCTGAATTTATGAAGGACCTCTTGGGCAACGATAATGTTGTCAACAATCTGCCTGCCAGGGATGAAGCTAGCTTGCGCAGGACTGACAATCTTTTGCATGAGAGGCCTGAGCTTCTGAACAATGATCTTAGACACCACTTTGTACAACGTATTGCAAAGGCTGATAGGCCTTAACTGAGCAACAGAGCTGGGACTAGCCACTTTAGGAACAAGGGTAATCAGCGTGTCATTTAGATCATCCGGGATGCTTGCAGAGCAGAAACAACCAGCAACTAACTCAACAAAGGTTCCCTGACAAAGATCCCAAAAATCATGGTAGAACTTAGCAGGGTATCCATCCGGGCCTGGAGCTTTAAGACTGCCAATACTGAACAAACAATCCTTAATGATTTGAGGATTAACATCACAATTGAGGGTCGCCAACTCAGAGTTCTCCAAGCTAGGAAAAAGCTGGGGGAGATCAGCATTAGAGTATCTCATCGTTTGGGCAGCAAAGAGATTCTTGAAGTAGTTGACAATGATAGACTCCATTTCATTTTTATCGTTAGTCCACGTACCTTGAGCATTAGTGAGGCCCTCCAGCTTGTTCCTTCTTCTGCGAATAATGGTAGACAGGTGGAAAAACTTGGTATTACGGTCCCCTTCTTTAAGCCAAGTGTTCCTTGACTTCTGTAACCAAAAAAGTTCTTCTTGGTCAAGCAAGGCTTGGTATTCATTGGTGAGCTCTTTTTCCAAATCAGCCAGAAAAGGGGAGTGTCTTCTGCAGAGGGCTTTTTGAATCCCGCCAATTCTAGCCAGCAGCTTCCTCTTATTTCGAAATAAACTCCCAAACACTTCCATATTCCAAGTAGTGAGAGCATAGGAAAGGGCTTGAGTTTTTTGGAGGATACTTCCAGTAAAGTTAGCCCATTTATCAACCACAAAGCTGCGAAAGGTAGGGTGCAGGAGCCACATGGCTTGGAACCTGAAAGATTTGGCAGTAGCACAAGGGAGGTGAGTAGACTGAAGGCTAATGAGTAAGGGGCAATGGTCAGACTTGACTCTAGGGAGGTGTCTGACAAAGGCCTCGGGAAATTGATGTCTCCAGTTAATGTTGGACAGACCGCGATCCAATCTTTCCCAAGTGAGGACACCATTCTCATTTTTCCTGCACCAAGTAAACTGAGCACCAATAAAACCAAGATCAATCAAATTGTTTCTATCAATCCAATCCACAAGGCCACTCCCATGAGAAATGGGATTACCACCACATTTTTCAGAATTGTCAACCAACTCATTGAAGTCACCAGCAATCATCCAAGGGAGGTTAGTGGCCGAAGCAATCCCATCTAAATAACTCCAAAGATTTTTACGGATGCCAGGGCAAGGGTGCGCATAGACTGCTGTAAAAAGCCAATCAATGTGGTTCATTTTAATGAGCGCTGTTATAAATTTCTCTGATTTCTTACTTTCTCCATTATTGATACATAAATATGCCCTAAGTCATCCAGAGGATTGTCACAACTAAATTTTGTTATCTTGCATTAAAGGTGGAAATTTAAAATCACTAAGGAATTAAAAAAATAATGAAATTCAAAATGATAGAACCTAATGTTCTAGTATTTGTAAACTTTATTTTTGGGTTTTTTAAAATTTAGGGGGATGGGAGGCTATCTCATCCCAAAGTTAGGGCATACCAAGACCTCTTTAAGGACTTACAAAGAGGATCTTAGCCCCTTTTTATGTTGTTACAAATTACCCCTTTTTTGTCAACTTTATTCTTTGGCTACCCTAAAAGCATAAATGGAATTTAAACAAGAAATATAACGTTTATCTTTTGGTAGACATGTTGGTGATGATGGTGTACATGGTTTTCATTTATTAAAATTCCACTATTTCAATTGAATTTAAAGTTGTAATTTATGACTTTCAAATTCCAAACTTTTTTCACATAAAATTTCTAAATGTCGTTACTAATGAATTGAAACAAGAGAATTCGTGTATGTCAATTTATAAACTCTCACTTTTATTCAAATTTCATGTTTATTTATCTTCTCCAAATGAAGGGTTACCGAAAATACTAAATTGAGTTTCTTTATTGTATCTACTAGGAATTCATGAACTTGAATAATCAAGATGCGTGGCTTCACTATTGGATCAATAGAAGGCCTACACAACTACGCTGCAGAAAGGGCTCAATAAAAAGACAAACAAGGGAAAGGAATACGACGTGGAAGAAAGAACATCCTCCGATTGCAAGAAAACAAATACACGTGTTGTAAATCGAGGGGCTTGATTAGTATTGACACAACAATAGTCACACCTTTTTATTGGATAATGAAATAAACTAAAACTAAAAAGTGGAAAGCCTTCTTGTTGTGCTCTTAAGCATTATAAATTAGTTTAATTTCTTTCATGAGCCATCCACAATGATAAAAGGAAAAAAAAAGAAAAAAAAAAGAAAAGAGAAAAAGCAGAGCAAAAGGCCTCCACTAAAAATGAAGAAAGCATCAACTTTTTCAATTTTTGTTTGGATAATGAGAAACGTTATTTTCTTAAATATAAGTTGTTAACTTTACTACAAATTATTATTGAAGAATACACACAATCCCACATCGAAAACTTAACAAAATAGAAAATTTCGTAATTAATGCTCAATTCCTAATAATATCGATTCCTTTTGTATAAAACCCCACACGTACTAAACAGATAGTTAAATTCAATACAATATCGATATTTTTAATAGTGAGCTAAAAATCTATACCTCTAAAATCTTAACAATTATATATACAATACAATCAATCGTTTGCAAACTATATCATATATTAGATAAATTTGAAGTCTTTTTGTCTCATACGTTTTCAAATTCAAGATATTTTCAGTTTATAATTCGTTTCACGTTCACTTTCACTGTAACCGACATTCTTTTTCTGGTCTATTTCTAATATCTCCCTTTGCTTTAATGGGCCATATAGGCCATAGCATGCCTCTCATAGGTCTTAAATTTTTTTTTGGGTAACGGCTTCTCATAGGTCTTTTGTTGCATTATTCAAAATAAAGTCCCCATTCCAAAGCCAAAACGGCAAAAATCAGTGACTAACTAGGGTGAGCTTTTTTGATTTTTTGATTTTTTTTCAATTCATGAAATTCTTTTGATGGGGTCACCAAGTGACCACTATTCAATGATCCATAACCATCTCTTTGACAATATACAATCCATCCAAAGTAGAACTTTGAAGAAAAACAATGCAATTGCCTACTAGACCTCTCCTTTTCCAATTTTTTTTTTTTTCCTCAAGGGTGACGTTTGGGCAGAAAAAAGAGAGTCTCCTCTTGATAAAGATGGAAGAAAACCCATCTATCTTCTCCCTCATTGAGTCATTTGTCTTTTTCTTTGCCTTTATTTTTATTTTATTTTAAGAGTGATGTGGATGGATGAGACTGAGACCTGTTTGGATATTATTTCGTGAACTAAAGTGTTGGTCGTTTGTCATTACTCATATGCACAAATAGTGTTTTTAGCTTTTGGGAGTATGCAATGCCGTAATTGACGTATGAGGCTTTTGAAATGTGTTCTCATACAAACAATGCTAAAGATGCCAAAGTAAGTACTACCCTCATACACTAAAATAATCTTCAACTAATCCCACCACTAAATTAGCTTTTCTGTCAACAAATTGGTGAGTTCAAATTTGATTTTTGTTAGGTATGGTTATTGAGATTTATAATAAAGTGATACTTTTATCATCTTCTTCTTACGAATTAATTTCATCTGCTTTTTTTCTTCATGTTCAGTATTAACTAGCGCATCTGCAACTGTATTAGCGAGACTATCCTTAGTTATATACCATTGACATTGCTCAAGACATGGCTTGAGTGTAAAGACTATGACAATTTTTTTATAGCTATCTCTTTGTAATTAAAAATGATTAAAAAAAAAAGTTCCAAAATGTGACTTCTACATAAAACATGGGATGAGTAGATGGTGGAAATAGCATTACTCAATTTGATATAAAGATTCGTTTGCTATGGGGAGAAAGAAAAGGTAAACTGTTGAACTCTTCCCGTTGGCTTAAGCCTTTAACTTTCTTGCCTCCACTAGTTACCAAACAAGCTGTAGTTTTCGTATACAAGTTGAGTTGCATTGCATGACACTCGGACAGTGCTAACAAAAATTGAGGTCCATCTTTATGTGCTTTCTCAGGTGCTGCTTCTTGTTGTCTTCAAAGAAATTAATGTCAGCAAATCTTGACTCCTCTAAAGATCAAATCCAATAATATATATATATATATATATGGAGTTTCAGTTGAGGGATTCTTTAAAGAAGTTTATTTGAGAGACACTCTTGTAGGGCCTACTTCGTATTGTATTTTACTAATTCAAATCATGTATTTTGTATATACTCATTCAAAGATCATCTCTACCAAAAAAAAAAAAAAAAAAAACTTGAATTCGATATCATTTGACTACTCAATTGAATTATTGAAATTTTAGTACTTTCTTGAAGCAACATGTTTATTGATTTTGTAGGACACAATTGGATATCGAAATGGTTTCCGATAGATGGTTTGGATCGTTGAAAAAAATTCGTACGAAATCCTAATGAGTGTCATTTATTTGAAAAATGACTCAACAAAAGGAGTGTAATGTTTATGTGTGTGTATATATATATATATATATATATATATATATATATGTAGATAAGTTAATGAATGAAAGATAGAGATGGAGATGTTGAAAATTGTGGAAAACTAGTGGTGGCCTTTTATCACAGTTAGGTGTTCATATTTATTTTAATGGCAGTCTCTTTGACTTTTGAGTTCACGTGGTACAGGTTCTTCCTCTACTCACCTAATCCCACACATTCCTTCCTAATTGAGTATATAATTTGTACAGACATGACCATTTCATTAAACAAGTTGCACAACATTCCCGTTTCTCTTCTCGTCTTGCAGCAGCAGCACACCACGCATGCAAATTGCATTTGCCTAATATTCAAATAAACTATCATTTCGAAAGTTCAGTTTGGAAATCACCACTCACGAAAATAAGGCTTGGTTTTAGACTTAGTGCTGCACTAATGACTCGACTTTTTTGTTGTTGTTATTGTATTGGCGGCGTTTTCTTAAGCCCACCTCGCGATCTGCAGAAAAGGTAAAAAAAACAACAAAAACAGAAAAAGTAGCAATTGCAAACGCTTAGTTATATCTGTTTACATTATCATACATTGGCTATTGGCCAAAAAGAGAAAAGAAAAGAGAAGAAAAGATTAGAATATATATAGGAGTAACGACTCCATGTCATAATTTCTATGCCCCGCAGAAATCACCTTTAACTTACCTACATGAAATACAAAGGCCATAACTGTTAGGAAAGTTACTAAAATAAAATAATTTGTACACATGCAACTGTAAGCAGGCAATCAATCACACACCTTACATACATAAATAGGGATTAAGTACCCCATTTAGCGATTGTGTGATCAAGGACTTGCAGAAGGGAGAAGACTTTTGTGTTGTTCATATGGCTACACGGGTTAGTGTTTTTAGTTGTTTATGCAATTAAGTTCTAACAACATCACCTTAAACATGTTTTCCAGTTTTGTGCGTACTCATATTCTAATATGGCTTGGGGTTTGATTTTTACATAAGATAGTAACTAGTTGTTTATAATTTTCTACGATATGATTTTTTGTTGTTGTCACAGTTAAGAAAGAGAGGGAGGTATTTTTTCACATACATTGTCAACGTACCAACAGAGTACAAAATCACCAACCAAACCCACCTTCCCCTTTCACATTTTCACGAAATAAAAAAAGGGCTCTTAGATATATGGGTCCAATTTCAGCAATACAGTTTGATTGCAGGACAGTAATTGTTACCTATTAATTTCAGTCCTAAAGCCCTGTCATGTGGCCACCTAAGCAAATAGTGTGCCCACCAATTTTAATGTATTTACGCTCCTGCCATTATATACAAACAGAACGTAAATGAGATAGATCCAAATCACATATCTAACAGCCCCACATCGCAGAAATCCCAAAAGTCATGCTCCTTCTTTGCCAATTTTCATTGATTTTTTGGTTCCTTAGTGGGCAGATTTTTGGGTTCCTACTTATGATTCACTATTACATATGAAATAACCCGAATTTTTTAGATTATTATCAATTGTGAAGTCAGTTGAAGTTCCTGTATCCGAGGCAAATTCTCTCATGTAGCTATGGGACGTTAGGGCCACGTCCCATAGTTACAACCCAGAGCCGATGAATTGGGATTTGAATGCAGCAGGGGTTTATTGCTCCACTATATCCAACTTTATTTGCTGGCTTATAAATCTCTAGTAGACAAATATCATAACTGGGTTTTCTTAAACTAGAACTTGTTATATAGGTAATCTCTGAAACTATACCTAGGAAATAGTTTTTCCACCGCAATCTGTCAGTGATAAGAACTATCACTTTGAATTATCAAAACCTTTATATATATGGACTCAAATTGAATTATTTGTATATGTTTATTAAATGGGGGAAAAGAGAGAGAATTATATGGGAGGAACAAGTGCTTCTTAATAACGGAATATAAGCTAGTTGCGCTTGTTGGTACAGTATGCATAATTTTCCCAGGCCTGGGAAAAGCAGATAAAAATGAACAACATGAAAAAGAGACTTCCTTTACTCAAAGAATAAGAAGCAAAAGATTTTATTTTATTTTATCTTGTTTTTCCAAAGTTAGGAAGGGGGATGGGGAAATTCATGCACGGGTATCATAGGAATTTGAATCCAGGACCACTTGGGGAGCACACTAAAGATTTGCGCCAATCCAATTATTCCTTTTTGCTTTTTCATTTGTCTTGCAAGGTTTGTTAATAGGTAAACTCGAAATTTTTGAGTTCGTGCTTGACTTCACAGACTTTTTCATTTTTCAGATTGGGCCAGGCCTGACCGAGGTTTCAAATATCAAGGTCCAACACACGCATGCTTTAGGGCCACATATTCGCAACACATGTGTTTGGTTGGTAAGAAAATGGGCTTGGGAATGAAAAAACATTTACTTTCCCATGTTTTTGTAAGTCCAAGTTTGGGAAATAATTTCTTGGCTCATAGGAACATTTTGGGCTGGGGGCAGAGGGGGAGGAGGGGAATAAAATCCTCCATCTACCTTGAGTTTCATTTTTCCTTCCCAAAAACCAAGACAAGCATTAATTATTATTATTTTTTTAATGATGAGTTTGTCCCTATTAACAAATTAAAATACCAAGGCAGCCCTTTAAAAAAAAAAAAAAAAAAAAACCAAGGCAAGCATTAATCACACTATTTTTGCATATTTATAATTAGGAATATTATTAGAAAACTAAACAAAGTTTGTTTCCAATTTCTACACAACCTAAACGTAGGAAAGGGATGACCGTGGTTCGAGGTGGTCAAGAGTACGAGATTACTGACTAAAGACTCTTCAATTGAGATGGGTCGAAGACTTGCCAACGAAGGATAGCAGCCAACAATGTTTCGTCTCATTGGTCCTCTCATGCTAGAATTTGCTTATAAATACACTTTTTTCGGGAAATAAAATGCATTTTTCTAGTTACTTCCCGGTCATTACAAAACATGTATTTCCTATTTCCTAGAAAAATAGGCGTCACCACATATGAAGTGTTTTTTCCTATTAATTCCTTTCTGTGAACCAAACGGGATGATAACAAGTTGTTCAAATACCCACATGCCGCTTCAAATGACAAATACCCACATGCATCCTATTTAATAAATTGAAGGAAAAAATTTAGTTTGAATTACCAAGTATCTTATTTTCAGCAAAAAATACCCACTAGCTAAGCCCAAATGTTTCAATGTTAAAGAAGCCCAAACCTTTTCACCTTTTGCTTTGGGTTACAGAAGCCCAAGACTTTTCTGAGACCAAGTTATTCTATATATTTAATTTAACAATGAATTTCGACCCCCAAAAAAAAAAAAAAAAAAAAACCGACTTTGCCGAATTTATAGAGAAAGGTTGTGTGTTGTGTGTGTGTGTGTGTGTGTGGGGAAATGTTGTGTTGTGTGTGATGTCTGATGTGAATGGTCATTACGTTAATATATCAATTATCAGCTGGGCAGACACGTAATTTTGGTTAGTTAGGGCTTTTCATGTAAAATACCATTTTAAGGGGCGCGCCTGGGCTGTCGTGACAGCTACCGCGAGTCTGACTAATTATCAGCTCCAACTTTTGCTCCACCGGCCATAACGGCTACTTTATTTGAACTATCTGATATATTGACGAATTTGTCCTTTAAATTAAGCTTTATTTAAAAGTTTCTTATGTGTAGATGAACGTACAAATGTAATTTTACACATGGGCACATCATAAAATATATTCGTAATTATAGCAACCCTCAATCAATAAATAAATTCGTGGAATAATATTTGGCTTTATGAATTGAAGACTGAAATGAAGATGTGACTCAACTGCGAATATAGATATGTCAAAACAATTAAAAATTAATTTGAAAATCTTAGACTAAGGTGGTCGAATGGGACTCCTGCCTCTTGGTGTTACTTTTCATATCTAAATTCGTGTATCAAAACCAAAACATAAACAAGTAGCTGTGTAGTCATCTAATAATTTGTATTGAAAGAAATAATATTCTCAAAAAATGTTAATATGAATTATGTTTTTTTGAAGTACAAGCGATCGTTCTAATTACATGAGGAGAAGGGTTTCTGTCTAAAAGAAGGGTTTCCGTCTACAAGTCAATGTCATTTTCAATTGAGTTAGACCCGTTGACTTGATGATATAAATTGAAATACTTTAGATAATTTATACTTGTGCATGCAAGTGTTACGTAAATGTATTGAAAAGAAAATTAATATTAAATTAAGAGCTAGTTAATAAGGAACAAAAATTAAAATCACCTCTCAGAGGGGTAAGATGGTCAGTTCAGAACTAATCCAAATTGAATCACATGAAGTTTAAAAAACCCTAATCAAATATAAATCATTTCTCTCTTTCTCAACGGTCATCATCCTCCTTATCCACATAAAATAGCAACTCTCTCTTCCCTCTCTCCTTCAAACATTTTCAAATTCAAATTCTGTACAGCGCTTTCTCTCTCTCTCTCTCTCGTGCTCGCTTGATCCATCGATCTCAGAACAATGAGGACCAAGAACGGCAACCCAGCAAGCACCAGCGAGTCTCGGTTCTTAGGAAACATTTCCACTTCATCGCTTCGAAACCTCCTTCCCAGATCCATTTCCACAAAGCCCAGCAAATCCATTTTCAGCTCTCGAAACCCTCCCCCTAATGCCGAAAATACCCCTCCCCTCGATCCTAACGTCCAGACCAAGTACGCAGACGACGACGCTGCTTCGGCAACCAAGCCAGTGCTTTCCGATTTATCCAAATCTCGGATCACCGAGGTCGCCCCATCGGACGGCCAGAAACAATCCTCCGCTACTCTCGACCCACCGGTGAAGGTATTTTTGAAATTTTGTTGATATTTCTTGTCCAATATAGCCTTAACTTAGTATTTCGATATTTGTAATGTGGATAATAATTATGAATTAGAAATTTACTTTTGGAATTGTTTGATCTTCAGAGAGAGACTGATCCATCCGACGGCGACGGCGACGGTGGAGTCCTGCCACCTCCGGACCCATCAGTGAAGGTATTTTAAAGTTTTAAACTTATAAATTTTCATATTTTTAATTTTTAATTTCTTATTTTCTTTGGGTTTTCGAAATTTGTATAGGTTGTGGCGAGAATTAGACCTACTAAAGATGGTGAAAATTGGGGAGATCGGACGGTTAAGAAGGTTTCTCCGCGTACATTATCCGTTGGGGACCGTACATTTTCATTTGATTCGGTTTTTGATTCAAAATCCGGTCAGGTATGGTTCTCAATTATTCTACAATTGTATGTGTTAACCACCTGAATCGAAAATTTTGGTACAAACAGTATGAAAATCCATTTTTAAACTCTGTGTAGATTAATGCTCTGTTTGGTTGCATGGAAACTGAAAGAAAGAACAGAAAATAAGTGAAAATTGCTAACTTTTAGATGTTATTTAGTAGAAACTAGGCAACTAGGCCTTTTATACAGACTAAGTAGGTTCCTTGGAGAAACTTGAAAAATATGAAGAGTGAGGAATTGGGCATTTGTTAATCTTCTCTGCTTCTAAATCTAAGGGCAAGTGCATTTTGATTCATGAGTGCTGTTTGGTTTCTACCAGGAAGATGTTTTTCAGAAGGTTGGTGTGCCGTTGGTTAAAAATGCCTTAGCCGGTTACAATACTTCAGTCTTGTCATATGGACAGGTATTCATTCATATCCATAGATGAAAGGTACTTCATTTCAAGTAGGCCAATTTTGTATTTGCTTTGTGAATATTTTTCATTGAATTCTCTTTAGAGTGGAAGCGGTAAGACATACACGCTATGGGGTCCGCCAAGTGCCATGGTTGAGGATTCCCGTCCTGGTAGTTGCCAGGGCATTGTTCCTCGCATCTTTGAAATGCTGTTCCGTGAGATTCAGAAGGTATGTTTTTTGGTTTCTATTTTTTTTTAATGGAAATGAGGAAAGTAGGCGTGTACTGACATGGTTCATGAATGTTTGCTTGGGACTATTACATGTAGGAGCAAGAGAACTCCGAAGGGAAACAGTTAAATTACCAGTTCCGTTGTTCTTTTCTTGAGGTATACTTATTTTACTATTCTAAATTCTTTTTGACACACATAGGGTAGGATTCTGACAATGTGTTTTGTTAATACTGTCGTTATCACAGATATACAACGAACAAATAGGAGATTTACTTGATCCAACCCTGAGGAACCTTGAGGTAGAGATCTTCTATACTGTTTAGTTCTTTCACTGGTGTTTTTTTGTTCCTTTTTTGGTTCTTTAGTACATGCCTAAGATACAAATGGGCTTTGCTTTAAACTGTTGTAGATCAAGGATGATCCCAAAAATGGAGTGTATGTTGAGAACCTGACTGAGGAGTATGTGACTAGCTATGAGGATGTGACACAAATTCTGATTAAGGTAGGATTTGTATATGTGCATTCTTTTTAACTGATAACTTTTTTTTTTGGTTCTGGATTTTTCCTTTGTACTCATCAACTATTCTGTTCACGGAACAGGGGCTTTCAAGTAGAAAAGTTGGAGCAACTAGCATGAACTCTAAGAGCTCTAGGTCCCATATTGTTTGTACTTTCATCATCGAGTCATGGTGTAAGGTATCATTGCATATGGAACTCGTTACAGTTCAAAACCTTTATTGTTTCTTGAATGATTATGTTTTGTGTCTATCACTTAACAGTGCTTAATTACTTTATTCTGCAGGAGACCTCATCCAAGTGTTTTGGTAGTTCAAAGACAAGCAGAATGAGCTTTATTGATCTTGCTGGCCTAGATAGAAATAAAGTTGATGACTCAGGTAGACAATGTGCAAGGGAAGACAAATATGTAAAGAAGTCCTTGTCACGGCTTGGGTATGATTCCATAACCTTTGTATTCCATCCGATGCCTTGTTGTAGACAACTTACAGGGTAATAGTATTGATACCGTACAAGGAAATGCGTTCTTAATGACATTTTAAGAAACAAAGTTTGCTATCATCACTTTTACATTCTTAAGCATCAAATAATTGTTGTGTAATGAAGTTAGAGTCACACAACAATATAATTTATGGAAATAGCACAAAACTTTGTGTAGTAAACTTTTTTGATCAGTTGTCCTCTGGCCAGTGCTGCAACTGTAATGATTAATGTTGTTATTTTGGTACAGGCTTTTGGTAAATACTCTTGCAAAAGCGCCTCAGTCTGGAAAATCTGAAGATGTGCCATATAAGGCTTCTTGCTTAACTCATCTACTGCAAGAATCAATTGGTGGCAATTCAAAACTAACGGTCATCTGCGCTGTCTCCCCAGATAACAAGTATTTGACTCTAATCTACTAAATTCTTTTTATAATATAAAGTTTGATTTACTACTGATATGCCCAGATACACTATGTACATACATGTGGCCATTGTGTTGTCATTTTTTTAGGAAGTGTGCTTGATAGGTTTTATAGTATTCTGAAACATTGCTTGTGCTTCTTAAATGCAGAAATGATGGTGAGATACTGAGAACACTGAGGTTTGGAGAACGAGTGAAATATATTAGGAATGAGCCAGTAATAAATGAAATAACAGAAGATGATGTCAATGGTCTGACTGATCAAATTCGTCAATTGAAGGTACTAAGTTCTTTGGAGTTCTATTTGGAATTCTGCCATGAAAGCTGAGGGTAATAGGAATTTGATGTTAATGAAATGCGTGTTTGCAGGAAGAACTTATAAGAGCAAAGTCTAGTGGCTCATTTGGGAGTAATAATGGACATTTTCAAGGGCGAAATGTACGTGAAAGCTTGAATCAATTACGAGTGAGCCTGAATCGCTCTTTAATTTTACCCCACATAGATAATGATTCTGATGAAGAGGTAAATGTGGATGAAGATGATGTAAGAGAATTACATCAGCAGCTTCTGCAGAATTCTTCTGAAGATGTAAGAGATTATTCTATCAGTAGAGATTCTGTTCAGTTTGGTGGAAGTTGTGATACAGATTTGGCCAGTGAAGATGATTTTCATAGTTCAGACGAAAAGGAAATGGATCTGAATGAATCTCAGGATGAGCTTTCTCTTCCTTGTAAGGACAACTTTGACTTGGCAGATAACAGTGTTCTTACCACTTCAAAGGCTATCAATCCAGCAATCAAAAGTGGTGTTTCAATCAGTTTATGCTGTCAATCTCCATTCCTCCAAGACCCAACATTGTCTGAGTCTCCAAAGCTTAGAAATGCACAAAGAAAAAGTGTCACCTTTTCATCGATTTGTTCAGTCAGTCAGAACAATATATCAGATAATTCCAAGTTAAAGTCAGATGTATTGAGACAGTCACTTAATCAGAGTGAACACACTCAATCCTCTTTGCGGTCAAGCAAGATATTTCCAGGCCCCACTGAGTCATTGGCTGCCAGCCTTCAGAGGGGCTTACAGATCATTGACCATCACCAGCAGAACTCTGCACCTAGCAAATCCTCAGTCTCATTCTCCTTTGAGCACTTGACACTGAAACCTAGGCCAGAAGTTGACAGAGCTAATTCTTCAGCTCAGACAATACCAGAAATAAGGCCATCCATAGATGGACCATCTGCCTCTTTACTTTGTGCATCTTGCAAAAGAAGAGTGTTTAAAGATGATACCAATGATGCCCAGGATAGCTTGAAGACATGGACTGTAGCAGTTAATGAAGCAGGAAGTTCTAACCAAATGACAGAGGTGCGTTAAGCTTACCTGGACATTAAACTCAGGAATAAATTGTGATATGGGAATCCTTCCTAATTTCTATTTTCTTTTAATCAGCATGCAATGGAAAAGGCTGCAAAGCAAGAGGAGCTTGAGATTCGTTGCATGGAGCAAGCAGCTAAAATTGAGCAGTTAAATCAGCTGGTAACTTTTTTTTTTCCTTGGGTTTGAAACTCAGTGAATTATTATGTCTTCTCCATAATTTCGATATTACATTTCTGAGAATCTGATTTATTGTTTCAGGTTGAGCAATACAAAAGTGGGAAATCTGATTCATCTGCAGAAAATGGTAAAGAAATGATACCATATGATGAGTTCAGAGATGGAAACAAGGTAGGTTGGAACGGTGTATGTTTTTTGAAACTTTTGGAGGTTTTAATGGTAACGTCCTAAATGTGGATGTTTTACATGTTCCTGATGATTTTTGCAGCTTTTGAGGGGCAGTTCTGTTGATATTCTCCAACCAGAGATTATAAAGGAGAAATGTGAAATAAAGGAAATCCAGAATGAGTTGGATCTTGGGTATGGAGGTGCAGATTTTGATCTAAATGAGAAGGAAGCACTTCTTAAGGAGGTTCAGATGTTAAGGAGCAAATTGCAGTCAAGTACTGATGCATCACCCAACAAATCTATTGAGAAACTGAGATCCTCTTTATTGTCACGATCCATGCAACTGCGAAGAAGTGGTACATATGGAGATAACACCGAGGAAGAACTAGAGAGGGAAAGACAGAGATGGACAGAAATGGAGAGCGATTGGATTTCCTTAACTGATGACTTAAGGGTAGATCTTGAATCCAACCGCCGGCGAGCAGAGAAGGTGGAGATGGAATTGAGAATGGAGAAGCAGTGCACTGAAGAGTTGGATGATGCGCTTCATAGATCAGTGCTTGGGCATGCTCGAATGGTTGAGCACTACGTTGAACTACAAGACAAATACAATGACTTGGTGGGAAAGCACCGTGCAATCATGGAAGGAATAGCAGAAGTGAAGAGGGCAGCTGCAAAGGCTGGAGCTAAAGGTCGTGGTTCTCGTTTTTCCAAATCCCTTGCGGCAGAGCTCTCTGTACTGAGAGTGGAAAGAGAGAGGGAGAGGGAACTTTTGAAGAAGGAGAACAAAAGTCTCAAGATTCAACTTAGAGATACTGCAGAAGCTGTTCATGCTGCTGGAGAACTCCTTGTTAGGCTTAGAGAAGCTGAACATGCGGCATCTGTTGCAGAGGTAACTCATATTTTACCCTTAAGACTCTATCTTGTTACTCTGGATATAACTCATAAATGGATCAGATTATAATAATGCAAGTGTTGGTGTCTCATTTGTGTTTTTTCCTCTCTTTTCCCATAAACACAGGAGAATTTTACGAGTGTGCACCAAGAAAATGACAAGTTGAAGAAGCAAATTGAGAAGCTTAAAAGGAAGCACAAGATGGAAATGATCACCACGAAGCAGTACCTGGCAGAGAGTAAATTGCCAGAGTCTGCTTTAAAACCACTATATCGCGAGGATTCTGTCAATTCACAAAACACAGTCCTAGATGATGATCAGGCATGGAGAGCAGAATTCGGAGCGATATATCAAGAGCATTACTGACTGGTTGAAAGTTGAAATCCACCAGGAGAGCTGTCCTAAGGGAACTTCTGCAGACTTGCACTGCAACCTAACTTTGAATCATTTATCAACTTATCTGAATGAGACCCAACTTGGGTTCATGCAATATACAACACTATTATGAATTCATTCCGTTTTCTTTTTTTTCTCTATGCTTTTTGTATGAATCATTATGGATTCATTATCAATTTCAATTTCTACTAGCATGCTTCAGTGTTTGATGTGAGTGTTAATATTATCTATTCTTAATTCTTGCTCAAAATATGTTTTCCTATAAGTTTTTATGAGGACTTGGTATGGTAAAATCTTTATTCTTAATTCTTGCTAAACTCTTGTAAAATCGTTATAATTACAAAATAAACCACCCGAACAAATATTAATTTTACTTACATATCTCCATAATTTATGTTACACAAGGTGTAAAACAATCAATTGTTATATAAATATGTAATTATAGAAAAAAATTATTCGGGCCCTTGTTTTGGAGACCATGGTGCTTTCAATTGGTGCCCCTTTGGTCCTCATTGATGTTCATGGTTTGGACCCCTTTGGTGCTTACTGATGTCAACCATCCAAAGAAAACAATGATAAACATGAATTTTGAATTTGGGGTTGGTACCACCAATGACTTGTTAATTTCTTCCAATATCGCGAAATTTCAATGTCTTGTGGCATACAAGTACATGAAAAACTTCTAAATGAAACACTTTCTTTTAACAACCAAGGATGGTTGACACAGACTGCATTTAAAGTTGCAAAGACACTTCAAAAGTTGAATAAAAAAGTGGCAGAAACATTTGAATGAAAACTTTCCACCAGTCATCCCTTTTAAAAAAGAGTACTGAATCCTTGAAGCTAATAAGAAAGTTTTTCGGGCACCAAGGCAAGGTGTAATTGACTAGATTTTCAAGTGTCCATGCGAGGAGAAATAGTTTGTCTTTGGATCTTCTAAGATATTCTATAAGATGGGAAATAAAAACTCATAATGTTTATATAGATATGTGTTCTGGTATCACACGAAAGGATGGCATCCACAAATCATATTGATTTCATTTGGATGCCAATTTGATACATTCTATATCATGTGTTAAAAACAAGTAAATGGTTTTAAAATCACTATCATCGTAGCATTATTAATCTATGTTTCATAACATAGGATAAACTAAGTTTATATTGTTGAGAGTATAAATACGATGTGTTATAACATAGGTGGATTGATAACATCACGTGACAGTGTTACGGTTATACTGAAAAAATTTCACACCCCTACAAAAACCCACTCCCTTAATCGAACTTTTATTGGTTCATGGCACATGGACCAATAAAAACCTAACTCGAACTGTCTTTAAAACACAATTGATAAAAGATCTTGACCATATATATTGATTTATGTTTTTTTTTCCTTTCTATTCGAAGTAGTGAAATATTAATGTAAATGATTGTCTAAGGCTAGTGACGCCACCTATCGGGCCAATACAGGCAGCGATTGGTCCAATGAAGGTGGCTTTTGGGCTTGAGATGCTGGTAATAGAAATACCTTTCCATCGCCCCCTACGCAGGTGGCTCTTCTCGCATATCTCTCATCAACTTAGCAGACCTGGGTGATCGAGGATATTGAAAAAGATTGTACGCACAAAAAAAATGATCACTCATCCCACACCCCGAGTCGAATTCCGATCATCGATACATCGGATAAGTGATCAGAGAGCGAGGGGGAGATGTGAAGTGAAATAGATAAAGTGTTATTTATCTGTTTTCAAGAGGAGTAATCCTACTGTTCTGCCATTTATCTAAATCGTAAGTTTGACACACGATTCACATAAGTTGATTTTGTGGTAAACAAAACAACAAATTCTCATTGGTGAAGTCAGGCTGTCATCATATAGGAGAACCATTCTCTCTTCCCATCCACAAGATGTTAATGAAAATAGCCAAGAACCTGGCCCCCCACATTACGTTTAACAGCCTCTTCGTGATCCAGCACCCCTTCGGGAGTAGTAATCACAACATAACCCCACTGCATGAAGCGAGAGAAAGACCATTTAAAAAAAATTCCAAACACAGACCTTCCCAGAAATAATAAAATGGACAAATAAGAATCAAGTAATTTTGACAAATCTTTCGACATCAGGAGGTTAACAAACCTGGCGGGTTGGAAGCTTTTGCATTTTGTACTCTTCAATATCCTTTGCCTTGACATCCTGTCTGTAAGTAAGAGCTCTACAGTCATTAACCCTGCCTTGTAGTTGAACTGTTATCTTCCCCACTCTATGTGGATCAAAAACTTGAAAATCCTTGATATAACCTAAAGAAAATGTGCCAAGCGCAAGCATTACAAATTAGCAAATGAATTTGGACACAATATAGATAAAAAGAACATGCATGAATGCAGTTCTGTGTACCAATTAAAGAATATCATATACCCCAATTCAAACAACCCGTCATCATTTACAAGTTGCCTGTAATGTAAATTTTCTAATACCCAGTTCTACAACCATCACACAGCACAAATTTATTTAATCCACTATAACCTTGAACTATCTCATCCAAGCATTCCTCATTATGCCTCACATCAGAATGAACATATTATTATCTGTAGGGAGATTCTCTGATAAGCATTTTATGTTAAGGATTGGTTACATACTTCTAATATTGGCCGTTGAATTGCATTCATTAAATATATTTGTAGTCTCTTAAAATCCACCAGCTGAGATTAGAAGTATGTAACCAATTCTTAACTTAAATACTTATTTGGAGAATGTCCCTTATCTGTAATTCATAAATGGATCACAAATTGACATTGAAATCCATGACACCAACAAAACTAAAGTACATGACGGCATTTGACATTGCGATTAAGTTTAGAAATATAACATATAAAACATTATATGTGCACTAAAGAATAATTCCTAGAGCTCATACCAACTAAGTTCTAGAGATCCTTAATCACTACAAGTTTACTGCTTTTAAAATCCTCCCACCGATATAAATTTTACAGCAACCCAGATTCTTAAAATAAATAGTAATGCATAAAAAAAGCTGATTTATTATTAATTAACAAAATCCATATAATGAGGAGAATGGATTTACCTCGATTTTTCATGATTTTGAGGAAAGATGACATGACTGTGGAGATAGGTTGCAACTCCACCGTAGCTTTCCCCCTTCTCTCCGCATTCACTATTGTTCGCAATGCATTATTCAGTATCATTCTCCCCATCCTTCTCTTTGAAAAATCTAACCCTCAAATCCCACGGACCAAACAGAAGGCTCTGTTAAGAACAAAATTTTATGGCTGTGACCAATTTAATAAAAAAATAAAACACAAGTTACACAACCAGATCCTTATAGGCTTACAAGAATGTAGAGACGAGACTATCAATAGGAAAATCTGGAAAGGGGAAACTCAGATATGATAAAAAGAAAAGAAATTTACCTTTTTGTTTTTGGCCTTTCCAGAGCCAAAAACAAGGCCGGAAGATTGGGTGGCGCTGCTGAACAGGGTAGTGTGCGACTGTAGGAGCAAGTGAGACTGTCGGAGTCTTTTGAGAGACGGAAGAAAGAAATGAAGAAGAGAGGAGGGGGCAAAGGAAGGCCTTAAGGCTGCTTTGGTTCACACACGCATTTCACTTGGGTCTGGTGGGCTTCCAGGGCTGAGGTGGGCTAATGAAGAGTGTTGAACCTTTTTGAGGGTTGTATTTGGAGACGGTGAGACCCATGATTTAATTTAATTTTTTTTAATGACAACAATACCCCTTTCTCTTGTCCCAGTTGACCGCCGCCTCGTGGCGGAACCACCAATGACCTCCTCTCCATTTGCGACCACCATCGCCCTTCCTTTTTGTCTTTATTTCTCGAAGTCTTCTTTTATTCTTGTAAATAATGATTTAAAAGTATCTGAAATGTCAAATATAAATTATCGAATTTAAATTTGATGACTTATTAGAAGGTCAAGTTATAATTATTGAAATAGACTATGTAGTAAAAAGATTGGTATAGCCCTACCTACCAAACTCAAAAATTTCGTGCTAAAGAGTATAGAGGTTATGAGTCACCGTCAAGACATAATATTGAATATTAGAAATGCCCATTAACTAGGCAACGAATCACCCATTGTTCAACTCTTTGACAATATGGAAACCAAAAGCTCTATCTATTCAAGAAGAACTGGACATGATAATTTTTCATCATCTAGCTCGAGCACGAAAATTTGATGTTGTGCAAGGGTTTTGTCTTGTCTAGGATAAAACAGAAAGTTCTCTTCAATTTGGCGCACATTTCTTACCCCAAAACAAAAAAGAAAAAGAAAGGCAAATGACCCACTAGTGTAGTGGATTGGAGTAATTGCTCTCTAAGACAAGGTCTAGGATTCGAGTCTTAGCATCCGTATTGTATGTGTGAGTTTAGTATATTATCGTCTGTTTTAATGGGAAAAGTCCTAAAAAAGAAGAAAAAGAAAGGGACTAAAGTGATGCCGTTTTGGCATGTTAGGAAATAATGAAGAAATAATAAAGAAATAAAACAAATGAAAATACGGTAGACACAAGAAACTGTATTGTTGTCTGAGTTTTGGATTTGAGTTTTCTGCTTTTTAAGAGATTGATAGATAGAAAACAGAGAGTAGCGGCCATGGCGACGTCGGTGGATTCTCCAAAGCCTGACACAGACACTGACACTGAGCTGGATACCAATCCCAACCTCAACCCTAACCCTAATTCTTCGAACTCGTTAGTCCCCGCCTCCTCCAATGGCCCTGCTGTCTGCCTTCTCAGGTTCGCCGGAGACTCCGCTGGCGGGGCATTCATGGGCTCCGTTTTTGGCTACGGTCCTCTCTCTTTCCCTCTCCTTCTCTCTGTGTATATGTAAATATATGTGTACATGCCTATATGTGTGATGCTTTAATTGCTTAATTGTGGTGTTTCTATATGGGAATTTGAATGGTGCTCATATGGGATTTTGAATCTTTGACAAAATATGATTTTCTTCAATAGTGTTTTGAGGTTTGGGAAAAGGAGTGAGTTTTCTCTTTCTGACTAACGAGCTGTTGGAGTTTTTTGGTGACGTATGCTATTGTTTTGAGATGTGAAATTGTGGTTTTTAGTGAAAATTTGTGTTATTTTAGTTGATTTATTGTATTAGGGAGTGTAATTTGTATCATTTCCTGCTGGAATTGATAAGATGGTAGAACAATAAATTGGGGTTAAGATGATTGTCTGTGGTTGTTAAGGTTTACTCAGGAGTCATTCCACCATGTTTGGATAATGCCAGTCATTTCTTTGTGCCATGTTCACATAATGAGGGCGGTAGGACAAGCCAAGCCACTCAAACTTGGCTTGAGTTTGGCTCGATTTATTCAGCAATCACTCCGCCATGTTTAGATAATGCCAGTCATTTATGTGTGCCATGTTCCACATAATGAGGGCATTAGAACAAACGAAGCCACTCAAACTTGGTTTGGCTTTAGGTCAATATTGTGTTTCTCGATTTGGCCTGAAATTTTATACTTGTTAAAAAAGCTAGAGATTTGAGACTGGCTTGTTATCAAGTTTAGCAATGGATTATTAGATGAGCAAACCCTGCTTAAGCAATCTACTACTCAACTCAACCTAATTTATCTTCTTTTTTATTATATTATATTATATTTTATTTATGTTTATGTTGCATATGAATCAAACTGAGATTTTTTGTTTTACCTTGTGTGAATGTGTTTCAGGTGCGGGGTTGGTTAAGAAAAAAGGCTTTAAAGGATCCTTTGCAGAGGCAGGATCTTATGCTAAGGTATGAGAATTCCTATTGTTAAATGATAGTTTGACTATCTGAGTGAAATTAGTTCCCTTTTTTTCTTCTTAAATGTTGTTATTGCCTATGCAGTATGTTTGTTTAATTACAGTAGTTAAGCTCTTCTTTGTATTTCCCCTTTCAGACATTTGCAGTTTTGTCTGGAGTGCACAGCTTGGTTGTCTGCATTTTGAAGAGGCTGCGAGGAAAGGATGATGGTATGAGAACTTGAATGTGGAATTGGTACTTTCACATTATTCATTCATTATCTCATGATCATGCTTTTTTCCTGTGCAGTTATTAATGCTGGAGTAGCTGGATGTTGCACTGGTCTTGCTCTTAGTTTTCCAGGTATCCATTGACTTAGTAAATGACACATTGACATACACGTCTTCACCGTCATTACAGATTCAAATACCTCAAAAGAAGTGACACATTGATTTTGTTGCTAAAACAAGATCCTTCATATCTACAAAATTCCACTTCTTTTCATTCTTATTCATTTTTTGGCTTGTCATTCATGCTTGGCATTTCTACATCAATCAATTAAACCAGTTTTTGTATGGTTTAATGTATCATTTAGAATAGCTATTTTTGGTTGGGATGTTCTTAGGTCTGGACGTACATATTTATTCGTTATTTGATTCTGATATTGCAGGTGCACCCCAGGCTCTTCTACAAAGCTGCCTCACTTTTGGAGCATTCTCATTTATTATTGAAGGCCTAAATAAGCAGCAGCCAGCTTTGGCACATCCACTTTCTGTGAGGAAGAAAAGTGAGCAACTTCCTCCCTTGGTGCTCCCTCTTCAACTTTCACTTCCAGGTGAACTAAAAGCGGGTTTCACCTCATTTTGCAATTCCTTGAAGAATCACAAAGGCACTTCTCACACAGCCTAAGAAATTTTGTCTCATCATGCTTTTATGCCTTTTGGTCTTGAATTCAAGTGTTCCTCTTGCTGTTATTTTTTTCTTCTATTGCCGGGTCGGACATGATAGTATGTGGTATGTAAATTTTTAGTTGAAATTCTAGTTGCAAGTTATGAATTCACTTCTTGATTGTGAAATCTGGTAGATTGATGGTACACATTGCTGATTTTGCCGGATTGAGGAACCATGAATTTGATCCTCCATGTCTGACTCTGTTTTGCAAGTCACCCTTTTTTCTAATATCTCGGTGACAAGTGATAACAAGAAGGAAGAAGAAAGAAACAGTTTTCAACTTAACACAAACTCTAAACAGGCCCGCGATTCTGAGGCCTTCAAAACTTGGGATCCTACCATCTTTGATTCTTGTGATTAAAGTAAATAAGATAATCAAAGATTTTTTTTTTTTTTTTTTTAAAATGCAAGAAAATCAAAGAATTGCGCCATATCAAAACAAACTAAAATGACTTTATTTTTTTATTTTTATTTTTATAATTATTTTTTACAATAGTGAATTAAATAAACAATACTCGAATGCTTGAGTAGAAAAGAAGTCTATATAAAGATTATAATTTATTGAGGCTAATACGTTTTAAGGATTTGACAAAACTACCCCAAAATTTGCCGTGTAATTTTTAAGATAAGCAGTTAGCAATGAAGTTGGGTTCATGAACTTATGGTTAATTATGCATTTGGATGGAAAGATTTAAAAGAATGGCTATGGATTTTGCTAATTAGCGCTAACATGGAAAGTGTTTCTGAGAACCAAATTGCCTTCTCTTCGTCCCGATAATCAGAAAGGGTATTTTTCTCTTTAATAATGAAAAATCTTGAAAGATATTATTAGGAGGCGAGCAGTATCAAAAACTACCTATATATATAGTTTCCTTCTATTAACGTAGAATTGATGGTAGACGTTGCAAAAATGGAGTGAGATCTTCTGAAGCTCTTATTATCTTATAATAATATATGTGACTCCGATTAATCTTGGATTGGATGATGACTAAAAAGGAGAGTATCAGAAGTGGCACTATTTTATAATTAATATCAATCACCTCACCATATCTATAAATACCACACCTTCCTCCTTTTCCTTCTCACCTTTTCTCCTTTTCTCCTTTTCTCTTTCAGAATAAAAAAAGCCCTAGTTTCATATACATCATCCAGGTCTAGCAATGGAGTCTCGTTCTTACATGGTATATATCTTCATCCTTCATTTGTTTACTATTTCTCTTCAGTTTTTCTTGGTTAGTTAATTTATTGTACGTGGATTATTTCTGTCTTTACAGACTTGTGGAGTGAAAATCGACACGAATTCGGATGGATGGCATAAGTGCCTGACTAAAATGCTGAAAAAAATCCAAGGTAAAGTACCTCTGTCGTCCATGGCAATTTGTTTGTCTTTTTTATTTATTTGATCTGAACAATATCACTTTTGGCATGAAGTATTGAAGTGTTTGTGTTTTTATTATATGTATATAGGTGCATCTTATAATGTAGATGCAGAAGGAGGCATGGCATATGTTTCTGGGAAAGTAAACCCTAGGAAGCTAATAAGAAGGCTAGTGAAGGCTGGGAAAGAAGCAGAACTCTGCTGGGTAAGAACTGGAGATGAATTTACATATGGCAATGGCAATGGCAATGGATATTATGAAGACCAGAGATATTATGATCCCAGCAGTAACTACATGGGATTAACAGCAGGACCTAATTACTATAATATGAATGGTAATTATGGACATGGATATTATTCTTCATACAGCCACCACCATGGACATCCTATGAACAATTACTATCCACAGGCGCCATATTCATATAATTATTATTGAATATGAATTGGCTCACCTGATTTTGATTTCAGGGTTGTTGAGAAGAACTTCCCTTTATTTTTTTCTCTTTTTTTTTTTTTTTTTCTTTTTCTTGAAAGGGAAGAACTCCTTGTATTCATAGTGTTCTTTTTTTGTTTGGGCACTATAACTACTATGTATGGGGTTATAGACTTAGTCTACCTCTAGGAGGAAAGTGATATTATGTGGACTTTCCCCTAGATGTATGCTTTTTAGTTTTTGTTTTTTTTATGTTTTTTTATTATTAAAAGGATATCTATAATTATTGTTATATTATATTTTCCTTGTTATTTGACCATATTGGATTCTGAGCCTTTATCTATATATATAAAGCAAAAGGCAGAGAATGGTGAAACATTCAAAATACCAAAAAATGCCCTTGGTTAATTCAAATATTAAGAATTAAAATTATTAATTAAATGAGGATAATATAGTAAATTCACACTTTTCATATTAAAAAAATTAAAATTAAAAGAAAAATCAGATAATGAATCCTATTTTTATGGAACACAACTACCCATTATCTTTTTAAATTCTAAAATAAATTTAAATTTTTTTATAAAAAAGCCTCTCGCAGGCGCGGAAGCGCGTGCAAAGAGGCTAGTTAGGATTAAGTATTGACACTCAACTTTGAAGTAATTTTATTTCAATCAATAGTATATCCGTATTTGAAACCTCTTACAATTTTGAAAAGATAAATTTCATTAGATTAAACGTTAATATGTCTTGTCACATTTTATGTAATAATTAATCTTCATCCATGTGAAACAATTTAACCTCACGTCACAATCACACAATTCATCATAATAGCAAAAAAGAAAAAAGAAAAAAAGAAAAGAAAAGTGATGATTATCTAACACTGATTTATGGCCAAATTGAATTTTTAGTTCCTATAATTTCAGTTATCATGTAACTATTTTAATTTTTGTCTTGGTTAATTTTCAAGACAGACTTTGGAAATTTCTTGGGTGTGGCCTTCACATTGGTAAGGGATGTTACCATTCTAAGTGCTAGTATGATTGTCTAACATGTCATTTTTGAAACTGGATAGACTGGTCTGGTGTAGGGCAATGTGCTCTCTTTTATGATTTAAAATCTGTCGAATTGAAACCAACTGAAATTGTTGACTTCAAGTTTTTGTTTTCACTTTTGTTACTTCTTCTCGTCTTTCCCTTTCATATTCACCCTCAATCCCATCTTCTCATTTTCACTTCTATTCTCCATTTTTTTTACTCTATACTCTAGACAAAAAAAAAAAAAAAAAACCCAAAACCTAAAAACTAAAATTGAAATGGTTATCAAACAGACTCTTATTATATCACTTACCATATATACATCCTCAAACAGCTGAATATTCCACCATATTAGATCTAATATCAAATCTTCTTATACAAAGAACTTGTAACTCAAGTAGTTAAAAGCATTTACCCGTGCTTCCAATAGATCCTACGTTCTGCTACATATAAAGCTCGACCTATTAAAAATTTGAGTTCATAAACTCAAAATCTCCGTCTCAGTTCACAACTTCCGCTTCACCTGACCTGACTTCCGGCATGCATTGTACATACATTTGCAATCTTTTCATTTGTTCCTTAAATAAACTATCCGCGTGTTTTGCAGGTGCACTATTCTCCCAGGCTAGCTCTTCTGTGCAGATGCCGCATGCATATATGGATTAGTACTCTCTCAGACAGAGACACCACTGGTACAACCCTTCATCTTTTGGGTTTGCTCCAATGAACTGAATGAAACAAGAGAGGAATATAATTATGCGTTTTCTATTGTATATGGCACATTATTTTTGGTTCTGCTGGTTGAATTTAGAGTAAATGGCTATTTGCTGGGCTCCATAATTCAGAAACAATTTTTACAAAAGATTGCAACATCAGCACCTTTAGTCAGCTACTTACTTTGTTGGCTTTAATTTTTTCATTTGAATGTTTCTTTACAACAATTTGAGACACACAACCAAGTTAGTACGCTAAGATAGTGACCTCTAACCAATCCCCAGTATCGTGATTTATTGGCTTGTTAATTAAAACCATTTGCCTCAATCTTTCTGGGGAAGAGTTTATTGAAGATTGCTCCTTTGCAGCTTCATCATATATATCTTATACAGTTTACTTTATTTTCTTCGTAAGGCAATCAACTTATTTGTCCTTTTCTATCAGTCATTTAAATTTGACCATTGACTAAGTCCAAGTAAAACCTCAGACTGTTTTTGTTTTTAATCCAATAAATTCTCATGACCAATCAGTTGAGTTGTGGAAGATTGTTTACTTTTGCTACAAGTTTGGTTACAAGTAGGTTTCACAAAGGTTATAAATGGGTTCCATCTGAGTTAGTTCTTTCATAAATTTTTATGCAAAACAATAGCAAGTAAGATGACTGACAAGATGGTTGTGCCCATTGTCTATAAGGTAGCAGGTCGAACTCGAGCTAGTCATGTGTTTCTGCTGCTTATGTTATCCCAATTGTTTGTTATGGCAGCAGAGGCAAATACTCAGGACTGTAAGTTTTGTTCGTTTACTTTGTCATTTTTTTTTTTAGTGCAGCTGATCAGGTTTTCTTCCTCGGTAGTTAGAAGTTAGAACCATTAGCTGTTTCACCTATTATACCCCAAAAAAAAAAGAAAAAAAGAAAAAACATAGAACCATTTAGCCTTGAAGATTACTTCAGTTTAATTAATTAATTTATTTCAATTGGTTTTGTTTCGGGAGGAATGAGGTTTAACGAGGGTATCTGTTGCATATTAGTGATAATAACCTTGGAAATATCTCTCCAGACAAAGGTTTTGTTAACTATTGTAATCTTGTATATGTAACTCTTCTTCTCCACAAGACTTAAGTGACATTAAAAAGTTTGGATTAGCATAAGAGTTATAGAGTGTGTTTCAAGTCATTTGTCCATGGAGGTTGGTCCAATATTGTGTAAGGGTTTCGATTTTATGGTGATGATTGTTTTGAGCAATTTGGAAGAAGTTAATAGACTTTATGTTGTTTGAGTTTCTGAAGCATTTATTAGGTGTAATCCTGTTTGATAAATTGCTTGAGTAAATCCGAATCCTTTCAAAACTAAGCTAGTAGCAATCATATGAGTGCTGTAGATCTAATGGCAGTCAACAGATTCTAGCAGTATGGTATTTCAGCTTGACAAATTTCTGATGCAGTTTCTGCTCTGATGTTTCTAATGCAAGAGTGGGGCATTAGACCTCCCAGTTGGGTTGGTTCAGATCCTTGTGCTGAGGGCTGGGAAGGTATTGGGTGCTCCAATTCACGTGTTACCTCCATGTAAGTTCTTGATCTGTTCCCACCTTTTTAATATTCGTGGAAGTGCTTGGTTCCATTTATTTTTTATTTTTGACAATGATCTGACTTCTTTAATTTCAGAATGTTGGCAAACAGGGGTTTGACAGGTCAGCTACCTAGCGCAATCCAGTTGTTATCCGAGCTAGAGATTCTGTAGGTCTTCTATTTCCACTTTGCACCTTACACTAGTTATGGTACTTGATTTACGTCTAATCTGTCATCCATAATTTAGCACTGGAGTACCAGATATTTCGAGGTTCAGTGCTCAATATGTGGCACTGACTGTCTTGGATCATCATTGCTAAAATATTTGAAGTATACTAATCAATGCTTCAACTATTTGATGCAATTGTTGGAAAAGAAAAAGATTTCTGAATTAGTCCAACTCATTTCTCATACAGGAATCTGTCTTTGAACAAGGGCCTGACAGGACCACTTCCAACATCACTTGGAAATTTGACGAAACTAGTATACTTGTAATTGAAAAAGAAAGGAATTATTGCTTTCTCCTCTATCGTAATTATGGATGTGGTATGTGATCATTTATCCTCCTCATTATTTTGTTGCCTTGTTCTTTGGATGCCAGAGTCCTGGCTGGTTGCAGTTTCTCTAGTGCTATTCCAGGCACAATAGGATCTCTAGAGCAGCTATTTTATCTGTAAGGCTTTCGATCTTCCCACCCCTATCTTTTTTAATCTGCAATCGTTTTCTTGAAGCCTCCTGCTTTTGATGCTGTTGTATGTCAGGGAAGATATGCACCACTAAACTCCGAATTCTTCATTTATGTTCTACTGCAGAGATCTGAATAGCAATAGATTGAGTGACCAGATTCCACCTTCCATTGGTAGTCTGTCCAATCTAAACTATCTAGACCTAACTGGAAACAAACTTAATGGATACATCCCAGTCTCTAGTGGGACTACACCTGGTCTTGATATGCTACATAATGCAGAACACTTGTATGTCAACTCTCGTTAGTAATTTTGAGCAGATTAGCTTGTCCTAACCATGGAGCGCTCTCTACCATCTGTGTCCATCTGATTTTTTATTGTCTTTAAATGCAGTCATTTGGGAGGGAATCAGCTCTCAGGCAAAGTTCCACCTGAACTTTTCACCTCGAAGATGGTTCTGAAACACTTGTAAGTTTTGTTAAAAGGTTCATGTGCTACAAGGTATAATAGTCTCTCCTTAGTGCACGTATAGATTTTAATGGGTACTGCTTATGCTTTTGTTAACAAAAAGTGAAATGTCTAAGATATGAAAAATGAGGCATGGAAGCCTTTTTATCTTGAAATATCATTTGCTAAAGGAAACTGAAAGAGAATAGAATCCACCTGCCACTTCGATTTTATCACATTACCGTGCTTATTGTGTAGTTTTGGCCTCTATAAAATAGAGCGATTATAATTCATGGTAGGCTTGACTTTTGATGGATAAGATCTTCATTTCTCTCTGTTTCTGCTTTAAGTTCTTCCGCTTATTTACCCTTGCTCTTTTGTATCCTCCTCTTCCTTATCTAGTTTATTTCTTAGTTAATCCCTCCTGGGTTCTACATTTGATCTGCTTGAATACTTTTATCCATTCAGGATTTTGGACAACAATAATCTAACTGGCAGAATCCCTTCTACAATTGGAAATGTGCAGACTCTGCTGACAGTGTGAGTATCAATGCCATATCCTCAAGTGGATTTATACAAAGATTATTGTGGCTGTGGTCTGTCTAAATTTTGTGGCACTGGACATATTATATATGTGTGTGTGTGTGTACAAATATATATCTTGTTCTTGTACAGACGCCTTGACCGGAATTCATTAAGTGGGCATGTGCCTTCTAGCCTCAACAATCTTTCAAACATGGCCGAATTGTAAGCATACACAGCATACCAATTGAAGAATTTACATTATATTCTAGGAAAGTTTTGAACATCTTGTTTAGAGATTCAGTTTACTAAGAGAGACAAGTGGTAATCTGTTTTCAGGCACTTGTCCAACAATAAGCTGACTGGCCCCATGCCCAACCTTACTGGCATGGATCTCCTCTACTATGTGTAAGTATCAATGATGTTGCTGGTTTTACGAGTTCTATTTATTTTTTAACAGTGTACTTCACAAAAAATGACGATAAGTTATCCATCAATCATTTCCCTTAAAGAAAACATTAGTTACACAGTCATGTTCTATGAGAAATGAAATCCATATTCAATCTTATTCATATCACTTTCATGGTCCTTGACTGAATTTAATCTGCAGGGATATGAGCAATAATACTTTTGATGTGTCAGATGTCCCTGATTGGTTTTCAACCTTACAGTCTTTGACAACATTGTACGTTTCATTCCTCCTCCATATACCTCTGAATGTTTGTGTAGATGTGCATGTGTATCAAGAAAAAGAAAAAGGGTTAAGTGCTCAGAATGAACTGACCTATCAACCTTGTATGGCAGAATGATGGAAAACACAAGACTTCAAGGAAAAGTTCCCCAAGCGCTATTCAGCTTTTCCAACTTACAGACAGTGTGAGTATCATACTGATATATAGTAGCACCACATTCAAGAATGAATGTTGCAAGAATCTTAACGGCTTTAATTTCGATCATGGGCTCTGGGGCCAAAGAAGAGAACACACAGGAGTTTAGTACTCTATATATATATATATATATATCATGAACTCTAGGCTTTCGTATTTATACTGATGGTTATAAAATCATATTAACCTTCGACAGGGTGCTAAGGAACAACCATCTCAATGGCTTATTGGATATTGGAACCATTTATAGCGACCAATTGCAACTAATTGATTTGGAGAACAACTTAATTCTTTATCTTACACAAAGTGGAGGGTCCAATTATACACTCATGTAAGCAACAGCTTTCATACATAACTTCTGTTCTGTCTTTAGGCTCTTGAAGAACTGGATATTTGATTACTTGTTGAAGGTCAATTTTTAAGATGTACAGCCTTTTTACGTTTAGCTTAGTTAGTCCTCCATAATCTTTTGCAGACTTCTTGGTAATCCAATTTGTGACAAGACAAACATGGAAAAGAAATACTGCATTGTCTCTCGATCAGATTCCTCATATTCGATGCCACCAAGTAACTGCGCGCCTGTTGCCTGTAGCTCAAGTGAAGTTTTAAGCCCCAATTGTAAATGTGCACATCCCTTCAAAGCAACTCTAGTCGTCTTATTTGTTTCCTTCTCAAACTTAGGAAACTTTAGTTATTACACAGCTCTGCAGGCCTCTCTTATGATCTTTTCATTCCTACAAGCTTCCTGTGGACTCCGTTTCTGTGAGTTATCCTACCTGGAGCTCATCTTATTATCTTCAACTGATGCTAGAAGTTTTCCCATCTGGTGAAGATCGCTTTAACGAAACAGGAGCTTCAGCTCTTGCATCTGTGCTTAGCAACCAAACTCTCCCACGTCCAGACTATTTTGGACCCTACATTGTTGTATTCTATTATGGAAAATCTGGAGGTAACTCTGAATATCTGATCGAACTTGGAAATATTCACTGTAGTTCTACTTGAAAAGTGGCAATATTAACTCCAATCTTATAATTAATGACACATTGCTCTTTCTGTTTCTCATAATTCTGAGGTGCCTACAGGATCAAATAAGGCCTTGGTAATTGGTGCAGCAGTTGGTGGTTCTGCACTTCTAATATTAGTAGCCCTAGTAGGCGTTTATGCTTTCCAACACAAAAGGAAAGCAAATGAGCCATGGAGCAGATCAATTCCTTTGGGAAGATGCCCCTTCATAACTCAAAAAAAGGTAGAGAAAAATTTGAAACAGCCTTGGCACTTTTGTTTCACTATGAAGAAGCAGTATGCATTAAAATTGTCTTCCTGTCATACAAATGCAGCAAACTTGGAATTCAAATATCAGTGGCCCTCAGTTAAAAGGAGCAAGGTTGTTCTCTTTTGAAGAGCTTATGAAGTACACCAACTGTTTTTCGGAGGCAAATGATATTGGATCTGGAGGTTATGGCAAGGTTAACTTCGTTATCTTTGCTAGCTGTAAATGGTGGAGGTCATGACTGTGCCAAGGCCATAGCTACCAGGGCAGCATGAAATAATTTGTTATTTTTCATTATACTTTTCTAAATATTATTTCCTTTTACGTATAGGTTATAATTAAAGTTTTTATAAACTGCAACGAACAGAAGCACAATCAGCATGTATCTCTTTTTTTCTCGTTCTCTTATGCTGACAGGCTTTGCATGCATCTCATTCAGACCCCAACCACTAAACTCCAATCCTCTAATATGCATTTCTTTTGGAAAATCTCTCTAAGAAATCAAATATCGAGAATGAACTCAAAGTAATTAAAAGTACAAGAGATGCTAGATAGTTAAAAATGTATGTTTTGGTAACATCGTACAGGTATATCTGGGAATTCTTCCGACAGGCCAAATGGTTGCCATTAAAAGAGCTAAAAGGGAATCTATGCAGGGTGGGATTGAGTTCAAAGCTGAGGTTGAGCTTCTATCAAGAGTACATCATAAGAATCTTGTCAGCCTTGTTGGTTTTTGTTTGGAGCAAGATGAACAAATGTTGGTATATGAGTATGCTCCCAATGGAAATTTGCGGGATAGTCTTTCAGGTATTCGATAAAGTTCATCACCTTCGAATGTGAATTTAGGACCTTTTGATGGTTCAATTTCTTACTTTGTTGATGAACACATATAATGTGTATTTTTATTTATTTACTTTTCATAGCAATTAATAAAGACTGATGCATTAAGAGAAAGATTGTGCACTTCATTAGTGTGACTCCATACGAAAGACAAACCTGATTTTATGTTCACCAGAAAAGAAAGGCCTGGAGATGAATCCCAATGTTAATTAGCTTTAAGATTTAAGGAAGGAGTTTGGTTATCCTATGCCTTACCCCCTGAATTTGATTCTAGATCCTAATTTTGGATTTTATCTGGTGTCACGTTGGTGTCTTGTCAGAATCAGTAGCCAATTTTCTTTGCTTCCTTAAGCCAACAAGCATCATACCTTAGGAGAGTATAGAGATCTCACTTTAGGGAGTACACATTGATCTATGTAAGCGGAACAAAAATTTATCTCTTATGTGATAATTTGAAAATCTGATACCGTAGAAACAATTGGTTCAATTTTCTGAAATGTGATAAATTAGAAAATATCTACGCAGGAAAGTCGGGAGTGTGGCTAGACTGGATGAGGAGACTTAAAGTAGCTCTTGGTGCAGCAAGAGGTCTGGCATATCTTCATGAACATGCAAACCCTTCCATAATACACCGGGACATTAAACCGAACAACATCCTACTTGATAAAGATTTAAATGCAAAAGTTGCTGACTTTGGCCTCTCCAAGTCAATGGGGGATAGTGGTACGCATCACATGACTACTCAAGTTAAAGGGACAATGGTCAGTATCGCAAAACTTCAGAACCCTGCCAAAATAGTGGCATTTTTTTTCTTCTTCTGTAGCATGTGTTTTTCAGCAAAATAACGCAAGTCTCACGAGCTGCATTTGGTAATAGGAAGATCCATAAGAACAAGCACTATCGGTCATCATTAGGCTTGAATTTAGTGACAAATTTCTAGATCAAGACTGCAAAATCTATCAAAATTGACCATTTCATGTCTCCAAATTCTATGAAACAATGTCCCTTGAACTCTGAATCAATATTAAGACAAGCATTTACTTTATTCAAAGCAATCATCCTAAATTATGACTGAGTATTTGATGTTCTTTATTGGTATAGGGCTACTTGGATCCTGAATATTACATGACTCAACAGTTGACTGAGAAGAGTGATGTTTATAGTTTTGGTGTGGTGATGTTGGAGTTGATAACTGCTAGACGGCCAATAGAGCGAGGCAAGTATATAGTGAGAGTGGTTCAGATGGCAATGGA
The DNA here is from genome assembly GCF_902201215.1 of Prunus dulcis. Taxonomy (NCBI): domain Eukaryota; kingdom Viridiplantae; phylum Streptophyta; class Magnoliopsida; order Rosales; family Rosaceae; genus Prunus; species Prunus dulcis. Next base: position 15,268,690 of record NC_047653.1, on the reverse strand, counting down.
TAAGACAAAAGATTTGTACAACCTTCAGAAAATTCTTGACCCAGCCATTGGTTTGGGAAGAGAGCTGAAAGGTTTGGAAAACTTTGTTGATTTGGCAATGTTGTGTTTAGAAGACTTGCAAGCTAAAAGACCTAGAATGGGGGAAGTGGTGAAAGAGATCGAGAACATAATACAGCTTGCTGCTTTGAACACCAGTTATATTTCAGCATCAACTTCAGGGAGTTCTGAGGATGTGAATAAGGACCTACAAAGATAGAGGCACTGATATGCTATGCATTTAGAATAATGTTGAAGTGGTACGGTTTGGATTGCTCTGTGAATATCAGTTACTTTGGTTAGGTGAATTTTCTGATGTTTGCAGTGACTCCGGCATCAACATATATATGTATATATGTATCTTTTAGGTTGGTCAGTGTGACTCCATCAAGATCTACATTCGAGATATCCTAATGTTCATAACTATAATATTTAAGAACAATTTTATGCCATTTTGGTTATCCTTTATTACCTTTGTATCCATTTGAGGTTTTTTTTTTTAGCGGCATCACTTTGGTGTCTGTTATCAGATACAAGTGGCCAATTTTATTCACTTTGCTAAGCTAAACACACCATCATACCATACACAATTTAGAGAGCTTACTTTGTTAATTTGTCCAGTGATCACTTTGGTGTCTGTTATCAGATATACGTGGCCAATTTCCTCCTTCATTTTGTTGTTGTTGTTGGAGCTCTGCAAACAACAGTTATTTTGTCTTGTCAGCAAAAAGAACGCAAAATTGCCAGAAAGAATTGGAGGGAAAATTAGACTATGCATGCTATTTCAAAATTTAGGAAATGCATATATAAAATAGGAATATATGGACGTACAGTCTTACCAAAAACAAATTAGCACAGTTCTTAAACCGAGCTGAGTTCTTAGACTCTGTCAATCGGCTACTGTCACCTCACCAAGCTACTCCCACCAGATCTTAAAAGGTATTTTCTTTTTCAAAAAGGGTTTTCAAATTTCTTGGCTTTAGGCATTGTTGTGAATGTAGTAAGCCTAAGAGCTGTCGATTTCATAAGAAAATGCCTAAATTTTTCATGTCATAAGGCCTGCCCAACAGATGGGTTTACTGTTTTTGTCTATCGACAAACTTTATGTTTAGTCTCTTTAGTTTCTATATGTTTCATGGACTTGGTTCATTGTGTTTCACCTACAAGTGCATATAATTCTGAAGGTCTCTGAAATTCTTTGCAACTTTCCCTAACCTTTAAAATTCATGGTATTTCATCATAAGATATTTTTTTGTGTTTTGTTTGTATTCAGAAATTTCTAGATAATTTCTGATTGTTTTTGCAGATAATTTCTTTGTTAATTTCTAGTTGATGAAATTAGAGAACCTTAAATGGGAGACCTACCCACATCAAATCCTGTGATTGAACTGGAAGGGGATGAATTTTGGCCACTTTCTGGGAAACCCATTTTTGATGTGGTTCTCATGAAAACAACTGTCAAACCCCTGTACAAACTGGTAAATTATTCCCTAATTTCCCATGTTTAAATGGTGGTGAGGCTTCCTCCTATGTCAATTTCTTAACTATTGGTGCCAGTCTACATGATCATAGTTGCCAATTTTATTACATAATGAAATCGTTTGATATCTATCTCATAATTATTGTCAATTGATCATTGCAATGAAGTAACAATTTATTTGATGAGCGTAATGCATGAGCATTTGCACATACGTTTTCAAGCTAAAAATAATTTGGCTACTGTTGAGAGCGTTTGCCATTGACAAGACAACAGTTTGAAGGTTTGGAGATGCATGTGTGTTTGAACAACTGGAGTGCAACAGTACTAGGCTAGTATTCAGAGTCCAAATTCTCAGAGGTGATATCCCATCTGAATTTCTAGACAAGCTCGATGGTGATAATGTAGATGCACCAATTGTTCTCGAATAGTATATGTCGTATTGTCTTTTATTGGATGTTGTCAATTTCTCGAATGAGATTACTTTCTGGAGCTAATATGATTTGAATTTGATGGAACTCTAGCAGAGCCTATTAAGGATGCGATAACTGTATGATTTTGAGTCCATGTGTTCCAGTCTAGGAGTTATGGTGTCATTTGACACGATAATTTAGTTATAACATGAGTATCTATTATTGTTCGGATATCTTTAAAGAACGTAATTTAGTAGCGTACTTTCCAACAATCCTCTTTAATAATTTTGTACCGTTCAATTGACATGCTGCTCAAAATGCATCAAATAAACTGAGGAATGATTTCTGAAGGTCTCATAATCTGCTATAGTAATTGTACTGTCTGTTTTCTGATGAGTGGGAAGGTTTTATGTGGTCATCACGGTTCATTGCTTGAAGGACTGCATTTTCCCGAATTAAATTCTGATGTAACGGAAAGAGAATGGCACCCATATATTAAAAGTTAAAACTCTAGGCTCTCTGTTTAGTCTATGCTTAATCTAATTCAGTTGTCTCCCAGCCAACTTTAGACAAGAATGTCTAGGTTTTTTTAACATTAGTTAGATGTAATTAGTAGGAGCTCAAGGAGAACAAGAAAATGCTCAGTCTGATTGAACTCCTGTTCATTGCAGTAGTTTACATAGTAAAAGTTGAACAGGTTAATAAGGTTTGGGGCTAGCCCAGGTAGTAAGGGAATATGGAAAAGGGTTAGGGTTAGGATTAGGGTAGATGATGAACTAGATCACATGCCAATGCACCAGAAAAAAGAAGAAGCCTGGTTCTTGCATTCCTGTTTTCGTTGTTCACGTATTTCTGTAAATTTACGTTGAAGTATCTTTTCTTGTAACCACTTAACCACTTGTACTATTGACTCCTTGAACCAAACGGGCCCTAATCCCTGATGGTCTTCGATACGATAGTGGTCAACATTATTCAGTTTTAGTATATTGATGGAAAGCTGTGCAAGCAGAGGATTGTGAATTTGAAACTAAGAGGAGGATTGTGAGTAGGATTGCGTGGCTTTTGTCCGATTTCTGTTCCTCTCAAAGTGGTTATCAGATATAAGTGGCCAATTTTATGCCATTTTGCTAAGCTAAACAAACTATCATACCATACACACTTTAGAGAGCTTACTTAGGTGGGAAGTAAACCAGAGACATTTGATCAATATAAACAGAATAAAATGTTCTTTCGAAGTAAACCAGAGACACTTCTTTATTCAAATTCCTCTTATGTGATCAATTACAAAAATCATGAACATGCAAACCCATCGTCAAGAAAAATTAATTCAATTTTTCTCATAATTAAGGGTAATAATAGTGTTTAAATGATTCAACCTCAATCTATATAATTTTTCAAAGAAGTTCTGTACCACGACTTTCAGGGACACTTTGACCACAGGCCTTTGATAACTCCAGAGTAAAATAAATCCTCCCGATATAAAATAACTTTTGTCTGCAGAGCTCCAACAACAACAAAAAAATGAAGAAGGAAATTGGCCACGTATATCTGATAACAGACACCGAAGTGATCACTGGACAAATTAACAAAGCAAACTCTCTAATACCGAAGTGTGTACTATGGTATGATATTTGGCTACTGGCATTTTGATCTCTAAACTTTTTATAACAGACAGCAAAGTGATCCGGCTATTGACAAAACCGAAGAACCTGCATTTTCTATATTACTTGTAGAAACATACATAAATTTAATCTAATTTCAACCCAGTGAAGAAAAAGATTGATTGATTGTAAACGTGGTACATGTACATTACTTAATTGGTCAATCTATGATGACCATATTAGCTTCACTAATTACAGTACAAGTGTTCTCCATTCCCATTCCCATAAACTGTGCTGTGGAAGATTGCCGCGGACTGTCATTATCATCATCACAGTTGATCAAGTGGTTGAGTAAATCATAATCCATCGAGAAGTCGGGCGCATTGACTTGGTCTTCTTCACTACCAAATGGATTAGGCCAATATCCAATATTATTGTCAGTGAGGCCCAGGCCTTGTTGAGTCTCATAAACATCTGACGCCCTCTCTTGGTTACAAACTGCGTACGACCCCAAGGCTTGTTCCGTGAGTGGTTGTGCGGTGTCCAAATGTGAGAAATCGTTCATTAGGGCATCGCCATCACCGCCACCATGAAATTGGCTGACGGCATCCGTATAGTTTGCCTTAGGTTGGGAAGAGACCACAGTTGTTGGGTATGCAAAAGAGCTGTCCGGCTGAGATTGAGTGAGTTCAGTTGGCAAGTATGAAACACTCCCACCAACTCCAGCAGCCTCAGACATGGGAGTGCAATTACCAATAAGTTCCTCAAAGCTAGTCACTTGTTGCGGCCTTTGCCTCTTATTTTGAGATTGTACTGGATTGTCAGTTTCATTATCCTCTTCTGCAGTTCTCAACTTTCTCTTCCCCTTGTCATTCTTTCGAATCCGGCACAGCACAAACTGATTGGTTGAGTTTGGTTTGGGCTTCACCAATGAAGGGTGAAGGCTGTACTCGTGCATAATCCAGCAACCGTCTTGAACGGATTTAGGGTTTTCATAATGAAACCTTTTCCATATACCTAAATCGTTCTCCTCATTCTTCGGATCACTGACTGTGGTCCCTGAGTTCTCACCTTTCCATGTCCCGGACCCTATCGTGCGAGCCACGCGGGAGTCCTTGTCACTCAGGCTCTTCAATTTGGTGAAGAAATAAAGGTCTTCACTTTTGGCTAAGTTGTGTCCACCATATTCATGCCATATATCCCATGGCTCTATCTTACCATAAAGATCCATTTCTGGAATAACATTGTCATACATAAAGGATGTGCCACGAACCTTGTTAAGAAGATAATATCCCAATAGCTGATCATCTCTTGGACGAAATTTAAAACCAACTGGAAGATTAACAACAGACTCACAAGGTGCCATAGATAAGCTATGTAGCGGGTTCCTCTTCGACTTTTGTTGAGAAGAGAAGATTAAAGATGATCTTGGTGTCTTGGAATGGAAAGAAAATGCGTATGTAGGCTGGTTGGAAGAGAGAGGGTGTTGGTGTTGGATTCTTTAATATGGAGGAGGCGATTCTGTAATGAGTTTCTTGGGGTTTTGTGAGAGTCTTCTTCCTTCCATTCCTATATATATATAGGAGTATTAGGGCAATTGGAAGCTAAATCTTATACGGGGAGGATTTGTGTTGTGATATCCATCCGGGATTTATGGGGAGGATATACATCACCAAACTTTAATTCCCGAACCACCCTTTCTCCTTCTTATTCCACTTCAAACCCTAAAAAATAAAACCAAAGGAAGAAAGGCTATAATTATATATTTCTGCCAAGAATTTAATTGCTGGTATAAGGAACTTGAAAAGGTGTTAAAATAACAATATTCTTTTTCTTCTAACTAAGGTATGAAGATCTATTGAAGGGAAGAGACTCTTAGCTAGTTGTATCATGAAAGAAAGATCGCTAATAGGGACTAGAAATTCTTTTATTTATCTAAAAATTCTTGTTAGTAGATTATTTAGCGAGGAAATATGAAAGAGAGCAAAATATTTGTATCCTCATATTCTAGTTTATTTTAGATTGGGGCAGCTATAATATGGCCAATAGTGGAGCCATGTTTATTTATCCAAACTGTATTTAATTGCATAAATGTTTTCCCATGTTAGTTTATTGGATTAACTGTATAAAAGTACCCAACTTTTAGGGTTCGTTTCAAATTAGTACTAAACCTTTTAAATTTTTCATTGACGTACATACAATTGAGTCACTCCATTAGTCAGACAGTTAGTGGAGGCGTTAAGTGATGACGTGGCTACTTCGATGTGGCTTTTTTTTACTGAGGTGGATACCGCGTGGATTAAAAAATACATAAATAATTGTTTAAATTTTAAAATAATTAAAAAAAACTCAAAAATTAAGAAAATTAACTTCAACACCCAAAAAAAATACATCCCTCTCTAGATCGGGAGCGGATCCGTTGTCCCCAAATTGTTGTCCCCTCCATGTCCCCTCTCTAATTTGCTGACACGTGTCAACTAACATAATAGGGGAGCGGATCCGCTATCCCCAAATTGGTCTCCCCTCCCCTCTCTAATTTGCTGACACGTGTCAACTAACATAACATGGAATTTTCCGTTAACTTTTTTATTTGACAATTTTAAAAAATAAAAAAACAAAAAAAAAAACTGCCCAAATAATCCAGCAGCCAGCGAGCGTCGTCTTCCTTGCGAAACCCAACGAGCGTCTTCTTCCTTGGTAAACCCAGCGAGTGTCGTCTTTTCCGCAAGAGTCTTCTCCTCTAATTTGCTAACACGTGTCAACTAACATAACAAGGAGTTAACTCCGTTAACTTTTTTATTTGAAAATTTTAAAAATTAAAAAAATTAAAAACTATCCAAATAACCCAACAGCCAGCGAGTGTTGTCTTCCTTGCAAAACCCAGCGAACGTCGTCTTCCTTGCTAAACCCAGCAAGCGTCGTCTTCTCCGCGAGAGTCTTCTCCTCTTCTCCAATTGCAGCCAGCGAGCATTGTTTTCCTTGCAAATCTTAGCCATACCCACTCTCCTCCCTCATAATCTCTGCATCTTCTCCACCATCAACTTTCAAACGCTTGCCCGTACGTATTTTTTAATAATACATTCGTGTTCTATACACGTTTTCTATTTTTAAAAAAGCAAACATACAATAGTCGTATTGTACTTGTACGTATGTATTTGAAATGTTTTATACACGTATTGTTTTTTAAATTTTCATTAAGACGCATACAAATAATTCTCACATATTATTGAATAAGAATGACATATGTTATAAAAATTACATGAAAATATCCTGTAGTGGAAGATTAATATCTAGTTTGGATATGATGAAACGAGGAAATTAATATTTATAAGGGACAAACTAATGCAACTAGGAGGGCCCTTTTTTATTTTTTTATTTTTGCATTAAAGGGAATAGCCCCTTTGTATAACGTATTTAAAAAGTTTAGCCGGGCGGCTATACTAAGAATATGTTTTATTAAAAAGAGTATAGCCGGGCGGCTATACTTATTTTTGGACACGTGGCGCATTAGCGAAAGAGGGTTACCCTTTTAAAAAAGAAATAGTACAGCCGCTTGGCTATACTCAGTGTTTTTAATTTATTTAAAAATAGAACTGTGTTGAAACGTGGCGAGAAATAGTTGTTGTTTACTCTTTTTTTATATTGAACATGGTATAGCCGTGCGGCTATACTCATATTTTTAAAATTCTTTTTAACTGCTGTTTTTATTCTTTACTAAATAGTATAGCCGTGCGACTATACTCGATTTTTGTCTAATTTCTTTCAAAAATAGTATAGCCAGGCTGTTTTTTTTTTTTTCCTCCTAAAAGTTGTCTTTAATAAATAGTATAGATGAGCGGCTATGGTCTTTTACATATATATATATATATATATATATATATATCAATCCCTTTCTATTGAGGGATCCCTCAAATAATTTTATTTGAGGGACGCCTTTTAGGGTACCCTACAATTTTTTTCTCAATGATCCAAACCATTTATTTTTTAGGTCTTCATTCATAGATCATCCTTACAAAAAAGTAGACAAAGTAGAAACCGTTTCGACATTCAATTATGTTACAAAATCAATGAATACGGTGCTTCAAGAAAGTACTAAAATTTAAATAACTCAATTGAGTGGTCAAATGATATCGGATTCAAGTGATTTTTTGTAGAGAAGATCGTTGAATGAGTATCTACAAAATAAACAGTTTGGATTAGTGCAATACAATTCGGAGTGGGACCTACAAGGGATGTCCCTCAAATAAACTTATTTGAGGGATCCCTCAATGGAAGCTCTCTGATATATATATATATATATATATATATATATATACGTCCGTACGTATTTTTCAATAATACATTTGTGTTCTATACAAGTCTCACGTTTTAAAAAAAACAAACATACAATAGTCGTATTGTACTTGTACGTATGTATTTGTAATGTTTTATACACGTATTGTTTTCAAACTTTTCAGTAAGACGCATACAAATAATTCTCACATATTATTGAATAAGAATAACATATGTTATAGAAATTACATGAAAATATCATATAATGGAAGATTAATATCTAGTTTGGATATGATGAAATGAGCAAATTAATATTTATAAGGGACCAACTAATGCAACTAGGAGGGTCCTTTTAAAAAAAAAAAAAAAAAACTTTTGCATTAAAGGGAATAGCCCCTTTTAAACACAATGTATTTAAAAAGTATAGCCGGTCGGCTATACTACGAATTTTTTTTAATTAAAAAAGGTATAGCCGGTTGGCTATACTTATTTTTCGACACGTGCCGCATTAGCGAAAGAGGGTCACCCTTTAAAAAAAAAAATAGGCTAGCCGCATGGCTATACTTTGTGTTTTTAATTTATTTAAAAAATAAACTGTGTTGATATCGCGTATGTAGAAATAGCTGTTGTTTACTCTTTTTTTATATTAAAAATAGGATAGCCGCACGGCTAGACTCATTATTCTTTAGTAAATAGTATAGCTGGGCGGCTATAATCGATTTTTGTCTAATTTCTTTCAAAAATAGTATAGCCGGGCTGTTTTTTTTTTCCCCTAAAAATTGTCTTTTATAAATAGTATAGATGAGCGGCTATGGTCTTTTACATATACATATACATATACATATATATATATATATATATGTACGTCTGTACGTATTTTTCAATAATACATTCGTGTTCTATACACGTCTCGCGTTTTAAAACAAGCAAACATACAATAGTCGAATTTTACTTGTACGTATGTATTTGTAATGTTTTATACACATATTGTTTTCAAAATTTTCAGTAAGACGCATACAAATAATTCTCACATATTATTGAATAAGAATAACATATGTTATAAAAATTACATGAAAATATCGTATAATGGAAGATTAATATCTAGTTTGGATATGATGAAACGAACAAATTAATATTTATAAGGGACGAACTAATGCAACTAGGAGGGTCCTTTTTTATTTTTTTTATTTTTGCATTAAAGGGAATAGCCCCTTTTAAACACAATGTATTTAAACAGTATAGCCGGGCAGCTATACTACAAATTTTTTTTATTAAAAACAGTCTAACCGGGCAGCTATACTTATTTTTTGTCACGTGGCGCATTAGCGAAGGAGGGTCATGCTTTTTGAAATAAAAAATAGTACAGCCACGCGGCCATACTCCGTGATTTTAATTTATTTAAAAATAAAACTGTGTTAACACGAGGCGAGAAATAGTTGTTGTTTACTTTTTTTATATTAAAAATAGTATTGCCGCACGGCTATACTCATATTTTTCAAATTCTTTTTAACTGCTCCGTTTTATTTAGTAAATAGTATAGCCGTGTGGCTATACCCGATTTTTGTCTAATTTCTTTCAAAATTAGTGTAGCCGGGAGGTTTTACTTTTTCTTTTCTTTTCTAAAAATTGTCTTTAATAAATAGTATAGATGAGCGGCTATGGTCTTTTACATATACATATATACAGTGCTGATCTCTTGGACTACAGGAGTCCAAAATTTGTGGTCACTCACCGTTGGATGTAAATTCAACGGTTCACTCACTCTTGCACTCCTTTTAAGAAACTTTTTCTGAACAATTGGATTAATATCCAACGGTAGGTGACCACAATCTCTTGGACTCCTGTGGTCCAAGAGATCGTGTATATATATATATATACGTACGTACGTACATATTTTTCAATAATACATTTGTGTTCTATACATGTCTCACGCTTTTTTAAAAGCAAACATACAATAGTCATATTGTACTTGTACGTACGTATTTGTAATGTTTTATACAAGTATTTTTTTCAAAATTTTCAGTATGACGCATACAAATAATTCTCATATATTATTGAATAAGAATAACACTCAATAATATGGAAAATATTAAGGATATAATATTTTGAAACGAGTTTTAAATTGGAAATTTGGAAATGGGGTTTCTGAAGGAATGAGTTAAGGTACTGAGTGCCAGTATAAAATTTGTTCCTGTCGAAATCTACTTAACTTTCGGGAATGTTGAATGTGCTGCCCACTTGCTATTTGTTTCGGCCGATCCAGTCATTGGTTTGGGAAGGGAGCTGAAGGGTTTGGAAAACTTTGTTGATTTGGCAATATTGTGTTTAGAAGAGTTGCGAGCTAAAAGACCTAGAATGGGGGAAGTGGTGAAAGAGATCGAGGACATAATACATCTTGCTGCTTTGGACACCAGTGATATTTTGGCATCAACTTCAGGAAGTTCTGAGGATGTGAATAAGGAAGTTCTCAGATTATTGTGACACTTTGACCTATTCATGAGTAATGGGACCAGGCCCCTTTTGATAACTGTTGATTTAGTATCAAGCTTAATGCTTTAAGTTGAAAACAGCAGCTGAAACCTTTAGGAGAAATACACCTCAGAGAAAGAAGGATAGAAAAAAAACAGAGGATTTTAAGGTTTCAGTATATTTCTCTCTATAAAAACGCAGAGGTATTACATGACTATATTCCTATATCTCAGTCAAAAAACAGACCCTAGTTTTTAGGGAGCAAGGACTAATCTCCAGCCATTCAGACCATAGGAGGCTACGATCTTTCCACTTGGAGAAAGATCGGATGACCCAGTACAAACCAAATAGGACAAAAATAACAGCTGTGCTAGTTTCTAAAAACAGAAATAAAGTTGTTACATATTTAAACTAATGGCTATTTCAAAAAAAAACTAATTCTTCATCTCTTAAATTCCAATCTGCAGGATTGTAATCTGCAGGTTGATTTAAGCTGAGTATGCAGCTTAATTCTCAACAGCCTCTCCTAAGCTGCTTACTGGCTTAACTCCAAGTTTCAACCTTAGATGCTTGAATCTGTCTTTGGGCAGTGCTTTAGTAAAAATATCTGCGAGCTGTTCTTCACTTCTGCAGAATTGCATGTTGATCACACCTTCTTGCAAAGCTTCTCTTATAAAATGATACCTTCTGTTTATGTGTCTAGTTCTTTGATGAAAAACTGGATTCTTGGCCATCGAAATTGCTGACATATTGTCACAGAACAAGGGTGTTGCCTCAGATTGCATTTCACCAAAATCATCAAGAACAAATCTTAACCAAATGGCCTGTGCCGTTGCCTCAGCTGCTGAGACATACTCAGCTTCAGCTGTTGATAGTGCCACTGTATTTTGTTTCACAGAGGCCCAAGAGAATGCTCCACTTCCAAAACTAAATGCATAGCCAGAAGTTCTCCTGCTATCATCCTCACTGCCTGCCCAGTCTGCATCACAGAATCCAACAAGGGTTGCTGACTGATTTCTCACGTATTCAATGCCATAGCTAAGAGTCCCCTGCATATATCTTAGAACCCTTCTTGCAATTCCCATATGCCTTTTTGTAGGACTATTCATAAACCTTGATAACAGGCTAGCAGCATACATTAGATCAGGTCTAGTTGCAATTAAATATAGTAGGCTTCCTACTATTTTCCTGTAGAGCCCTTCATCAGCTAACTTACTCCCATCCACCTTTTTTAGTTTCTCACCAGTAGGCAAAGGAATTGAGACAGGTTTGCAGTCTTCAAGCCCAAACTTCACAAGCAAGGATTTGGCATACTTGCTTTGATGAATGAAAACCCCTTGATCAGTTTGTAGTATTCCCATGCCCAAGAAGTGATGAAGGAGTCCAAGATCTGACATTTCATATCTTTGCATCATCTCCCTTTTAAACTCAGCAAGCATCCTCTCACTGTTTCCAGTATAAACAATGTCATCAACATAGATTGAGACAATGATCAAACCTCCTTCATTATCAGATCTAGTGTACAGAGTCGCTTCACTAATGCTTCTTTTGAACTTGCACATAGATAAATATGCATCAATCTCACTGTACCAGGCTCTAGGAGCCTGCTTAAGTCCATACAAGGCTTTTCTCAACTTGTAAACCTTGTGACCTGCATTTTCCAGTTCAAAACCTTCAGGCTGTTCTACATATACTTCCTCATCGAGCACACCATTTAGGAATGCTGACTTGACGTCCAGCTGAAATAGTTTCCAACCCTTTTGTGCTGCAAGTGCAATAAGAGTTCGAATTGTATCTAACCTTGCCACTGGTGCGAAGGTTTCGTTGTAGTCAATCCCAGGTTTCTGTGAATACCCTTTTGCTACAAGCCTAGCTTTGTGTTTCTGAACAGTTCCATCCAAGTTAAGCTTAGTCTTAAACACCCATTTCACACCTATAACAGGTTTATCAGCTGGTCTCTCAACCAATTCCCAAGTATTATTCTTCTCTATCATCTCCAACTCTGCATTCATGGCTTCTTGCCAAGCTAAATCACCAGCTGCTTCTTGATAATTCTCTGGTTCTATGATGCACATGTGACACCTTGCATATATATCTTCCAGAGTTTTTAATTTGACTGGAGTGGAACTAGGTGTGGAGTTTGGACTGCCATTACCACTAACATTCTCAACTAAATCACCAACTGTGGAGTTTAGATGAGAACTTCCACCATCATCAAACTGAGTTCCATCAGGTTGTATTTCATTGTTTTCATCTTCAATTTCATCCCTTTCAAGATTGAAAGGTATTGGAACAGATTCCTCTTGATCACTCTTCCAATTCCATGACTTGTCCTCACTGAAAATTACACTCCTTGAGAGTACAATCTTCTTAGATTGCAGATCATACACCCTGTAACCCTTTTCACAGCTTCCATATCCCATAAAAACTCCCTTTCTAGCCTTGTCATCAAATTTCTGCCTCAAGGGTGATGGAACATGAGTGTAACAGATGCAACCGAAAACTTTCAGATGCTTGATTCCTGGTTTTCTACCTGTGAATGCTTCAAATGGTGTTTTGCTTGACACAGATGTTGTAAAACATCTGTTTTGGAGATACACAGCTGTACTTACAGCTTCTGCCCAAAAAATCACTGGAATTCCTTTCTCTGTCATCATGGATCTTGCCATCTCACAGATTGTTCTATTTCTCCTCTCAGCAACTCCATTTTGCTGAGGAGAGTAGGCAATGGTTAGTTGCCTCTCCATTCCTATGCTTGCACAGAAATCTTGGAATTCATGTGAGGTATATTCACCTCCTCTATCACTCCTTAGCTTTTTCAAACTAAATCCACTTTGCAATTCAACAAAAGCTTTGAATTTCTTGAACACATTAAAGGTATCAGATTTATTTCTAAGGAAGTATACCCAGCACATTCTTGAAAAGTCATCAATGAATGTGATGAAGTACCTATTTCCACCAATTGACTCATTTTGCATTGGTCTACACAAGTTTGTGTGCACTGATTCCAGTGGACAGCTTGCTCTCCATGCTTCCTCTTTATCAAATTTCTCTCTGTGATGTTTTCCTGAAACACAACCTTCACACACATCCTTCATTTCGGTTAACACAGGTAGTCCAGTCACCATTTCCATATGCTGCATCTTTTTCATGCTAACAAAATTCAAATGTCCAAGTCTTCTATGCCAGATCCAAGAGTCTTCAATCACTGATGCCTTCCTTGCTGCAGGTGTCATAGATTCTAGTGAGAGAGGGAAACATCGATTTCCTCCCATGACCACTTTTGCTACAACATTGTTGAGGCTGCCATCATCAAAGATGATTGCCATGTTACCCCCAAATAGGACATAGTAACCATGCTCCATCATTTGGCCTACACTCAATAGATTCTCATCCAAGCCCGGAACAAGCAACACTTCATGTATATACCTTCTTCCATGCTGAGTTTCAACCACTAGAGTGCCTTTTCTAGTTGCTTGTACAAGATCTCCAGTGCCCATTTTAACTTTGCAAGTCACAGTCCTATCAATGTTTATTAACACAGACTCTTGAGAGGTCATGTGGTTGCTGCAAGCGCTGTCCACAAACCATACACTTTTATCTTGCAAACTTGCAGAGTGACAAGCATAGAACATAGTTCCCGTGGTTACTTCTTCTTCCTTTGCATAGTTGGCTACTTGTTTGTGACTATGACCTTCACAGTCCTTTGCAGTATGACCAAACCTATTGCATTTTCCACATCTAGGTTTGCCTTTGTGTCTGCACACACCAAAATGATACTTCTGACATACTTGGCACTGTGGTTTCACACTTCCTTGACTGCTACTACCTTGCTTGTTCTGTGAATTGAAGCTATTGTTCCAATTTCCTCCAGCACTATTATTCCAGCTTGAGCCATTATGGTTGTTCAAGCTTCCATTTTGAGACCAATTTGATCCCTTTTTGTCTTGTCCTTGCCACTTTTGATTTGGTCTACTTTGTGAGCCCTTATGAGTGCCATGAACTTGGTTATTTCCAACCTTGAGGCTACTGAAAGCTTTCTTAGTTCCTGTCAATTTATCCCTTTCATCATGCAAGTCTTCCCTTTTATCATAGACCTTGACAGATGCAATAACTTCTTCAACTCTAAGAACATCAAGATCTCGAGTTTCTTCAATGATAGACACAATGGACTTATATTTTCTACCTAGGCTCATCAAGAGTTTTTGCACAATTCTTGTTTCAGACACATCTTCACCAAGTGATTTCAAATTATTCACAGTTCCAAAAAACTTAGACAAATAGCCATCTAGGCTTTCACCATCTGTCATTCTCATATACTCAAAATCTGCTCTAACTGCTTGAAGTTTTACAGCTCTTACCTTTTTATCTCCTCTGTACTCTCTTCTCAGAGTATCCCAAGCTCCTTTTGCAGTCTTTTCATTTCTGATGCGAGGGAAGAGCTCATCAGTTAAAGCTCCTTGAATGAGACTTAGTGCCTTGGCATTTTTGATTCTGTCTTCTCTGGAGATGGTGGGTCTTCCACTGGAACTTGCTCAGCCTCACTTCCTTCACCTCCATAGCCTTCTTCCTCCTCAAGAACTGGCTGAGGTTGTACTCCGACCTCAACAACATCCCATAGATCATGTGCTATGAGGATGGTCTCCATTTTGACAGCCCAAAAATCATAGTTTGCACCATCAAACTGTGGAGTTCGTAAATCTCCACTTGAAGAACCTGATCCTACCATTTTCCTAGTGAGTCTCAGTGAACCAAACAGTAAAAGAGCAACCTTTATCCCTTTTGGGAATTTTTCAGGAAGGCCCTCTCTCTCACAACTCACGCCCCTCTCTGGAATCAAACCAGGAGCTCTGATACCATGTTGATTTAGTATCAAGCTTAATACTTTAGGTTGAAAACAACAGCTGAAACCTTTAGGAGAAATACACCTCAGAGAAAGAAGGATAGGAAAAAACAGAGGATTTTAAGGTTTCAGTATATTTCTCTCTATAAAAATGCAGAGGTATTACATGACTATATTCCTATCTCAGTCAAAAAACAGACCCTAGTTTTTAGGGAGCAAGGACTCATCTCTAGCCATTCAGACCATAGGAGGCTACGATCTTTCCACTTGGAGAAAGATCGGATGACCCAGTACAAACCAAATAGGAAAAAAATAACAGCTGTGCTAGTTTCTAAAAACAGAAATAAAGCTGTTACATATATAAACTAACGGCTATTTCAAAAAAAAACTAATTCTTCATCTCTTCAATTCCAATCTGCAGGATTGTCATCTGCAGGTTGATTTAAGCTGAGTATGCAGCTTAATTCTCAACAATAACTCCAGAGTAAAATAAATCTCCTGATATAAAATAACTTTTGTTTCCAAAGCTCAAACAAGGCTTTTGATCTCAAAAACTTCAACATCACTATTTTTTTTAAAAAAATAAAAATAAAAATTGGCCGCTTATATCTGATAACAGACACCAGAGTGATCCCCGGACAAATTAACGAAGTAAGATCTCTAAAGCGTGTATGGTATGATATTTGGCTAATTGCATTTTTGATCTCTAAACTTTTCATGACAGACAGCAAACTGATCCGGCTATATATTGCTCGTAGAAACATACATAAATTTAATCTAATTTCAACCCAATGAAGAAAAAGATAATTGATTGTTAACGTGGAACATGTTAGCTTCACTACTTGCTGTAGAAGTGTTCAATCTATGATGACCATATTAGCTTCACTACTTGCTGTAGAAGTGTTCTCCATTCCCATTCCCATAAACTGTGCTGTGGAAGATTGCTGCGGACCATCATTATCATCATCATAGTCGATCAAGTGGTTGAGTAAATCATAATCCATCCAGAAGTCGAGCACATTGACTTGGTCTTCTTCACTACCAAATGGATTAGGCCAATGTCCAATATTATTGTCAATGAGGCCCAGGCCTTGTTGAGTCTCATAAACATCTGACGCCCTCTCTTGGTTACAAACTGATCCCAAGGCTTGTTCCGTGAATGGTGGTGCGGTGTCCAAATGTGAGAAATCGCTCATTAGGGCATCGCCATCACTGCCACCATGAAATTGGCTGACGTCATCAGTATAGTTTTCCCTAGCTTGGGAAGAGACCACAGTTGCAAAAGAGCTGTCCGGCTGAGATTGAGTGAGTCCAGTTGGCAAGTATGAAACACTCCCATCAATTCCAGTAGCCTCAGACATGGGAGTGCAATTACCAATAAATTCCTCAAAGCTAGTCACTTGTTGCGGCCTTTGCCTCTTATTTTGAGATTGTACTGGTTTGTCAGTTTCATTATCCTCTTCTGCAGTTATCAACTTTCTCTTCCCCTTGTCATTCTTTCGAATCCGGCACAGCACAAACTGATCGGTTGAGTTTGGTTTGGGCTTCACCAATGAAGGGTGAAGGCTGTACTCGTGCATAATCCAGCAACCGTCTTGAACAGATTTAGGGTTTTCATAATGAAACCTTTTCCATATACCTAAATCGTTCTCCTCATTCATCGGATCACTGACTGTGGTCCCTGAGTTCTCACCTTTCCATGTCCCGGACCCTATCGTGCGAGCCACGCGGGAGTCCTTGTCACTCAGGCTCTTCAATTTGGTGAAGAAATAAAGGTCTTCACTTTTGGCTAAGTTGTGTCCACCATATTCATGCCATATATCCCATGGCTCTATCTTACCATAAAGATCCATTTCTGGAATAACATTGTCATACATAAAGGATGTGCCACGAACCTTGTTAAGAAGATAATATCCCAATAGTTGATCATCTCTCGGACGAAATTTAAAACCAACTGGAAGATTAACAACAGACTCACAAGGTGCCATATATAAGCTATGTAGCAGGTTCCTCTTCGACTTCTGTTGAGAAGAGAAGATTAAAGATGATCTTGGTGTCTTGGAATGGAAAGAAAGTGCGTATGTAGGCTGGTTGGCAGAGAGAGGGTGTTGGTGTTGGATTCTTTAATATGGAGGAGGCGATTCTGTAATGAGTTTCTTGGGGTTTTGTGAGAGTCTTCTTCCTTCCATTCCTATATATATAGGAGTATTAGGGCAATTGGAAGCTAAATCTTATACGGGGAGGATTTGTGTTGTGATATCCATCCGGGATTTATGGGGAGGATATGCATCACCAAACTTTAATTCCCTAACCTCCCTTTCTCCTTCTTCTTCCACTTCAAACCCTAAAAAATAAAACCAAAGGAAGAAAGGCTATAATTATATATTAATTTCTGCCAAGAATTTAATTGCTGGTATAAGGAACTTGAAAAGGTGTTAAAATAACAATACTTTTTTTCTTCTAACTAAGGTATGAAGATCTATTAATTGAAGGGAAGAGACTCTTAGCAAGTTGTATCATGAAAGAAAGATTGCTAATAGGGACTAGAAATTCTTTTATTTATTCAAAAATTCTTGTTAGTAAATTATTTAGGGAGGAAATATGAAAGAAAGCAAAATATTTATATTCTCATTCTAGTTTATTTTAG
>NC_047653.1:15240932-15245932 GCF_902201215.1 Prunus dulcis | reverse complement strand
GCGGACATAATGACCAAACCATTGAAGCTTGAAGTTTTTCAGAAGCTTCGAAAGCTGCTGGGAGTATGTGAAATTTCTGGTATAAACTAATTGCTTCACAGCATTTAGTTTAAGGGAGGGAATGAAGGAGTTTACTGTTTACTGCACGTTTGTTTACTGCACGTTTCTGTTAGAATAATGTCCTAGTATTTAGGGACATCTACTTGTATTTGAATTGTTCCAAGTTTGTGTTACCACTTAGCTTTATTTCCGCTAAGTGGGCTGCTTTCTCGTTTCTGTTAAGATCGTGTATTGAATGGCTATTTAACCCCAAGTTATTATTAATAAAACAAGGTCATTCAATCCAGCTTGTTGTGTTCTTGTTCTTAGTTTCATTTTAGGTCAAAGTTCCCAACACTCCGATGAACCCAACCGAACCATCACCACCGTAACCTTCACATCACCCAAAAACTCACCCCCCTGACTCATGCATGCTTTGCCTTCTCTCCAACCATCCTCTACGGTGTCCCCAAATTCGACCTCCATTTCAGATTCAAATACGGAGAGAGAGAGAGAGAGAGAGAGAGAGAGAGAGAGAGCGGGGTGAGAGCGGGGTGGGGGAATTGGGATGGGGTAGGGGAGGGTGAGATGGGGCGGTGGGATGGGTTTGATTTTGTTGTTGTTGTTACTTTTCCTAATTTTAATTATTTTATATATTTGATTTTAAAATTTTTAATTAATTTTAAAAATAAAGATTGTTTTGATTAATTTTTAAATTCACGTGGTATCCACCTCACCAAAAAAAAAAGAAAAAAAAAGAGCCAGGTCGCACCAACCACGTAATCACTTAACTCCTCCATTAATGATTTGACTAACAGAGTGATTAATTTGTATATTTTACGAAAGATCAGGTACACCCGTGAAAAATTTAAAAGGTTGGGTGCTAATTTGATACGACCCCTAAAAATTGAGTACTTTTATGTAGTTTATCCTAGTTTATTATATTGAGAAGAATGAAAGATAAATAGGCCTCATTTTCTTTTCTAGCCTAGGGCCACCCAAAAGTCAGGGCAAGCCGTGCACCTGCATTTGCCTCTCTCTCTCTCTCTCTCTCTCTCTCTCCCTCTCTCTCTCTTAGTTTTTTCAAAATTCACTCGTACGTCTTCTCTCTCTTTCTCTATCCAAATGCTCCAACCCATTAACTCCACCATCCAGCCTTCAATCTTGACCAAAAAATCAAATCACCTGCAATCTACCCTTCCTTCCTTTCATATCTCTATTTTTCTTTTTCCTTCTTAATCTCTTCTCTCTCTCTCTCTCTCTCTCGTTGTTGGCTGTTTATTGGAATGTCTTTGGCTCAAAAAATAAATACCCAGATTCAAGACACGATGTTTTTTTTAATATATTTTTTTAAATTCTTAATGGTTGAAACGTGTCGTGACGTGATTAGCGAATTGTAAAGGATCATGTTCATTTTTAATATTTTTTTTACCCAATTTCTTAACGGGTTATTTCGTGTTAAACCGTTACATAAATGCCAGGTCTATTAATATTACTTATTAATTCAAGTTGGTATAGCAACTTTTCAAGGTTGTGTACCAAAACTGGTCCTATTGGTCTGTAAACTTTGTTGGGATAGGTATCAAGTTACAAGTCCTCCTCACTAAATAAATAACGACTTGAATATATTTTGAAGGCAAACAAGGTTATAAATTCCTTAATACTATTTCTAAATATTGCTTGGCCCATAATTAAGCTTGCACATTATATCAAAGGACTCTGGTTTCTTTCATATGAGTTTTCCTTGGATAGTGTTCGGCTATGGCAATGTGTTTTCATAGGGGTTTTCAGTTTTTGTTTTGCTACCCTTTTGTTTTCTCCCCCTCTTCTGTTTATCATTTGCAACTTTTCTCTACTCTACGCCTCCCAAAGAACTATGCTTGGCCATATGAGGTTTTTCTTTGTCAGGTTCTGATTTGAGTTGGGGTGATCCTCGGGGGTCTTCTTTACTGTCATCTATGTGTTCTTCTATGTGCTCTCTTGTGTCTCTAATCCTTTGTGTGCTTTGCAATTCGTGTGGTGGTCAAATGACTATGTGTTTTCTCATAGCAGGCTTTTTTTTTTTTACAATTGGGTTGCGTTGCTATTCTATCATGTGGGTCTATTGTGTTAGTGTCTAGTTGTGGTTTTATTCTTCTGTTTTTGTAGCGATCTTTTTTGGCCTCAGTCGGACTCTCTTGTTGTTCCATGGCATGTGTGGTACTCTTTCCTACCATAAGGTTTGTCCCATGTGCTTTTCCTAGGAAGGTTTTAATGAGGCCATTGTTTTCATGCTAGTTGTTGTATGACTTTTTGAATTATGAATGAAATCTTCTTCTAAAAACGACGAGTGGAAGAGTAGTAAGTAGCCAGTTGTAAAAGCTAAAGGAGTTTCTTGAATTAATATGTTTTTGCATACAAGTATTTTATGTAGGTCCTAGCTATATATACACATTCTGAACTTTGTAAGAAAGGAAAGCAGTAAATGTACAATAACGACATATTCCTAATTAGCATTGATCAAGGGAAATTCGTAGTATAAAAGGAATGAAACATGTAGTAAGTCTTTGGAAGAAATTGTAGTGATCACGCCATCAAGTCACTGAATTGTAGGAAGGAATCTCAACGTCTGATTGTGTGAGATTTGCTTGGCTGTCTTGATCCGTAATATACTTAATACACCCCCGTGAGATGGAAGCGTGGTCAAGACAAGGGGTTTGGTGAGACCATCAGCAAGTTGATCTTTGTTAGCAACATGAGATACTCGAACAAGTCCTTAGGCAACCATGTCTTGTACAAAATGGGAAAAAATAGCAATATGCTTCATCTTAGAGTGGAAGACACGATTAGTACAGGCAATTGTAGCCCCAATATTGTCATAGAAGGTTACTGGGACAACAGGAGGAGAGTGCCTAAGTTCACTAAGGAGTTGATCCAGGATAATTCAGCGGCTGTAGAGGCAACGACTAGATACTCAGCCTCAATGGAGGAGTGAGCAACAGACCATTGTTTGCCTAAACTCCAAGAAATGGGATTTCCATCGTGATAAATTACATAGGCAGAAGTGGAAGTGCGATCATCAAGATTCCCAGCCTAGTCAGCGTCGGAAAAATCATGTAGAGATGAGGGGTTGCGACACTTGAGAAAGAGACCATGAAAGATTATACCTTTAAGATAGTGAAGGAGGCGCTTAACGGCTGCCCAATGAATATGGGACGGCTGGTGCATAAATTGGGAAAGCTTGTTCACATCATAAGCAATGTCGGGCCAGTCAAATTAAGACATTGTAGAGCACCAAACATACTTCGATACATGGTGGCATCTGCAGGTGGTGAGCCATCTTGGAGAGTGAAAGAATCAGAGGTAGCAAGAGGGGTGCTAATATGTCAGCCTTGTTGAGAAGCTTACGAATATACTTTCACTGAGAAAGGAACAAGCCCAGAGGAGTAAAAATAACTTCAACTCTAAGAAAATAATGAAGGGCACCTAAATCCTTGATGGAGAACTGGCTAGCCAAAGTGTCAATAAACTTGGAAATAAAAAAATAAAATAAAAATCATCGTTGCATGTATGTAACAATAAGATCATCAACATAAACAAGAAAATAAGCCATAACTTTATCATGTCGATAAACAAATAGTGAAGCACACATGAAAGGGATAGTCAGGAACAACAAAGCTAGGAGCTTGAGACTTAAAAACCTATTCATGTATAGTATCCTGAAAAAATGCATTATTAACGTCAAGTTGACGAATAGCCCATCCAAGAGTTAGTGCAAGGTGAAGAACAACGTGAATAGTAACAGGTTCCATAATAGGGCTAAATGTCTCTGAAAAATCAATTCCAAGGAGCTGATGAAATTCTTTGGCCACTAGACGTGCCTTGTACCTGTCAATACTACCATTAAGTTTTTACTTGATACGAAAAACCCACTTACACCCAACCAGATTTTGGTGAGGCCTAGTGGGAGCCAACTCCCAGGTTCCATTCCTAACCAAAGTTGTAAAATCATCATACATGGCACTGCGTCACTGAGGGTATCGAGTGGCTTTGAGAGACACATATGGGCTCAAGGAAGGGAGGGATGACATGTTTAGTGATGAGATGGATTTGCTTGGGTTTAAAGATGTTGTTCTGAGAGCATGTGTGACATGGCGAGATGGTGGAGAACTTGTAGGTGGTAAGGGCGGCAATGGTAATGGAGGAGGAATTGGGGCAGAGGTAACTGGAGAGAGTGGTGTGGAGGGTAAGGATGGGTTGGGGGGTGTGTGGGAGACTGGAGTGGATGATGGGGGGTGAAGAAGAACCTGGCAGCAAAAGACGACAAGTCTCCGAGTCCCGTATAGGAGAGCCTGGTAAAGAGACCAAATATGTGAGTGATGTTGAAGACGAGGGTGGTGTAGTGGCATGCATAAGGAGCACAACAGAAATATGAGGCTCATGACATGCAAGGGATGACTAGGTAGAAAATGTGGAAGATGATAAAGGAGAGATGGAGTAAGAAAAATGGAAAATATTTTCATCGAAGATAACATGACAAGAAAGAAAGAGACGATTGGTGGATAACTCAAGACATTTGTATGCACTTTGGGAGGTAGAGTATCCTAAAAATCAGCATGGATGGGAATGTGGCTAAAGTTTATTATTGTTGTGGGGCGCAAACATAGGAAAGATTGTAACACCCCGACCCCAAATTTCCCTGAATTTAACCCGTAATTAATTATTTAATTATTTTAGGGTATTTTAGTCACATTTTTAACCGGAGAGAGTTTGGGACCGTGACTTGTATTTTTGGATAGGTCGTGCTGAAACGAGTTCATAGACACGTAGTGGGCTCGAATCGGAGTTGTAACGAGAGAGATATGGTCAAAAGAAACCCAGTGGCACAATCGTAAATATTTCAAAATGGGATATTTTATAAAAAAACCTGGTTTTCTCTCTCTCTCTCTCTCTCTCTCTCTCTCTCTCTCTCTCTCTCTCTC
>NC_047653.1:15171116-15235726 GCF_902201215.1 Prunus dulcis | reverse complement strand
ATCAAGGCACCTAATGAAGATGATCCTAAATATGATGATTGGTTCTCTGAAGATCAAAAAATTAAGAGTTGGCTTTTGTCTTCAATGAAGCCTGAGATTATGAAACGGTACATTAGGCTATCTACATCGAAGGAGATTTGGGACTCCCTTAAGACAGCATACTTCGATGAGAATGACGAGGCTAGAATTTATTCGTTGAATCAGAAGGCATCACGTCTTCGTCAGAATGGCCGACCTTTGGCTACCTATTTTGGGGAACTAACTGAGATTTTCCAAGAATTGGATCACTTTAATAAAGTATCCATGGAGTGTGAAAATGACATCAAGGTGTTTCAAAAATCCACTGAGAGACAACGAGTCTATGTGTTTCTTGGTGGTCTCGATGATGGGTTTGATCAGGTGCGTGGAGAAGTGCTACGGAAGGATCCCCCACTTGGCCTTCAGGCTTCTTATGCATATGTTCGTCGTGAAGCCGATCGGAAGGAAGCAATGAAGACGGAGGTTGACAAGAGTGAACCCGCTGCCATGGCAGCAAAGGCCCGTGGATCACCTTATGGGCCTAACCGAGAAGGGTCACAAAACCGGCCAGGACAAACTCGGACTAGCCAGCCAAGCCGAGATCGTCCTCAAGGTAAGTGCCCACACTGTGGCATGTCAGGACACTCCAAGAGTCGCTGTTTTGAGCTGATTGGATATCCCGAGAATTGGGATAGGACCCGTGATCCTCGGTGCAACAAGTCTCGAGCCTCTGTTGCAGAAACCAAGAATGATTCGGACCAAATCGCAGACAAGGCATCTGCCATGATTGCTGCGGCAGGTAGTGATGGTAAGGCACTAAGTACCTCTACTTCTGTTATGAATAATACATGGATAATTGATTCCGGAGCTACTGAACATATGACTTGCGATTCTAGACAGGTTCCATCACTAAAAACATCAACACAAACCGAGGTCAATGTTGCTAACGGTAATGTCGTCCCTGTTATTGGGGAAGGCACTGTTTCCCTTTCTAAAACCATGAAACTTGACACTGTTCTTGTGGTTCCCTCTTTAAATTATAATTTGTTGTCTGTTGCTCAAATAACCCTTGCCTTACAATGTTTGGTTATTTTTTGGCCCTATTTTTGTGTTTTTAAGGACATCCGGACGCGGAAGACGATTGGTTATGGTATTAGAAGAGGAAAACTTTATTACTTGGAATTGACCACCAGTAGTTCTAGCTTGCTGACTCAAGCTCTTTCTGTTGATGATTCTCATGGGGATACTAATAAAGTGTCGGACATCTGGATGTGGCACAGGCGCCTTGGGCATGCTTCCTTTAGCTATCTACATAAGTTATTTCCTAGTTTGTTTGTCAAGACTGATGTTTCTCAATTCAAGTGTGATGTTTGTGAAATGGCTAAGAGCCATCGAACCTCATTTCCTCCCAGTTCCAATAAAAGTATCATTCCTTTTATGATCGTGCATTCTGATGTATGGGGACCGTCAAAAATACCTACTCTCGGTGGTGCTCACTGGTTTGTTACTTTTATTGACGATTGCACCAGAATGACTTGGGTTATTTTGTTAAAATCGAAAAGCGAAGTTAGTTCGGCCTTTCAAAGGTTCCATAAAATGGTTGCTGTGCAATACAATCGGAATATCCAGGTTCTTAGAAGTGACAATGGTGGTGAATATGTTAATATGGAACTTCGTTCCTTCCTAGAACTGCATGGTATTGTTCATCAGACCACGTGCCCATATACTCCTCAACAGAATGGGGTTGCTGAACGCAAAAATAGACACCTGTTAGAAATGGTTCGTGCTTCGCTCATTGAGGCACATCTGCCTCTACATTATTGGGGAGAGGCGCTAACGTCCGCAGCTTATCTTATTAATCGTCTTCCTTCTCGTACTATCAACTTCCATACACCATTTCAGGCGCTCACATCTCAGACTAGCAGTCCACCGACTCCCAATCTTCCCCCACGGACCTTGGGGTGTGTTGCTTTTGTTCACCTCCATCCCCATCAACGGCATAATAAACTTGAGCCTCGAGCCATTCGTTGTGTTTTTTTGGGTTATGCTACTACCCAGAAAGGATATCGTTGTTATCATCCTTCGAGTAAAAAGATGTTTATTACTCAGGATGTGATTTTCCATGAGAATGAAATGTTTTTTGGATCCCCCACATCCTCACTTCAGGGGGAGTACAGAAGTAGTGAAGTTCTGACCCGAGATAATACTGAAGTTTTGACCTTTGATTACTCTCATGTGGCTAGAAATGAGCTGCATGAAGAGCAACCATTGCAGTCATCACGTCTGGAGTACACAGCACCTAGGGAAGGGCAGCAGTCCACGTGTCATGGTGATCAACTCACGACATCTGGCGACGGGCAGCAACCCGTGTGCTTTGGTCATCAGTCTACTGAGCAGGTCCCTGAGGAGCAGCAAACATTGCAGGAGGAGGAAGAACATCCCATAGGTCCCACGGGGTTTGGGCTTGATGATGAGCTGCAGCCCACTATTTGCAATGGAACCGAACAGCAACTACAGCAATTGCCACGTGATTTTCCTTCCGATGTTATATCAGATCCAAGTATAAACTCATCTTATCTTAATTCTCATAACCAATCGTCTTCTACACCGGATGCAACTCCACTCCGTCGCCTTCCAGAGCGGATTAATCGAGGTATTCCCAAACCCACTTACGAGGCAGATCCTAAGTGTAAACACAAGTATCCCTTGAGTGAGCCAAATTCCGATTCAAGAGTGAGATACCCACTAAACAATTATGTGTCTACCTGTCACCTGTCAGAATCAAATAAGTCATTTGTATATCAATTATCTACTGTATCTATTCCTAACAGTGTGCAGGAGGCCTTAGCAGATTCCCGCTGGAAAGATGCAATGAACGAAGAATTAAGATCGTTGAAGAAGAATGCTACCTGGGAAATAACAGACTTGCCAGCCGGAAAGAAGTCCGTGGGATGCAAATGGGTTTATACGGTCAAATACAAAGC
The DNA here is from genome assembly GCF_902201215.1 of Prunus dulcis. Taxonomy (NCBI): domain Eukaryota; kingdom Viridiplantae; phylum Streptophyta; class Magnoliopsida; order Rosales; family Rosaceae; genus Prunus; species Prunus dulcis. Next base: position 15,232,724 of record NC_047653.1, on the reverse strand, counting down.
AGATGGAACGGTAGATCGCTTTAAGGCAAGATTGGTGGCAAAGGGGTATACACAGAAATATGGCATCGACTACACTGATACCTTCGCACCAGTGGCAAAGATTAATACAGTTCGTGTTCTACTTTCCTTAGCAGCAAATCTAGATTGGCCTTTGCAACAGTTCGATGTGAAAAATGCATTCCTCCATGGAGATCTAACTGAGGAGATTTACATGGACCTTCCACCAGGGCGGAGTGATCCGGACATACGGAAACAAAAGGTATGTAGGCTCAAGAAATCATTGTATGGATTGAAGCAGTCTCCAAGAGCCTGGTTTGGTAGATTTACCAAATCCATGAGAGCATTCGGGTATATGCAAAGTAATTGGGATCACACGTTATTCCTGAAACGCAGGAATGAAAAGGTTACAGCTCTCATCGTATATGTGGATGATATGGTGGTTACTGGTAATGATCCTGTTGAGCAAGCAGCCTTGAAAAATTATTTGTCCACAGAATTTGAAATGAAAGATCTTGGTTCTTTGAAATATTTTCTTGGGATTGAGGTGTCGAGGTGCAAGTCTGGGATATTTCTATCACAAAGGAAGTATGTTCTTGACTTGTTGAAAGAAACTGGCATGACAGCGTGCAAGCCAGTATCTACTCCGTTGGCCGAAGGAATGAAGTTGGGTATTGATCAGAACCAAGGATCGATTGATAAAGGGAGATATCAAAGGTTAGTGGGAAGATTGATGTACTTGGCTCACACTAGGCCGGATCTTGCTCATGCCTTAAGTGTAATTAGTCAATATATGCACAATCCGGGAGAACAACACATGAGTGCAGTTATGAGAATATTGAGTTACTTGAAAGGAAGCCCTGGTAAAGGAATTTTATTTCGAAGAAATGGGCATTTCAGAATTGAGTGCTATACGGATGCTGACTGGGCCGGATCAACGGATGATAGGCGCTCGACATCCGGGTATTTTACCTTTGTTGGGGGAAATCTAGTAACATGGAGAAGTAAGAAGCAGAATGTTGTATCAAGGTCAAGCGCAGAAGCCGAATTTAGAGGCATGGCACTCGGTATTTGTGAACTCTTGTGGCTTAAGTTTCTATTACAAGATGTGGGGGTCAAATGTGGTCAGCCGATGAAGTTATTTTGTGATAATAAAGCTGCTCGTGATATTGCTCATAATCCAGTGCAACATGATAGGACCAAGCATGTAGAGGTTGACAGGTTCTTTATTAAGGAGAAGCTAGATAGCAAAGTAATTGAGGTTCCTCCCATAGGAACGGACGATCAAGTAGCAGATATTCTCACTAAGGCAGTTTCGAGTGACAAGTTCTCCAGGTTTCTAGACAAGTTGGGCATGTGCAACATCCATGCACCAACTTGAGGGGGAGTGTTGACTTGTTCTTTATCACTTTATGTTCTTTATCACTTTAGTTTGTCTCCTTTGTCGATCAAGGGAAATTCGTAGTATAAAAGGAATGAAACATGTAGTAAGTCTTTGGAAGAAATTGTAGTGATCACGCCATCAAGTCACTGAATTGTAGGAAGGAATCTCAATGTCTGATTGTGTGAGATTTGCTTGGCTGTCTTGATCCGTAATATACTTAATACACCCCCGTGAGATGGAAGCGTGGTCAAGACAAGGGGTTTGGTGAGACCATCAGCAAGTTGATCTTTGTTAGCAACATGAGATACTCTAACAAGTCCTTAGGCAACCATGTCTTGTACAAAATGGGAAAAAATAGCAATATGCTTCATCTTAGATGGAAGACACGATTAGTACAGGCAATTGTAGCCCCAATATTGTCATAGAAGGTTACTGGGACAACAGGAGGAGAGTGCCTAAGTTCACTAAGGAGTTGATCCAGGATAATTCAGCGGCTGTAGAGGCAACGACTAGATACTCAGCCTCAATGGAGGAGTGAGCAACAGACCATTGTTTGCCCCTGAACTCCAAGAAATGGGATTTCCATCGTGATAAATTACATAGGCAGAAGTGGAAGTGCGATCATCAAGATTCCCAGCCTAGTCAGCGTCGGAAAAATCATGTAGAGATGAGGGGTTGCGACACTTGAGAAAGAGACCATGAAAGATTATACCTTTAAGATAGTGAAGGAGGCGCTTAACGGCTGCCCAATGAATATGGGACGGCTAGTGCATAAATTGGGAAAGCTTGTTCACATCATAAGCAATGTCGGGCCAGTCAAATTAAGACATTGTAGAGCACCAAACATACTTCGATACATGGTGGCATCTGCAGGTGGTGAGCCATCTTGGAGAGTGAAAGAATCAGAGGTAGCAAGAGGGGTGCTAATATGTCAGCCTTGTTGAGAAGCTTACGAATATACTTTCACTGAGAAAGGAACAAGCCCAGAGGAGTAAAAATAACTTCAACTCTAAGAAAATAATGAAGGGCACCTAAATCCTTGATGGAGAACTGGCTAGCCAAAGTGTCAATAAACTTGGAAATAAAAAAATAAAATAAAAATCATCGTTGCATGTATGTAACAATAAGATCATCAACATAAACAAGAAAATAAGCCATAACTTTATCATGTCGATAAACAAATAGTGAAGCACACATGAAAGGGATAGTCAGGAACAACAAAGCTAGGAGCTTGAGACTTAAAAACCTATTCATGTATAGTATCCTGAAAAAATGCATTATTAACGTCAAGTTGACGAATAGCCCATCCAAGAGTTAGTGCAAGGTGAAGAACAACGTGAATAGTAACAGGTTCCATAATAGGGCTAAATGTCTCTGAAAAATCAATTCCAAGGAGCTGATGAAATTCTTTGGCCACTAGACGTGCCTTGTACCTGTCAATACTACCATTAAGTTTTTACTTGATACGAAAAACCCACTTACACCCAACCAGATTTTGGTGAGGCCTAGTGGGAGCCAACTCCCAGGTTCCATTCCTAACCAAAGTTGTAAAATCATCATACATGGCACTGCGTCACTGAGGGTATCGAGTGGCTTTGAGAGACACATATGGGCTCAAGGAAGGGAGGGATGACATGTTTAGTGATGAGATGGATTTGCTTGGGTTTAAAGATGTTGTTCTGAGAGCATGTGTGACATGGCGAGATGGTGGAGAACTTGCAGGTGGTAAGGGCGGCACTGGTGATGGAGGAGGAATTGGGGCAGAGGTAACTGGAGAGAGTGGTGTCGAGGGTAAGGATGGGTTGGGGGGTGTGTGGGAGACTGGAGTGGATGATGGGGGGTGAAGAAGAACCTGGCAGCAAAAGACGACAAGTCTCCGAGTCCCGTATAGGAGAGCCTGGTAAAGAGACCAAATATGTGAGTGATGTTGAAGACGAGGGTGGTGTAGTGGCATGCATAAGGGGCACAACAGAAATATGAGGCTCATGACATGCAAGGGATGACTAGGTAGAAAATGTGGAAGATGATAAAGGAGAGATGGAGTAAGAAAAATGGAAAATATTTTCATCGAAGATAACATGACAAGAAAGAAAGAGACGATTGGTGGATAACTCAAGACATTTGTATGCACTTTGGGAGGTAGAGTATCCTAAAAATCAGCATGGATGGGAATGTGGCTAAATTTTATTATTGTTGTGGGGCGCAAACATAGGAAAGATAGGCAACTAAAGGTACATAGCCTATGATAGTTGGGAGTTTACCAAAGAGAACAGAAAATTGGTGGTGTTGTGAAGAAGATAAGTAGGAAGATGATTAATAAGGTAGACCGTTATTTGGAAGGCATGAGACCAATAAGATAAGGGCATATGGGCAGGGTGTAGCAAAGTGAGACTAGTATCAACAATATGTTGGTGACGATGTTCAGCAGAGCCATTATGGTGCAGGGTGTGAGGCGGAGTGATAAAGTGTGTAATTCCATGAGATGCAAAATAATCATGAAGTTTGACATATTCACCCTGTCATCAGAATAGATGGTAACAGTATAGGTTTTGAAATAATTTTCAACTAAGGCCTTCAATTTTGGAAAAATTGTGGAAACTCTAGATTTGAGGTGAATAAGGAAGGGCCAAATGTATTTAGTGAAATGATCAATAAAAGAAATATAATATTTGAAACCATCAATATATTAAATTGGGGCAGGTTCCCAAACATGAGTATAAAGATGGTCCAAAGGGCCACGACTTGTAAGAGTTGAAGTGTAAAGGAAAGCTTATGGCTTTTATTACACTAACACGACATACATAAAGACAAAGTTAACTTAGAAGATACTGGCAACGAAAAAACTTGGATTAGATAGTTGTTGATGCTGTTTTTAGGAGGGTCAACTTAGAGAGAAGTGTAGGATCTTCAGCAGGGAAGAAGGTGAAGACCTTTGGAGTTGGAGGAACCTACAGAAGACAAGAAGGAAGAAGTAGCCATCAAGCTTCGAAAACCGGTGTGGTGCCTGCCAAAGGCTCTCAGATGCTTAATCAGCTATATGTGGTCATTTTGGCAAAGTAACAGTAAATGTGAGAAAATAGTTATTCTTTTTACTCGGGTACTATTCCCTATTTATAGGGAAGTGAAAATGGGAGTCTTGCACAAAGTTTCGATGTGGGACTTTGTGCAAGTTTCTGCGGTAGTGACACGTGTCCTTGGAGATTAGGTTCAGCAGTTGGGAGCTTCAGCATGTGTCTGCCACTTCGGAAGAGCATCTTCCTTCAACAGGGAAGAAGGCGTGTCTGCCTTGGTGCTAGTCGTTTTGATGCTGGATATGCTCGATTGATTATGGTGTAAATAGTAGTCCCCCAAGTTCGTGGTCAAGAAGTAACTTCTGGGTTAGAAACTTGTGAGATTTTTGTGTAATCATGACCGAGCATTCCTGATCCAGTAGGATTCGTAGGGCATTATCCAGTCCCCTAAGTTGGCAAGCTATAAGTTGAGCCAATCTTTTGAAGGCATGGTAGGGGTTTTGTGAGCCTGCTAGGCCTTTGGCAAGGAGCCATAACATTCGGCAGGGGCCCTTGTGGGCTTGGGGGCTTGGCATGAACCTTCAGCAAGAGAGAATTGTCGTGAATATGTTGGGACCTTCGGCCTGGAGCCGGGGAGGGCCTGTGGCATGACCTTAGTGTCAGCAAGAGGACAATTTAAGGCCTCTTGTCCTTTGGCATAATCCTTGTTGTTTGGCAAAGAGCTAAGAATGGTAAGGCTTCGGCCTGGCTTGACCCAAACTTTGGCAAGGAAAATTTTGTGGGCCCTTAGGGGTTACGACCCGGGTCCTGCCGTTCAGCAAGGAGGCTGAGTCTTGACCTTAGCTCGTGCATCTTTGGTAACCAACTGATGGTTCAGCAGCATGGGCCCTGTCGTTCAGCAGGGTTGATGTGGGAATAAAATTCTGTGAGCTCTCCCCTTCTTCTGCATAGTGCCTACCATTCGACATGTTTTTTTTTTTTTTTTTTTTGGAAGGAGAAGAATTGTGAGAGGCTTCAGTAGAGAGAGGTCTGGCATAAGCACATGGGCCTTCAGGTGTGAGAGTGGGTCTGGACCCAAGGGAGCCCGTGAGCATGTCTTGAATTCAGTATGGCCCTTGCCGTTTGGCAAGGGTGGTTTGGAGAAAATTATTTCTTGAAGATTGGGCTTCCAGGGCTTCGGTGAACCCTTTTTAACCTTTTAGGGGGTATATGTAGAGCTTCGGTAACACCATAGTGTCATGTACTCTCAGTAGGAGGGTTCAAAGTCTACAGCAAGGTAACTTGGCGAGGATTTTTGAGGAGCTCACAAATATTCTTCACGGCTCTTACCGTTTGGCAAGGGTGAGCAAAATGGAGTTTTTCCTTTTTCGCGAGTCCTTTGGGTATGACTTTCAACAAGAAGGCCGTGCTGTTTGCGCCGTGCTGCAAGGCTGGTTACTCCGGAGAAGAGAGATGGTTCATGGCTTCTCTGAACCGTCTTGGGCTGGGACCTTTCGGTTCCTTTGGTTTGGTTGCTTTCCATTGGCGCATCCTCAGCTTTTGCATAATAGTTGCCGTTCGGCAAGGGTATATTGGAACGAATTTTGGGGCCTCCTCAAGTTTGTTGCTATATAGCTTTGCCGTTCGGCAAGGGTGGCCTGGGGAGAGATTCTTGAAGCCTCTGCAAGCACGGCCCCCGTATCATCACTGCCCTCGTCCTTGCGAGTGGGTCTGGGTCTCTTTTGTTTCAGAAATAGGCATTCGGAGGCTATGAATTTGGCTAGATCAAAGAGGGCTGCATGCATCTCCGCAACCGTTGCATAGCCCTTGCCGTTCGGCAAGGGGTTTGACCAAGGGTTTATGGAGGATCTTGCTCTTGAGGTTTTGTACAAACCAGTACCATGAGTCTGAGGACAATAGGATTGTCGTAGGACCCTTGTTGTTCGGCAAGGGTTATTTGGGAAGACTTCGCCACGGGTTTGGTAAGGAAAATGGTTGCGACCCATATTCTCTGTTGTTGTTGTTGTTCAGCAAGGAGAGTTGGAGAAGGTTGCCTTGCTCGAGGTTTGAAGCTGGGCTGCGTTTGAAGGGAGGCTATTGGGCCTTTGGCAGGGTCTGGAAAGAGAAGATCGAACAGTGGGCCTTTGACGAATCAGTGTGAATTGCTGGGCTTCAGTTACCTTGGCTGGGGTTGAGGTGAGTACCTTTCAAACCCCTCTTTCGTCTGCTCAACCCTTGCCGTTCGATGGGCTGAGCTTTTTGTCTTTTAATAACCTTCGGCAAGGTCTTGGAAGGAGAAGATCGGGGGCTAGGCTTCGGTAGGAGCAGTAGTAAGTAGGCAGTTGCGAGTTCTTGTGCTTGGCAAGGTTAGGATTTTGTGACCCTCCATTCTTTCTGCATGGGCCTTGTCTTTCGGCAAGGCCTTTTTAAATTCCTTAATCCGTTTTTTTTTTTAAAATTTTGAAATTGAAATTTTGAAATTCAAATTGTGGAACAGGTATACGAAATTTGAGAGGGAAGGTGAAAGGGTGCTAGGGTTTGTGCGTGAACTGAGGTGTCGGTACCCTTGGGTCTTTATAAATAGGGACTCTTGGTTGAAGAAGGTAACACACTTGAGTCTTTAAGAAAATTTTCTAGAGAGAATGAGAAAAGGAGATTTTTAGGGAGATATTTTGTTGTGGTGCTGAGGCTAAGGTGATTGCTGCCATCCTTTTCGTGGTGGTGCAAACAAGGTTAGATCTCATTTCCCTTGAATTTTCGAATTGAAGTGTCCTTTTTGGTATGAACATGTTGAATACTAGGATGAATACCTTGAATATGGATATGAACTTGATGAACACCTTGAACATTGATATGACTTGTTGAATGTTTGTTTGTATATCAAATAGCATATAGGTGTGCCATCCTTTTTGTGTTTTTGTGTTTCGATCCTTCTTGCATGTGCATTAGTTCCTTTTTCTTGTTTCTGCATATTGTAGATCTCTGAAAGTTTTGGTAGAGAAAGTCATGATCCCTCTGCCTTTGGTGGGAAAGATACTGAAAGTGAAGAGCCGAGCCTGTATGTATGTTCTGAAGATAAGAGTACTCAGTCAGAGCATGTGGTAGAAAGTGTAATAGAGAGTAGGATGGTAGGGATCGAGGGTGAGAGGGGGAAGCCATTAGTAGATTCTTGGGAGGTTGAGTACAGATAGATGCAGATTTGGTTAAAGGTTGTGGTTGATTTGGTTCTGGCCATGCCTCAGACACCAGAGGTGGGCTCGAGCAATCAGGCATCACCATCGGGGTCTATGAAGGTAGTCGTAGCTTCTGCTTCAAAGGAGTTTGAAGTACGGGTTGGTGTCCCTTTGCCGAGGAGGAATACACTTACAGAGGTAAAGCTGGCAGAGCTTCGGACAAATTTTAGTGTCCCACCCTTGGTGAGCTTGAGGTTACCTACTGCGGCTGATGTGGTTAGATATCTTCGAAGGGATATGTGCTAATTTTTACGGACATGTACAATCATGGCTTCAAACTACCGTTTCATCCCTGGATGCAGATGATGTTGGCCAAGCTGCGGTATGCGCTAAGGCAATATAATCCTAACTTCTGGATTCTTCTGCATGAGGTATATATTGCTTGGTGGTTGGCAGGATTGGGGGAGCTGAGCGGTTCATATATTTGTACTCGATTTCTAAGCAATAGGGAAATTTTGGCTGGATACAAGCCAATTGCCGAAAGGCAAAAGAAATGGGTTATTTTCATTATTCACATGCCTTTTACTTATAAATCCTGGAGGAACAAGTGATATCTGGCTTATGGTGACTGGGAGTGTCTGCTAGGGAAGACCGTCACCAACCATGTTCCTACCCACTTTCAGTCTATAAGTCCTTGGCCCCAACCTTTAAGATTGATTGTTGTTTTGTGTGTTTAACTGCTAGTATGCTTGTTTCCTTATTTGGTTTTGCTGACTTCATAGTGGAGATTTGAGTGAGAAATTGTTATGTTGCAGGTTCGGTGAAGTGGGGGCCTATTTCACAAGAGAAGGAGGATGAAGTTGAGAAGGTCATGTCACTACTATCGGAGACTAAGCAGGAGTACCGACACTTAGTTACACCGAAGAATCTGCTAGAGTTCGGACTCTTGCAAGGGAGTAAGTATTTGAGTTACCGTTGTTTGTCTTCATTTTCCTTTCTATAGTGGTGACTAACATAGATTTTTATTTGTAGTGGGAAGTGTTGTAAAAGGATCGACGAAGGTGGTCGTAAACATTGATAAAGCTGAAAAGCATAAGCGGCTGAGGGCATCTCGATCGAAAAAAGCTGAGGAAAGTGGCAAGAAGGAGACTGGGAAGCTCCCTCAACATGATGATGAAGGTCTTGTCGCTGAAGTCTGGGTGGGGAAAATGCAGGCTTTGGATGAAGCCCGCAAGAGTGTGATGAGGATGGGACCAAGGCTTCCACCCTTTGATTTGCAGGCACCATTGAAGCTTCCATTCGGTATCCCTTCAGTATGGTGGAGGTTTTTGTCAAGGGGATGGAGAGGGTTGACTTCGACAGTTTGCCGCAGTAGAAGAAGGAGGTGAACTTGGCTATGCACCGGCAGGGGGTGCCATTGGTCAACGTCTTCCTAGAAGGCGTCATGACCTTGAGAGGCCTTAGCAAAGACGCAGACTTCCTCTTTTGCTTAGCGGGCATAAAAGACGATCCTCACATTTACCTATGTAAGTTGTTTCTTTGTAAAATTGCTTATTTGTTATTCTAGTATTGCTTTAACTGACGATGCTTTGTTTTGCAGGTCTCTGGCCAAATGTATGTCAATCTGGCTAAGGCAGATAAAGAGATCCAGAAGATGAAAAGGCGTGAGGAAATGCCCAAGTATAAGATAGCGGAGGCGCAAGAGGCGATCCCAGAGAAGAATGCCCTACTTTTACAAAAGGCTGCGCTGGCCAGAGAAATGGAAGAGTTGAAGGAGAAGATGGCGTCTGCTGAGCAGAAGAAGGTTGAGGAGATAGCTGCTGCCTGAGCCGAAGCCGTTGAGTTGTTCCGAACTTCAGAGGAGCTGAACAATTTTATCCTGGATCGGTTGGTGGATGAGCAGATTCACTGGGAGGAGACCTTGTGACGTTTAACCCTTCGCTTGAGATCAACTTAGATATGAATGGTGTGCCTCCTTCGATTAGTCCAACTGCTGATGCCACCTGCCAAGGTGTCGAGGCCTCTTCCTAACTTATGTATTTTAGTTATTTTTGGGACAGTAGTGTCTAATGTTGGTTTTGTATAAACATTTTGTCTTGCCATGGGGCAAGGTTACTTTGATTTGCTATGATATTAGACATGTGTTCTTTGATATCAATTGTGCTATCAAAGTGACAATCATGCGATAGATAGGAATAAGCCGAAGTTAGGCGTTTCATTAGATAGATGCCAAAAGACAAAAGGTACATAATATGCTAGTCGGAGGCCTAAGATAAGTGCTGAGGCAGGAGAAAACAAAAACCAACCTTGAACACGAAACAAAGTGTCCCACGATCACTTATAGTAGTACTTTAGGTGATCAGCATTCCAAGGATAAGGCAAAGTCTTTCCCTTGGGATCACGAAACTAATAAGTGTCGGAGCGGTACACTTTGGTAACTTCATAAGGGCCTTCCACGTAGGACCCAAGGTACCTTCGGCTGAGTTTTTGATGGCCAAAGGGACCTTGCGCATGACCTAGTCTCTAATCTTGAAAGCACGGGGTTTGACTCCGGAGTCATAGTACTTGGTAATACGCTATTTGTAAGTGACGTTGTGCATGTTGGATTGGTCACGAAACTCGTCAATTAAGTCGAGGTTCAGGGCTAATTGCTGGTCATTGGCTTCGGCATCGTAAGTGGAGGTTCAGTATGTGGGCTGGCCAATCTCCACTAGTGCCGCAACTTCGGTACCAAAGGAAAGAGAGAATGACGTTTCTCTTGTGGAGGTACAGAAGGTGGTGCGGTAGGATTAGAGAACCTCCGGAAGTAATTCTGGCCAGCAACCTTTGGCCTTGTCAAGTTTTGTCTTCAGAGTCTTCTTGATGATTTTGTTCACAGCTTCGACCTAGCCATTAGACTGAGGGTGGGCTGGGGAAGCGAAGTAAAGACGTAATTTGAGGTTGGAGCAAAATTGCTTAAATTTTGCATTGTCAAATTGCTGGCCGTTGTTTGTGATGATGGTGTGAGGGATACCGAAACGACATACGATACTCTGCTAGACAAATGTTTCGACGCAAGCTGCGGTGATGGTAGTTAAGGGTTCAGCTTCAGCCTACTTGGTGAAGTAGTTTACAGCGACAACCGTGTACTTGACCTGACCCTTGCCCTCAGGCATAGGTCAGATAAGGTCAAGTTCCCATTGGGCCAATGGCCAAAGACTGACCATGGCTGTTAATGGTTCAGCTGAAAGTTGTGGGATGTTAGTGAACCGCTGACATTTGTTGCACTTCTAGGTGAAGGCCTGGGATCCTTGCCGAATAGCTTTATGCGCTAGTGAGCGAGCGCCTGATTGATTGCCGTAGATGCCCTCATGGATCTCCCGAAGGAAATAGTTACCTTCTTCTAGAGTCAGACACTAAAGGTATGGGAGGCTGAAGTCGAGCTTGTATTAGAGCGCCATTGATGATCAGGTATCGAGCGGAGCGATAGCGAACACGTCGTGCTTTAGCAGGGTCAGCAAGCAACGTCTGGTTCTGTAAGAACTGGAGGATGGGGTCCATCCATGTGGGGCTGTGGTCAATGGCACAGATGGTTGACGTTTGAGTGCTAGGCCGGTCCAGGAACTCCATGTGGATATTGCGGCCAATGCCTTGCTCTAAGGCTAAAACTAGCCTTGCGAAAGCATCGGCATAGCTATTCTCAGAGCATGGGATCTAGCCGATGCGATAAACGTCAAAAGTTGTCAGCAGTTGATAGGTATGCTAGAGGTATGCCGTCATGGAGGTTTCCTTGGCGCCAAAGTCCTGGTTGACTTGATGAACAACGAGCTGTGAGTCACTGAATATCTGGATTTATTTAGCGCCCATCTCTTTGGCAAGCCGAAGACCAGCTAAGAGTGCTTCATACTCGGTGACATTGTTGGAGGTGTGGAATTTGAAGCGGAGGGCGTACTCGAGGGCAACTTTATCTGGTGAGATAAGGACAAGGCTTGCCCCATAACCCTGGGCGTTGGAGGAGCCATCGACGTAAAGTGTCCATAAGGGATAGCTGAGGTCAAAGTTGCCGTTGCTGGAAATGTGAACCAGGTCTGAAGTAGGGGTAGGTTCCACTAAGATTTGGGGAGCGATCGAAGCTCGGGGTTCTGTAAATTCAAAGATGAAGTCGGCCATAGCCTGTCCTTTTGTAGCCTGGCAGGGTTTGTAGTGAATGTCAAATTCGCCAAGCTCAATGGCACATTTAACCAACCTGCCAGAAGTCTCTGGCTTCTGCAATTGGTTGGTTAGGACAAGGATGGTATGCACTTGGAAGTATGGTCTGAGGCGTCTAGCCAAAACTACCAGGGCGAAGGCCAGCTTCTCAATATCTAGGGACCGAACCTCGCTTGACATTATGTCCTTGTTGATCACAAAGCTGACAAAAATCACAATATCCTTGACCAGGTTGAAAGGAAGAACGTCTGAATATATTTTGGTTGCCACGGTGGTAGAAGCTAGAGCTAAAGTAACCACAAGAACTACAGTTACGCGGTAATCCGGATGAGGAGTTGTTGGAGCTCTTAGAGTTGGTAGAGCTGTTGTGAAAATCCCAGTTGGAGAAACGAGATGACCTATGTGCAGTGTTGGCTGTAAGAACAAGAGTCTCGATCTGGAAATCTCCTTTAAGGTACTCTCATTTTTAACAAGCTTGTCATGCAATTCTTCAAAGGATATGGAGTTTTCATGAGCGCGAATGGCAGCAACCATGTCCTTGAATTCAAGACCTACACCATTGAGAATATGAATCACAAGATCATCAACATAGATGGGTGCATCAATAAGAGCCAGTTCATTAGCAATCGATTTAATGATTTTCAAAAATTCAGTTATATATTTGGTTTCATGATGAGTAAGCATGGGCCATTCCCTGAGGCTCATGATACGAGAGCTAGCTCGATTTGCATATAAATTGATGAGTTTGTCCCAAGCTTCTTGGGAAGTCTTTGCAATAGCAATAAAGGAAACAATTTGCCCAGACACATGCAATAATAGCATGCAGCAATAACTGATTCTGACGTTTCCAGAGAACGCATGCAAAGTTGGGTCGACCATTGGTAGTCCTTGATGGGCACTTAAGGGAGCAATCAACATAGCCCATAAGGTTATAGCAAAAAAGGAGAGCGTTGAATTCTGCACGCCATTGGGTCAATTTGCAGTATAAAGGAATGAAACACGTAGCAAGTCTTCGGGAGAAATTGTAGTGATCATGCCATCAGGTCACTAAATTGTAGGAAGGAATCTCCATGTCTGATTGTGTGAGATTTGCTTGGCTGTCTTGATTCTAATATCCTTAATACCAGTGTGGTCACAGTCTTCTACATATCTCTATTAAATCTTCTAAGTTAGTTTATAATATTTGCACTAAAAACTCATAAATTTTTAGCATTTCTTTCTTTTCCTATTTTGTTTAACTTCAGCTTTGCGAATAAAAGTAATTTCACTAGTCCCTTCTTTTATGTATGAATTGAGTATCTTAATATTGAGATTTAATTATAAGAGATCCTCTAAACTATAGGGGGGGTTCCAGCCCATAGCTCATTTACATGGTTGTCCAAAAATTAATATATTTTGACCCATTACTTTTTTTTTTTTTTTTTTTCTAACTCTAGCTCTCGTTTGACTATTTGAGATATCCAATTCAAAATTTCCATTATGATGTTGGAAGTTTGAATGAAATTCAAGGACATTTGTCCCACATTGGTAGAAAGAAGAAAGAGTGAGATCTTTATATGTGGGGGAATGCTAGCAACATTATCTCTAACCTTTTCCTTTGGACATTCTCCCTTCTCCTCTTGACATATGTAACTTTCTTTACACTTCAAACAATGTCATTAATGCATCACACAAGGTAAGTTTTGTCTTCCAAAATTATCCTTACTAAATATATTGACTTTTTTACAAGGATTGTTTTTTTAAAACTTTCTTACCACCTTGTTAAAAAATCAAATAAAAAAAACCGTTAGTTTAGAGAAAAAAAAAAGTCACCTTTTCTTACCATCTTTTTACTCTAAAGGTTAGTTTTTTTTTTTTTTTTCCTAGAGAAACAGACGTTCTTAATAAACTTGTTCATTTATATATATATATAACAACTAGTTTTGTAAACAAATGTTTTTTAATTAACTATTGTGAAAATTACTATGAATCTGTTGTTGCTGATAAAATATTCTATCGCTTTCTATTTTAATTTTAATTTTCAATGGATATTGGTATTATTTATATTTATATTTTACTGCTATGCTTCTTTTTTTTTTTGGGTGCTTATCTTAACATTTAAATACCTGAAAAATAATAACTACAACATATCTTTTCATCAAATGACTATTAATTTGCTATCATGGAAGTGACATCTTTTTTGTTGTGGCAAAAAAAATACCATTCTCTTTGAAGAAAAAAAAAAGTTTAAAATAAAAACAGCAGTTTTTCTTTTTTAATTTTTTTTTTAATAAGGTGATAACAAAGTTATAAAAAAAATAATAAAAAAATCAATATATTTAATAAGGATAAGATTTGAAAAATAAAAATTAGCTTGTGGGATGCATTAATGACATTGTTTTTAGTGTAAGAAAAGTGACACATGTAATGAAGAAAAAAGAGAAGGTCCAAAGGAGAATGTTAGAGAGAAGGTTGCTAGCATTCCTCTTATATATGTGGAAGTCCCGCACTTAATAAATGGAATAGTTGGGCCAAGTGGAAGCCAATTAGGCTTCAAATTTGATTTGGGCTCGTCAAAACGATGGGCTTTGGGACTTAGGACACTTGGGCACTTTCAAATTTAAATTAAGTTTTTAGTTTCGTATTAATAATTTATTAATTTATTCATATTAGTTTAATTAACTGTTTTCTAGCTGTTGAAACAATTGTGACACTCCTGATAAGGTTTCAGAAGTTTATTTAAATCAAACAAAGCCTCATTCGTCAAACAGAGAAAAAGCATTTTACAAGCACATTTCATCTTGTCTAAGAGGAAAACAAAATAAGTTCGCCCGATTCTATGTCCTAGTGCTAGGGCTTAGAATATAGATAGTTGAATCCTAGGAGGCAGTTACATGTAGAACTTCAAGCACTGAGAAGATGTGAAATTACTGTCTTTAGGATATTGCATCAAATCTGCAAGCCTCTATCTCGAATCCAAGTTGATTTTATTTATTATTTGTTTACTGTATTTTGAATTACAGTTTGTTATAAATACAATTTCTTTGATTATTTAAATAAATATATATATATATATTGTTAATATATAATCATTCTAATTAGTCACTGATTGTTGTTTTTTCAACAGATGTAACATGTTTTTTGGCTCTGCCCCGATTTCCAATAAGTAAGCGTATATTTACATCATGCAACATGCATTTCTTTTTCTGTAGTCACATTTACATGACAATGAACTTCATATATTTGTATATATTTGTAGGTTGTTAAGTTGATATATTTAATAATGATTGATTAGAAATGGAGAATGAACTTTTAGTAAGTTTGAGACATTGGAGAAAACTGAGGATATATATTAGATTCTTTTTGGTCTGGATATATAGATTATGAATTTGAGATTATTGCTATCTTTTTCTTTGAAATGAATTGAAAATTACCTTTCAATGAACTTTCTTAGTTTGGAGATTCTTGAGAAACGATCTAGGATTCTTCGTTAGGGCCCGTGCCTTGTTTTCCAGCATTTACCTCTTTGGAAAACCACTTTCTTTATTAGATTGAAGAACCCAACCTCTTCCTTCCTAACCCAATTTCAAAACTCTTTCATTGTTCTTTGTTTTCATGACTCTCTTTTCATTGCTTTCTCTCCATGGTTCTCTCTTTTCATGGCTCTCTCTAGGCTCTATCGCTCTCCCACCACCCTATTAAGTTGATGTGGAACAACCAATCAAGTTTGGGCAGCAAGGTCGCTCATGTATTGTTCTAATCCTTATAAGTTTTGGATTGCTAAATGTATTGTTCCAGAACGCTAATGTACCACAATTCGATATGTGCGATCCAGTTCAAAATTTGTAAAGGAGTGAGCGAA
This sequence comes from Prunus dulcis, assembly GCF_902201215.1. NCBI lineage: Eukaryota > Viridiplantae > Streptophyta > Magnoliopsida > Rosales > Rosaceae > Prunus > Prunus dulcis. The sequence continues at coordinate 15,217,151 of NC_047653.1, read as the reverse complement.
TTGGGTACGTATGACATAGCTAGTCTAATAGCAATAAGAAAAAAAGGTTTCATGGTGCTTACAATCAGTAGCTTCAAGTTAACCTACCACTCGGATAGCACAACGCACATCACTCTATCTTCGAATGGCATCTTTCAGCTCACTACCTAAACTCTCAAGCTTCTCATTCAATTCTGAGATTGATTGAGCTCCGGTATCTGCTGGTATTTCCATAGTAACTTTACCCTTATTGGAATTTTAAAGGTTTAAAAAAAATTATCGTTTCGATTTGTTTAATTACTTTGGCTATTTTATTTTATTTATTCTGGGGTTATATTTATAATTTTCAGATTTTATTTCTCTATTGAATGCCTTAATTTTCTAGTTTTATGTGGTGGATGTTACATGTTCTTGGATGCCTATAAAAGGTCACTCCTCATTCACATTTGACATACTACCACAATCTAATTCTCTCTTCTTCTACCTTCATACTTTCTATACTTTCGATTATTATTTTTGGGCAATGGTTATGTGACTTGGAGACCTATATTTGACTGTGAACGTGCTCATACCAGACCTTCAACATGTGTATTGGGGGTCATATCTTGGAGTCTTGTAGACTCTCTCACATGCTTCACCATACAAGACTTGCTTTCTTAATCTTAATTTATTTTACTTTTATTTACCTATTATTTGCTTCTTTAGTTTTACTTGACCTTAAATGACTTTCCATTTTTTTTAAATATTATTTATAGGAAAATTTGCATAAATACCACCAAAACTTTTAGGCATGCAAAATTATCACCTCAACTTTTAATTTTTACTATTAACTACATGAACTTTATAAAATGTTGCAATGTACCACCTACTGTTGACTTTGTTAAACTTTCAGTTAAGTTGAAAGGCATTTCTATCAATGTTCTATAACTTAAAAACTTAAAATTTCTAAAAGTAATAGAATTATAAATTATTATTTTTTATTCTTGCATCTTTCAACACCAATTATCCACCACTGCCTAGTAGCTCCCTCCCAAAGGCGGAGCCAGCATGGGACTAGTGTGGTCCCAGGCCTCCATTCCATTTTTACCTCTTTTAGATTAGTTTTAGGATATTTACCCTAAAATAAAATAATATATTAGGTTCTTTTTTTCTACAAATAAATCATAAAATTTATTGATCTCCCTTAAATTTTTCAGGTTAGTTTATGATATTTGCACTAAAAACTCCTGAAGTTTTAACCTTTCTTTCTACATATTTTTTCATTACTCCAAAAAAAGCCATCCCATGAGTATACATGACCCCACTACATGTATAACGCGTACATCTCTGCTCAGGGAGTAGGTCATCTTTTGTTTAAAGCTTTGTGAATTTTTTTTCATGTATGAGTTGGGTACCTTAATATTATGCTTTATGAACTCCTTTTTTTTCATTTCTTTTCTCCATTGGAATATAAATTTTTAATTTTTAAGTCGTTAATAGTTTAATTGATGAAATTTGTATTTAACTAATTTAAAATATGACATTCATGATAATTATAAGGAGAAGACAAATTGTATGCACCCCTTTTAATGTGAAATCATGGCGGAGCCACTGCTCCCTCCCATACCCTCTACATACACCCTACTTTATATCTCTCTCCGTCACCCACTCTTTTCCCTCCCTCGAATCCAAAAAAAAATTGGGGTGGTTGTTGAAGAATTGACTAATCAAGAGACAGATAAGATGTTGGCACATGGTAACCTTCAACAAGAATTGAGAGTAATAGCAATATGGCTATATAAGAGCTTTGTTTTTTCTAATAAGTATTGCAGATGATGAAATATATTAAATATTAGGACTAACGACATTTTTGTCCATCGAGATTTAGGTGCAGTATCAAAATTGGTCCCAAGCGTTCAATTTCATGAATTTGATAGCCAACATTTTCAAATCTAACTAATTCACATTGCTTATTAGTTTGACCGTCTGGTCAAATGTTGAATGTATGTGGCAACTGAAGGACCCACCACATATTGTTGACTGTCACTCTCTCTGTAAACCAGTCAAACAAATAGAAAAGAACAAATTTAAAAACAAAAATATAAAAAAACAACCCTGCTCCCTGTACCCAACCAATTGCATGCTCACCACACCACACACACCACCCAACCCCCTTCCCACCCTCCCTGCGCGCGCCACCCCCGCCCCACTGTAGCGAACCCAACCACCCAAAATGATGTAGAAGTAATGGGTGAATGGATTGAAGAGGAATTGGAGCAAGAAGAAGGGAAAAAGGACGCCGCAGGAATTTACAAATTTGGTGCTCGAGGTCCGATTGGGATGTAGAAGTAATGGGTGAATGGATTGAAGAGGAATTGGAGCAAGAAGAAGGGAAAAAGGACGCCGCAGGAATTTACAAATTTGGTGCTCGAGGTCCGATTGGGACACATGATACCTTTTCGAAAATGGAACGACGTCACAAGTCCAACTCAATATTTTGTCATGACATAAGGTGGATTTTGGGCTTCTGAGGTTGTCTGAGCTTCAAAAAAAGCATTTTAAGATTGTAATCAATTTACAGACTTATTTTATGTTAAACTTTCAATAACTCCCCAAGACAGTCCAATTGGTGAGAATGATGTATTTAGACAGCCATCGTGTATGGTTGCACTCAACTCATCTTTTATCAAATAATACAAACAGTGAAAATTTTCTCTCTAACTTTCTGGTGAATTCAAAGTTTATGTTCTTTTCTAGGTTATGCTTGTAACCTAATTGCTTGTGTTGTGTCACCAACCAAAAAAAAGAAACAGTCTGAATATAATTCAAGAAAAAAAAAAGGGGGGAAATTTGTAAACCCAAATTTTCGTGTTCCTAAAATATGTTTTACGTCAAGCAATACGTGTATTTATAAACCTTTTTAAAAAAATTTAATATAAGTGTTCGTCTAAACTATAAGGGGAGAGGGTCCAATCCCTAGCTCATTTACATGATGGTCCAAAAATTAATATAGTTTGGCCCATTCTAATTTTTTTTTTTTTATTTTTTTTTTTAGGCTCTAGCGCTGGTTTGGCTATTTGAGATATACAATTCAAAATTTCCATGATGAAAACATGTTTTCTGGCTCTTCCCTGATTTCCAATAAGTAAACTTTTTTATTTTATTTTATACAATTGATAATCTACTTTAATCTAATCAAAACTACGAAAAGGAGGATTTGACAATAAACCCATAAGTAAACTTATATTTGCATATCATGCAACATACATTTCTTTTTCTGTAGTCACATTTGCATGACAATGAACTTCATATATTTCTAGGGTATTCAAGTTGATATGTGTAATGATGATTGATTAGAAATGGAGAACAAACTTTTAATAAGTTCGAGATATTGGAGAAAGTTGAGATTGGTCGAATATATTTGGTGGGAGATTGATAAGTCCATAAATTTTTTCATTTATGTACTCTTTTTAATTAGGTTTTGTAGGAAAATTAGATTTAAAAAGGGGCACATTACTTTACTTTTCTAATTTTCAGTTTTTCTGCGCTCTTAGAAGGTTTTTGAGGGAAAATAAACTTTTTAGAGGAATTTTAGCACAAGGCCAATTGGAGATGAAACCTAACATCTTGAAGTTCAATCTGTGATTTTTCTAGAATTTTCTACCAAGCCAATTGGTACAGTATTACAAGTAAAGTTAGCCCACGTGCAGACAGGACAGTTTCGTACATGTTACGTGAATGTGAAGAAACGGAAGCCTTCCAGAATTTTCCAAGTTACATGCTATATATGGTTGGAAAGATGAGACATTTATATTTCTAAAATATATTTTTAATGATTTTTCTACAAGGCCGAAGATCCCCAAATCGTGTGAACATTGGGCTGAGCTGTATTTTCCAGTGGAGTTAGGAATTGTGATTTTTACTTTCCTATTTGGATTCCTTGTTTACCAAGACTTCTTGGACGACTTTTCAGTCAATTTTAGGGTTTAGAACTCTGATATAAGTGATATAAAAGACGAGTCAACGCCTGATACAAAGGATTCACGTCCTAAAGAGATCAACCGTGCAAGAGGAGAAAGCTGCCAACGAGTTCTTTCTTTTCCTTCCTTCTTTTAATTTTCAGTTCTTATGTATTTATTTTTGAGTTCATCCAAGAACATGAGTAACTAATTTCTTGTTAGTTAGGGCTTAATCTTGAAGCCCTAAACATGATTTCAATTTTATAAACAAGTTTGAATGGATTTTCAGTTTCTACAAGCGTGATGATTTCGGTTTCTCTATGTTATGTGAATTCTGATATTTTGTTTCTTTGAGTAGCTAACTTTGAAGCATGTATTGGAATTAAATTGTTGTAGAACATAGGTCAATTGCCATATTGAATGTGTTCTTGTTTGCAACGAATAATTGGGTTAAGAACTAGTTATGAGAAATCGATTCTTGAATTCCTAATAACAAATGTGTTTTAGGGTTTTTGTGACACTCATATTCTCTTTGATCTTAATGGATTCTTGATTGTTAATTTGAGTAAATGCCATACTAGATTTCAATTAAGAATACACGTATTGATGTAAATGCCATACACTTTACATACACTTAAGAGAGAATCATACAACTCGAGTCAAATGCCATGATCTTGTTGTGAGTGTCGTCATCATATGCTTGCTAGAAATTGATTATCTATTGTTGTTTATGGATTGATTGATTGTTTGGAGGTGGATAGTGAGTCCTAGCTATTGTTCTTGACTGATTTTGAACCAATTTCTCTTAAACTCTAATTTAAATTCTATTTTGTTTTCTTTTCCTTGTTTTGTTTTATTCATGAAATCAAATCAAAACTCCCATTGGTGTTGGCGTGTGTGGGGAAGTCCTTGTGGTTTCAATCTTTATTTTGTTTTCATGTTTAATTGTGTTTTAGTTTTCGTTGTGTGACATTGATAAACATCTCTTTAGATTACAATCTCTGTGGGAATGACCTTGCTTGTTTACTATACTATCATTTGATTTGTGCACCTGCAAGGTTTTAATATTATTGTTAAAAATTACCAACAGAGATATTATATATATATATATATATATATGAAATTGAGATATTGCTATTGTTTTCTTTGAAATGGATTGAAAATTAAAGGAAGGGCTTCCAACGAACTTTGTTAGTTTAGAGATTCTTGAGAAACAATACAGGATTCTTTGTTAGAGTTAGGGCTTTCATTATAGGAGACATCAGATTGTCATGCATGAGAAAAGAAAATCGAAAGGCAGGGCTTGATACTAAGCAGCGTGGAATTGGTATTAGAGCTAATTTTCAGCTATTAATATTAAACATATTCCTTGGAGAATTGGTATTGTAATATCTTATCCATAAAATTTTCTTTTCATGTGAATCTCATTAATAAGTCTATGGGCACCCTGTTCACCCGTTTTAGATTTGTTCATGTGATGGTAGGGTAAAGTTTTTCATTGGCTTGAAAACTATTTATGGTCAACAAGTCAACTTTCTTTTGTGTGTGAGCGTGCTACTGCTAGCAATAAAAACCCTAGCAGACTTCTTAAAAATTGATAACTTGCGCCCCAAGTTATTAACTCCTAAACAAGCGATTGTGAATTTGGGTGAGGAATATCTCTCAAGTAAGTTCTTTTCTTGCCTCAGACTGGTGAGGACTTCACAATTTTTCACAGTACAAAACTGATAGTTCTAGCCAGAATAAATGATAAGAAAGTGAACTGTTTTCAGGCAGAACTGCCTTTTACAAAGCTCAAAAAGGAAAGACCAACTCTAAAAGAGACAAAAGAGCATTGGACTTCAATTTATGCCTGGATAGCTACTTTTGATCTGGACTGGACTGGGCATGTCTGTTCTCGATTGGATCATCAACACCTTCAACTGTCAAGCTGCAGCTGTAAATCGATGCCAACGTTCGAGTTTGACAGAGCTTTAATCTATTTCAAGCCCTGGAAGGCTTTTTAAACGGGCAGAATTGGAGCATCTTTAGTCTGAAAGGGGCAGAAGCTGCTGGATTTGATTATCACTCAGCTGGAAATGCACTATAGTACTTGTTCTGCTTGATCAAGGCTTTCCATAAATTTGTTGAGGTTTTCATATTTGTAAAAACCCGGACTCTATTTGATTTGACTTATGCTGAACCAAATTTGTAACGAGAGAAATCTCGCTTTGTAGAACCGTTTCTCTAAACTGAATTGAAATCAAAGATTTTGAATTATAGCTGACTTGTTTCTTGTGGCTCAATGAGCTTTGGCTACTTCAGTGTTTGAAGGCTTTTGAGATCAAGTGATCATTTTGAGTTTGTCAATTGTGATCTTGAGAGTTTTTGTTTTGATTGATTTTTTGGTTGTCCCTATATCTGTTCACCTCCTCTCATATTTATAGAAAATGCTAGAATGGAGTTTCTAGTCTTTTAATAATGGGCAGTAGATTTTCCAAAAGAAAGATCTATCTATTTTAAATGTCAAGAAAAAGGGGAATTTTATCTATTTTGGCAGAAAAACCATCAATGGTCAGTTCTTATGGTGATCACTTCCTTGCTTTTCCTGAAAGAAAACCTAATCTCTTTTTAATTTTTAACTGCCCTTGGCAAAAGTGCAATCTGCCGTGATGGCTAGTTTTCTTTTCTTGATGAATCAACTCCCTGCTCCCTACTTATCTCTTTAGAAAATTTAGTCTGCTTATCCTTTGGAAATGGCACCTGCTCTGGAGCAGAATTTTCTTTGCATATAGAAAGGGATTTTGATCTTCTTCCTCGACTGTAAAGACTGGAGAAGTCTTCTTGTATGACATGCCTTCATAAATTCCCTGTCAACTCCTTTGGGTGATAGTTGAAATTTTTGACTTTTCAAAGTCAGGTAGTCACGTGGGTTCTTTGAGAAAAGATCTTCCAAAAAAATCTGCTGGCTTGCCCTCTGGGATTGAGATTAACGGTGAGAATTTGGAAGCTCGGCCTAGTCCAATTTCTTTAGAAGTTTATCGACCTGTTTGGTGACGAATTACCATTTTACTTGGCAATTCGATTTATTCATTTTTGTTGTTGTTTTTCTTAAAACTCTGCTATTTTTGAAAAAGACGTGAGCCTCTTAATGTTGATTGGGCTGCTTTTTGGAGTCAAGACCCAGTCTTCTATTTTTCTGTTCCTAGATTTCTTTGTAAAAAATGGGCTGGCGTGTAGAATTCTCAGGCCCAAACACACCCAAAACGGCTTAAAGAGATTTTTTTTCTGCCCAAAAACAAATTTCTTATTAAGCCGTTTTGGCGCACACCACTTATGAAGTCGTTTTGGGTACACTAGACAACAAACTAGGCTGTCTTTTAATATGTAATTAACTTCTAACTGTGTGGACATGTTTTTTTAATTTCCATAAAAACAACAGAAAAAGGTTGGTTATCTAATTACAACGAAGCTACAAAGAGAGAGTCCTCGATCGTATGAAGAAAAAAAATTTCGAGAGTTACAAATTATGTTGTATCAAGAAATTCGAGAGTTACACTATTTCGAAGTGCTGTTGTAGTATTGTTTGCCAATTTTGTGGAACTAGTTTCTACTTTATTTGGAGTTAATATTACTTATTAATTCAAGTATGTATATAGCAACTTCAAGTTTGTGTACCAAAGCTGGTCTACTGTCTCTCGACTTTGTTGGGATGGGTATCAAGTTACAAGTTCCCCTCACTGAATAAATAAACTAACGATTTGAAGTTTGTATATTTTAAAGGCAAACAAGATTATAAATTCATTATTACATAAATTGGATTGGGAGGGGTGGTGAACGTGCATGACTATTTCCATATGTCTCATAATTAAGCTTGCGCATTATATTTGTGCAACTTAATCAGAAAAATCTATTCACAACCAGGGCAGAGTCAGTAAGGGATCAGTAGTCCCATGCCCCCTCTATTTTTTACCTCTTGCATTTGTATATTATATATTAAGGGGTGGATACGGTCTGAATTAGATAAGTTTCACCTCAAAATCACGATCAAACTAATTATAATATAATAGTTTGGTTCGGTTCGGTTTTCACAAAATTCATAAAGAAAACCGAACTAAACCAAACCAATTTAAGAAGGTTTGGTTCAGTTTGATTGGTTGATTTGGGTCTAAGCCCTATTGTCTTTCCTTTTGCATTTTTTCAACATTGTTACCAATTACAACCAATAAATTCACAACTTGCTCCATACCTAAATAATTTCCTAGCATATGAAACCATTCTAAAACTCAACATGCCACAAAACTTTAAATTTTAATAACTAATATAGCTTAATTCAAGGGAGTTGATTTTCTCACTCCCATTTTCTTCACGTACACTCTCTTTTTCTTTTTAATCAATTTTATTCTTTTTTGGTCTTTCTTTTTCCTATTCTACCCTTACCCTACAGTTCTCTTTAATAAACATGTACAATGACTGACTAATATTATGAAAGAATAAAAATATGAGACTATTATGCATACCTTGTTCTCAGCATATCTAAGCTCCTATTGACAGTTTGGTTAGTAATATTCTTTAGTTCTTCTACCATATTTATATGTTAGCCCAAAAATTTTATAATCTATTAACTACAACAAAGATAAATAGTACTCACATACTTGGTAAAAAAAAACCTAAGAATATGACATACTTATTCACATTTCTATCCATTTTTCATATTTATTTTTGTTTTTCATTTTATTTTCTATTAAATTTTCTTAATTTCGGTTATCAAAACCTTAATGTAGGGTAAGGGTAGAATAGGAAAGAAAAAGAACAAAAAAAGGGGAATATTGATTAAAAAGTATTAAAAAGTAAAAGGGAAAAAAGGAGAGTGAGAAAATCACCTCCCTAATTCAAATATCAATATATAGTTATTATCAAATTAGAGTATTACACTTGGAAAATTTTATATATATATATATATATATAAATGTACAAAAAAATGATCCGGTTTGGTTTAGGCCGATTTACAAAAACTTAAAATCAAACCATATACGGTCCAGTTAAATTTTTAACAATTTGACTTTTTATTGGTCAAAACCAAACTAAATCGATAATTACGGTTTGGATCTGCTAGTTTTATTGGTTCGGCTGGATTGATGCCCATTAGTTTTAGGATATTTACCCTAACATGAATAATATATTAGGTTTTTCTCTCTACAAGTTAATCATAAAACTTCTTGATCTCTCTTCTATTTCTCTCCCTTAAATCTTCCAGGTTAGTTTATGATATTTGCATCAAAAAATTTAAAAGCTCTACTCTTAGTTGGGAAAATTAAAGAGAGAGTGCAATGTGAGGGAAGTGTGTTTGGACATTTTTTTGGGGTAATTTTTATTTTACTACATTAAAGTATACCGATTTTCAGCTTTCGATACATGAAGTTTTTTTTTTTCAGCCTTAGATATCAAGTTTGCTATATTTGTCCATAAATTTCAGCCTGGTCTTCCTCTAGTCTAAAGATTTTGGACGAGTGTTTGGGTTAAACCGAAGACAAGAGGGGTCTAGGAATAGGTCTGCAAGCCTGGATTTGCTCGAAGAGAGAGGGGGCGAAATAGGAAGAGGGAAGAGAAACATAATGAGAGAGAAAGAGGAAGGGATGTGCGGTACAGAGAGGGTGGGGTTGGGGGTGGATGGCGGCGACGAGAGGGTTGGGTTGATGCGATTTGAGGTGAAAGGAAGAAAGTGTTTTTTGTTTTAACAAAAAATTTTAGTTTATTAGTTTTTAAACATTTTTTTAATAATTTAATTCATTAATTAAAATATTTTCATTATTTAGCCTACGTGACAAGATATGGATAGCTACATGTGGCAACATTAATTGTCATGTCATTAATTAATGGAGAACATAACTGTTAAACTAACGGAGGTATGAAAATAAATGTTATGTATTCAATTGAGACGAAAACACTTGATGTATGGAAGGCTGAAATTTAGTAAATTTCAACGTAGTAAAATGAAAATTACCTCTCTCTTTTTTTCTTTTTTTTTTTTGGGGGTCAAATTTGTGTTTGGACATTGGAAGAGACTAATTGTGGTATATTTAGGTGGTTTTAGACACCTTGGACTATACTTTGGCTAGCCCCACAATACTGATAGCGACAACAACTAAAAAAAAGACCAAAGTCACCTACTTTGCCGGGTTATTCTGTTTGGTCTTTGTCGTAGTAGTTGTTGGTTTCATCATATAATATTTTGAAATCGTACATATATTTGAGTTTAGAGTTTCTTTCATTTGAATGTTTCCTGATCACACTTTTTATACTGAAGCCATGTTAGTGCACAAAGAATTATTCAAGATTGTCCTTTTGCAAGTACGTTTCATATAGTTTAGTCTTCCCTTTTCTTTGTACAATAATCCATTTCTTTATCTTTCATGATTCGTTTAAAATATGTGCCATTGAGTTATCTTCCTATATGTTATCGCACAAGTTGGTTATAATCGAGGAAGACTATTTACTTTTGTTACAACTTCTGGAAAGTTCTCCCATGGACTTTGTAAAAGTAGGTAGCTGCACTAGATCAATTGGTTTTAAATGTTTTCCATCCGAATTAGTTTTCTCCATAAATTTTTATGCACAACAATGGCAAGTCAAGTAATGGGTGGAACTCGAGCCGCTCATGTGTTTTCGATGCTTGTGTTAATCTCATTCTTTGTTATTGCAGCAGAGGGAGCCATTGAGGAGTGTAAGTTTTGTTAAATTGATATATCATTTTTCATTGTGCGGTTCATCAGTTTTTGCTGATAGTAGTATGACAGGCTACTGATCTTTTCTTTAGCTTTCTCAATAATAACCTTCAAAATACTTGTATGCATGACTGCTTCTTCTCCCCCAGGTAGAACTCTTAAGTGGCATGCAAAAGTTTGGATCAGCATTAGACTTACATAGGGTAATTCAATTCTAGACATTTGGCCATGGGGGTTGGTCTAGTATTGTTTGATGGTTTCGATTTTATCGTTACGATAGTTTTCAGTAATTTGGCAGATATTAGTTAGACATCAGCTCCTGGAAAGTGGTTAGGTGTATCCATGTCTTACAAGTTGTTTCAGTACTAATCAATCCATTGGAAACTAAGCTAGTCAGTCAATGAAATATGGAAGTATGGTGTATCAGCTTTGATAAATCAGTAAATGACGATTGAAGCATTGAACTGTTTTACAATTTCTGATGCAGATGCTCCTATGAAGATTCTCATGGATGAATGGGACATAAGACCTCCCAGTTGGGTGGGTTCAGATCCTTGTGTTGGTGGCTGGGAAGGTATTGAATGCACCAATTCACGTATAACCTCCATGTAAGTTCTTGGCCTGTTTCCACCTTTTTCAATGCTCCTGGAAGTTGCTTGCTTCAAATTTGATAATAATTCGACTTCTTTAATTTCAGAGCATTGGCAGATATGGGTTTGACAGGTCGGCTTCCAAGCGATATCGAGCTGTTATCTGAGTTAGAGATTCTGTAGGTTCTATCTCCATTTTTCAAATTTTCAATTTACAGTTAAATGGTACTTAATTTGTAAATTACAACTAATATGTGAGCCACAAACCAGGAATTGTCTTTCTTTCAAGAATATATTATGAGTTTCAGTGCTCAATAGGCACTGACTGTTTCAAAGAACTTTAAACACTAGTCAAATCATTTTAACTGCATTAATGAATTCCTCCATTATTGGATATACATTTACTGATACTGATAACAGATTTATCAGTTAGTCTTGTGTAACTCACTTCTCCTCCCTTTTCATATAGGAATCTGTCTTTCAACAAGGGCCTGAAAGGACTACTTCCGGAATCAATTGGAAAATTGACGAAACTAGTATACTTGTAAAAAAACATAAAGAATAATTGGTTTTTCCACTAAAGTGTTTATTGACTTGATCTGCTAATCACCTTGTTGCTTTCTTCATTGCGAGCCAGAAACCTAGTTGGTTGCAGTTTCTTTGGCCGTATCCCAGACACAATAGGATCTCTAAAGCAGCTGTCTTATCTGTAAGGCCTCCTTCTAGCTTCATCATTCCTACCGAAGCGTTTAAACAGGCTGATATGCACTAACTTTGGAACTCTGCATTTATAGATCTTTGAAGAACAATAGTTTCAATGGGCTGATTCCGCCTTCCATCGGTAATCTGACCAATCTTTTCTTTCTGGATCTTTCTGACAACAAACTTGTGGGATCCTTCCCAGTCTCTAACAGGACTGCACCTGGTCTTGATCAGTTAGAGAAAGCGAGGCACTTGTATGTCAACTCTAGCTACTTCTGAGCTGACTATTTTTTTATTTTTTTCCTACCTTGGCTCTATGCCCATCTGATTTTCCTATTTATTTTAAATACAGTCATTTTCAAAATAATCAGCTCTCAGGCATAATTCCACCAAAACTTTTCAGCTCACAGATGAAGCTGATACATGTGTAAGTTTTGTTTAAGCATCTATTTTCTTGAAGGTATAGCTTGAGAATATAGATAGAGAACCTGTTCAATTTGGCTCAACTACATGACAGAGTAGAACAGGAAATGTATGAGTTGATGTGTATGAAAAATGCGTATCTAATAGCCTCTCCTTAGTGCATATTTCATTTTCAAAGGGTATGGCTGCATCTTTTGGTGATGGAATACCCGATGAAATGTCTTTGATATGGAAACTGAGGACTGAAGCTTGTTTTTTTTTTTTTTCATCTGCAAATTCCAATTCTTAAGGGAAGCACATTACTTTATCTGCTTGTTACTTTTTTTTGTGCAGGATTTTTGACAGAAATAATCTAACTGGCAGCATTCCTTCCACACTTGGACTTGTGCAGTCTCTGCAGGCAGTGTGAGTATTTATTTCATATCCTCAAAATAGATTTATTCCAAGGTTATTGCTGCTGGATTTCGACCTCTGTAAAGTTGTTTGTACTGAATATCTTCTTCTGGTACAGACGCCTTGATAGGAATTCTTTAAATGGGTCCGTACCTTCAAACCTCAAAAATCTTTCTAAAATCGCTGAACTGTAAGCCTACAACATACCAAGTCAATGATTTATATGGAAACTTTTGAACATGTTGTTCGGAGTTCACTTTACTAAGAGAGGCTGATAGTAATATGGTTTCAGGCACTTGTCTAACAATCAGCTGACTGGCCCCGTGCCCAACCTTACTAACCTGAATAGCCTAAGCTATGTGTGAGTATGAACCACGTTACTGATTTATTAATTCTATCTGCTCACGCATTGTACTTTCCAATAAAATATGAGAATTATTTCACTTTTTCCCGTCAAGAAAATGGTTACAATCATATTTTTCTACGAAATTTGAAAACCATATTCACCATTGTTGATATCACTTTGTGGTCCTTGACTGAATTTGATCTGCAGGGACATGAGCAACAATACTTTTGATGTATCAGATGTTCCTAGTTGGTTTTCAACATTGCTGAATTTGACGACATTGTATGTTTCATTCCTCGTCCATATACCTCTGTGTGTGTGAGTGTGTGTCTGTTTGCACTTCGAGTTGAAGTGTATGTGACTGCATTTTAAACATCATCAAGTTAAAGAGAAAAGTTTATTGCTCCAAATTAATGTGCCTTTCGTTCCTGAATGGCAGAATGATGGAAAACACGCGACTTCAGGGAGAAGTACCTCAGGCTCTATTCAGCAATTACAATTTGGAGACACTGTGAGTATCTTACTGATCTAGACACTTAATTTCATGAATCTAAGCGGCTTTGATTTTGAACATGGACTCTGTTCCAAAGAAGAGAATGTAAAACAAGGCTTGTAGTACTCTCTTTATATGTCGTGGTATAGTTGCAGTGATAGTTGTGAAATGATTATTCTAATCTGTGACAGGATACTGAGGAACAATAAGATCAATGGTTTATTGGATCTCGAAACCATTTCTGGCAACCATTTGCAACTGATTGATATGGAAAAGAACTTCATTACTGACCTTAAACCAAGTGCTGGAGGATCCAACTATACATTAATGTAAGCATTAGTATTCATTCATATTTGTAGTTTCTTTCTTTTCAGTGTTTAGAATTTCAGAAGATCAAATTTCCAAAAGATATACCAAGTTCTTATCTGTCATGTCGTCCATTATCTGTTGCAGACTCGTTGATAATCCGATTTGTGAGGGAACAAACATGGCAAATAACTACTGCATTGTGTCTCCATCAAATTCCTCAAATTTGATACCACCAAGTAACTGTGCCTCTGTTGCCTGTAGTCTGGGCCAGGTTTCTTCCCCCAACTGTAAATGTGCATATCCTTACACAGGAACTCTAGTCTTCATATTTGTTTCTTTCTCCAATTTGGGAAACTTTAGTTACTACACAACTCTTCAAGACTCGCTCGTAAGAACCTTTCGGTCCTATAACCTTCCTGTGGAATCAGTTGCTCTGGGTTATCCTACCTTTGGTTCATCTTATCACCTTGAACTGTTCATACAAGTCTTCCCATCTGGTCAAGATCGCTTCAATCAGACAGGAGCGTCAGCGATTGCTTCTGTAATTAGCAACCAGACTCTTTCGCGTCCAGGATTTTTTGGACCCTACTCTGCTGTTTTTCCTTATGGCAACTCAGGAGGAGGAGGTAACTCTGAAACCACAATGAACTTGGAAATATTAGTTCTAGTTCTGCTTCAAAAAGTGGAAATGTTAACTCAATTTTATAATGGATGACACGTCTCTCTTTCCATTTCTCATCATTTTGAGGTGCCTGCAGGATCAAAAAAAGGCTTGATAATTGGTGCAGCAGTTGGTGGTTCTGTGCTTCTGTTATTATTAGCCCTTGTAGGGGTTTATGCTCTCCAACAAAAGAGAACAGCAGATGAGCAATGGAGCAGATCAATCCCTTTGGTAAGATGTAGTTCATCAATAACTCAAAAAATGGTCAAGAAAAATTTAAAGTACGCAGCAAATTATGTTTCATCGTGCGAGCATGAGTTAATTATTGTGTTCAATGTCTTACAATGCAACAGTCTGGGATTTCAAATAGCAGTGCCAGTGCTCCTCGGCTAAAAGGAGCAATATCATTCTCTTTTGAAGAACTTCAGAAATACACCAATGGTTTTTCAGAAGCCAATGATGTTGGAGCTGGTGGTTATGGAAAGGTTAACTTTGTTTGATTATCTTTCATTATCATAGAGATTATTTCCTGAAAGTGTGAGTCCACCATGTTACCTTGCCTAGCAACATATCAGTGCTTTATTTTCACCAACTCCATAATACGGTGATCTAATTGCAAGAAACCATATGCCATTCATTTGTTTGTTATTTTCACCACAAGAGTGCTTTTATCCCAACCCTATCTGGCTCACCCCACCACAGTTTCATTTTATTTTCATTTTGAAGTCAGATTATGCAGATATGCTGGCTCTCAGTAATCCAAAGAAAAACTCCTAATCCCTAATTCTGACTTTCTTTTGGCTAGCTATAAACAGCTTGTGGCATTGACTGGCACAAGACATGACATCCATGACTGTGTCATGGTCATTGCTTCCATTGCAGCAAGAAACAACGACTTTTCCTCTTCATTTTTCTTTTGTAAATACTTTTGTAAGTTTAGGAATAAGGAAGTTTATGATTGAAAGTTTTATTAGAATGGTGTGGGAATGACGAGTCTGAGGTAGGAATAAAAGCAAAGTCAGCACTAACCTCTTTTTTCTTTATGAAAAAATGTTGATGATACTTCAGGCTTGCCATATATCTCATCTATAGCCTCACCACTAAACTCCAATCCTCAAAACTGCAATTCCCTTCAACAGACTCGACGAAATGATATATGAAGAATAACTCATTACAATGAAAACTATTACAGTCGCTAGACAGTTACAAAATGTATAATTTGGCAACATTTTGCAGGTGTATCGGGGAATTCTTCCAACAGGCCAAATGGTTGCCATTAAAAGAGCTAAAAGGGATTCTATGCAGGGAGGGCCTGAGTTCACAGCTGAGGTTGAGCTTCTATCAAGAGTACATCATAAGAATCTTGTCAGCCTTCTTGGTTTCTGTTTGGAGCAAGGGGAACAAATCTTGGTATATGAGTACGTTCCAAATGGTGATTTGTTGGATAGTCTTTCAGGTATTCCATGCAGCTCTTCACCTTGAAATTGTAATTTTTTTTTAAAGCTGAAACCCTTGTTCATCATTTTTCTTTAATGTAATAATTATACATTAGAAAATTGATTATGCAGGGAAGTCAGGAATCAGGTTGGACTGGTTGAGGAGACTAAAAATAATTCTTGGTGCAGCAAGAGGTCTGGCCTATCTCCATGAACATGCAAACCCTCCGATTATACACCGAGACATTAAATCAAACAACATACTACTTGATAAAGATTTAACTGCAAAAGTTGCTGACTTTGGCCTCTCCAAGTCTATGGCTGATAGTGGAACTGATCATGTGACTACTCAAGTTAAAGGAACAATGGTCAGTATTGAAAACTTCCCACCTCTCTACTAAAAATAATGCACTTTTTCCATATCAACTATTAAGGGTAATAGTGTTCTTCAAGCAATGAGGACTAAAGGCCTGTGTTTATCACAATATCATCCTAAATTATGACTGAGTATTTAATTTTCTTTTTTGTTATAGGGCTACTTGGATCCTGAATATTACATGACTCAACAGTTGACGGAAAAGAGTGATGTTTATAGCTTCGGCGTGGTAATGTTGGAGCTGATAACTGCTAGAAGGCCAATAGAGCAAGGGAAGTATATAGTGAGAGTGGTACAGATGGCAATGGATAAGACAAAATATCTGTACAACCTTCTTGAAGTTCTTGACCCACATATTGGTTTGGGAACAGAGCTAAAAGGTTTAGAAATTTTTGTTGATTTGGCAATGTCGTGCGTGGAAGAATCACAGGATAAAAGGCCTAGAATGGGGGAAGTGGTGAAAGTGATTGAGAACATAACACAGCTTGCTGCTTTGAACAACTCAACATCCAATTCAGCAAGTTATGAGGATGGGAGTGGTGATGATTTGCTACCATCTGTACAGCGGTCACGTCCTTGATCATACTCGTATTGCATATCAGCCTGTTTAAACGCTTTGGTTAGAATTTCTCTTGAATTCGATATTGTATCAGTATCATATGACCAATATGTCTATTATTAGATTCAACTAGAAAAACAAGCCTAGGTATTAAGTGACATTTATTCTCCATTACACAGAGCTTCTTGTTGTTGCTTAAACAACTTAGAATAAGAAAACTGGTCAATCGTTTCAAAAGCCAGCATTTTAAATAGGGTTGGAATAATATTTCTACAGAATTTCATAACTTTCCCAATTGAATCATTTTATACAGCTTTGCTTTGCTTGTAGAAATATAAGTAAACAGCTCTGATCAACCAAGTGAAACAAAAAAGTATAGATGGATATAAAAAAATTATTGAATTAACTAAAACATTAATTACAAAAGAATTTACGAATACAGTACTTGCAATTGTTGCACAAACAATACAACAGAAAAACAAAACCAAAAGGAAAAATGGTAATTTAATTGATCATATGGACTTGTGTGACCAATTGCACACATCAATGCCAATGTCAATATTGTTGCCCTTAGTTGCTTCAGCACCAACAGTAGCACAGCTCTCTTGGTTAGAGGAGTAGTTGGTGCAAGGATGGGTATAGATATGAACCAAACGGCTGTGTTGTGAAAGATTACTGGGGATCATCATCATCAAACGGGCTCATTTCAAACACATGATCGTCAAGCTGCAAGTAGTCTGGCTCTGACATATTGATTTGGGCAATTTGATCATCAACGTCAAGATATTCATGGCTTGTTTCTTCACTTGTCCCAAATCCAATGTCATCTGTGACTTCAATAAACTCGGAGACAGTAGCGAAACTCTGAGAAGTATGACACTCAGTCTCATGATCTTTATATAGTGTATTCCCCATTTCTTCCCTCTCTGCAGACAGTAGCATGCTTGAATATGATTGCATTTGGGGTGTGGTGTTGTTATCAATAATAGTAGGGCCGTCCAAATATGAGAAAGCAATATTCAGGGCTTCATCAAAATCGTCACCCAATAATTGGTTGTCATCAATCATCTCAGGTTGATGGTTTGACTGAGTGAGACCAATTGGGTTTGTAACGAACTCTGGCTCATGACTAGTGAGGCCAATTGGATCTTGGTCATCAATATTAATCTTTTGAATCTTGCTTTTGGATTGTACTGGAGCATCATCAATACCATGATCGTCTGCGGCAGATTTAAATTTTCGCTTCCTTTCATTCTGATGAAGCTTCTGGTCGTTCTTCCGAATCCGGCACAACACCAACTGATCGCCATCATCATCACTAACACTGGAATTTTTGGATTTGGGCATGGAAGGATAGTCTTTAAGACTGTATTCATGCATAATCCAACAACCATTCTGATCAGATTTAGGGTTTTTATAATGAAACCTCCTCGAGAACCCCATAACCTTCTGCTCATTCTTGGGATCAAGGACTTTGGCAGAGTTCTCTCCATGCCAGCAGCCATTTCCAGCCTTCCGAGACACACGGGTGCCTTTGGTCTTCAACGTGGTGAAGAAATACAAGTCTTCACCAATCTCTAAGCCATCTCCACCAAAATCCTTCCAAATTTTCCAGGGTTCAGACGTGCCATAAAGATTGATCTTTGGCACCTCATACTTCATTGGCTTTCCAAAAACTTTGTTGTGAAGATAATAGCCCAACAAGTCAGAATCTTTGGGATGAAAATAAAAACCTACCGGAAGATCAACAGCACAAGGGCCCATGGTTACTTCTCTCTCTGGGAAAGCAAGCAGCTTTCTCTGTAATTCTCCAATTCTGCAATTGATTTGATGGGTTTTCTTTCTTTAATCAAATATGAAGAATTTATCTCTGAGTTTCTTTGGATTTGATTGAAAAGTACAGAGAATTAATCTCTGTTTCTTCTTTGAGGAGAACTGAGAGATCATCAAAAGGCACTCACTTGAAGTGTGGGCTGGAATGGCGAGTGTTGTGAGTGAGTTAATCGTTGACTCCCCTCAGTATATACAATATATATAATATGACCGTTGCTGGAGTTTCCAATTCTAATCAGGATTTACTGTTGTGTTGCTTTACAGCTGTCAGTTCGTTTAAAATTTGAATTTAATGTGGCCGCCTAAAAATGCAAAAAGTTCGACATATTGAAACGCCACCGTCTCGCTTGATTTGTGTTGCTCTCGAGTCCCGACCATGGATTCACAAAAGACAAAAGAACAAAAAGGTTCCGTGCATGTGTTTCAATTTTTTCTTTTTTTTAATACATTATTATTCAAATTTCTCTATTTTGTCTTTTCTTCAAGGAAAGTAATTTCTTTGCACTTAATTTTTTCTGTGTTAAAGTGCTCAGTCTACAGAAGAAAACTGGAGACTCATTCTCTGGAATGGTGGAAGAAGCTAAGAATTGTCATAGAATTATAGGAATGGCGGAAGAGGCAAAACATCAAACAGATGGCGGGCTGTAGCTTGTAGAGTATGGCTGCACTTTTTTTTATAGAATTATTGTACTGTAGTAGTTACTGCACTGGCAAGCATTCGAATATGATTGGGAAATTTATTTCAAAACCATGTAATGAACAATATTTCTACGTTCAAGTGTCATTGAGTTACAACAATTTTTGTGACCATTATCACCTCTTGCACACACTTAAAAAGGGAAGAGCATTTTACAGACAACCACTTCAGCTCCAAATCATCTTAAGAAAACGTTCCACTTGCGCTTTGCAATTCGTTGTCATGCTGGGCTTTGTCAGTAGGAGGAGGTAGTTTGTAAAAATCTGCCAAATAAGCCAAAGCCTCTGAGTTACTATCACAAACCTTCCACAGAGATGTGATCTCTCCCTTGGAGAGGGTACCCCAGTCCTCACAATCATCAAGGAAGCCTAGAAGCTTTGAATAGAATGAGTCATAGTTCATCAACAAGAATGGAACTGGAAGCTCTGAGCCGATCCTTTCTAGCTGAATTAATGCTAAAATCTCAAAAATTTCATCTAGAGTACCAATCCCACCAGGTAGAGCAACAACAGCAGTCCTATCAGAACTGCAGCTTCTAACTGCTGCATCTACCAACCCATGCTTCCTAGCAGAGAAAAACCTGCAAGTATAAAGCAGTTATGCAATTTGGCAGCAGTTTTAAAACACATTTGTAAGTTATGCAAAAGCTAAATCCTAAAAGCCTTTGTAAGCTTTCTAGCAGATAAATATATCTTTCCTGCATGTGAGATACACTTCCGATGGTAGGTAAGGATGAAAATTTGATGCTGTCCATTCGCCAGCCTCTTTACCAATCTTAAATCCACCAACTGGTTTTCCTGCTTGCAAAGCACCTTTAGTAGCAGCATCCATTAGCCCTGGACCAGCACCCGTCCATGAAGTACATTCCAAAAGGTTTGCAATCTGCTCAGTAAAATTTGTGGAACGGAAAATCTCCTCAATTAGACTATTGTAAATTTTAATTCCAAAATGCATTTCAAGTTTCAACATTAATGTGTCTGCCCTGCAATTTTGTTTCATTTACAGGCATGCTATACATAAATACTTTTTACATCAATGTGTGTGCTAGGGAAAGCAAGGCGGGACAAAGTGACCCACCTCTCTACCCAACTCTAGTGCTTGCAGATAATGTGAATGATCAGGTCCCATCCTTGAAGAACCCAAATACACGACTCCTCTCCCAAGTCTGTGTATCAGTTCATAACATCGTTCTATCTCTTTCCTGACCTTTGAACAACAAACTAAAAGTTAGGAAACAAGATCTTAAATTTGCAAGATATTCCCAGTCAGTCAATTAAGCTTATAATCAGTAAATAATTATGTTGAAACTAAGGATCTATAATAGTGAGCAACATTCCGGGGCTAAAATTAATGCCTGGAACCAGTAATAAAAGCAGGGCTACAAATGATATGCTAAAACAAGTTATTTATAAGAATTAGATCAATTTGTAATATACTGTTCCTCTCCCGGGCATGTGTATAAGTAATTCAAAACATTGTTGCATCTCTTTCCTGATCTTTCAACAGCAAACCAAAAATTTAGGAACTAGGCCCTTCAAATTTTCAATGTATACCCCTAGTCAGCAAATAAAGCTTATAACCAGTATTAAAAGCAGGGCTCTACATGATGCTAAAACAGTTCATACAAAAGATCAAACTCTCAACACTTATTGAGAATTTGGGTGACAACCAAACTTGGTCACAACAGCAATATTGCCAAAATATTGCCTGAAAACACTTCCGAATGGAGTCTGACATATCAAGCATAAAACATTTGACAAAAGGCACTAGATTTTCAATTCACTATTCTATTCTACTTCAAATTTTCATTTAGACAGTCGATCAAAATTTGGGCTTTTCTAATACAAGTGGGGTTCCCTTAGACTATAATAAGATGGAACAAAAATCTCCAAACAGAACCAGTCTACTTCTTTTATTGTTTAATTCACACTTAACAACAAATATTAGCAAAGCACATATGAACATATACAAAAGGATCATCAAAGCTACATACCTCATTTGGGCTTGTTCTCTCATCAAAATCAACTAATTCAGACTTGCATGATATAAGTCTTCCTGGGTGTGGGTAGGGCCTCGACCTTGAGAGCTTGAAACTAATGGTGGGTCTCTCTCTTGCCCAGAAAGATTGAATCTTCAAAGTCCTTTCATGACAAATTTTTACTAATACATGAGACCCCATTGAAATTGAATCCAACACCGAAAACCCCATTCTCAAATCTTCCAAACGTCTTGAAGATTGATTTGCTGGATGATATTTGGCCAAATTCCAAATGGGTATGTGTCATTAACTCAAATTATCAGCATTGGCAAACAGAAAATTGGTATAAAGCGAACGAAAACCCAAACTTATGCTCTCACAATTTGCAAACTGTGATGCAAAAATATGGAACCTTTTGAGAGAGAAGGGGAATAGGGTTCTTCAACTATCAACAGTCCAACTTGCTTCGATATATACAAGCAAATGGGCTACCTACTGCCTAATGTGCTGTTAAATTTATGTGAAGAACACAAAGGCCGGGGCTCATACCCGAGTCCTAAGTTGGAACCGGTGTCCACTCTGTTTGTTTTACAAAAGATTATTTTTCTTCAATTACCCCTGGTAAATTTTTTTTGGGTTATATATATATATATATATATATATATTATAATAAGGGGCTGATTCGTGGCACTATGTTTTTGACACAATTTTCAACTTTTGAATGCAAGCACTTTCAACTGTTAAGATTACATGTGATTTCACTATTTAACTTACAAATTAATGAATAATAAAATATTAAACTCCCCATTTTTCTATTATTTTTGGTCAAATTTCCCACTTTTCTAGGTAACTTTAATATGCCAATAAAAATCACTCTCTCTACTCAATAAAATTCAAAGTAAACAGTAATTAATCTCATTCTCCTTAGAAACAATCCAATTTAATTCAATCAAAAAACTGTTGAGAACACTCAGAAGAAGCTATAACACACGGCCTTGAATGAAAAGTTCTTGTATAATTGATAACAAGCTGCAGGCTTATAAAGCCTTTTACAAAGAAATAAAATCAAGATAACAGCCCACGTTTGCAACACCCTAAAACGTGGTAACAGACTAAGAGGAATTTGTTAAAAACACTAACACCTAGTCCCTAAAGAATAGGACTTATTAACAGACTGATTAACTAAAAGATCTGAATAATAAAACTGTTAACTCTAACAGTCTTATCATTCCCTCCCTTAAACTGTATGCAGAATGCATTCAGTTTATATTAGGAACTTCACACACGCCCAGCAAACCACGAAGCTTCAAAAACACCTCCAACCTGAGCGGCTTCGTCATAATGTCAGCTATCTGGTCTTGAGTATTACAATGACTCAAATCAATCACACCATCTTTTACCAGGTCACGAAGAAAATGAAACCTGATGTCAATGTGCTTGCTTCTGCCGTGAAGAACAGGATTCTTGGAGAGTTTTATAGTTGAACTGTTATCACACAGAATTGTAGTGCATTTCTCCTGTACATAACCAAGCTTCTCTAAAACTCTTCTTAGCCAAACACACTGACAAGCGCATGAGGCAGCAGCGATGTACTCTGCTTCAGTGGTGGATAAGCTAACCACAGGCTGCTTTTTGGATGACCATGACACCGCACCAGAACTAAACATGAATACACTTCAGGAAGTACTCTTGCGATCATCTACATCTCCAGCAAAATCACTATCTGAATAGGCTGTGAGTTGCTTACAGCCTCCTTTCTTGTAGAAAATCCCCAGACCAGTCGTTCCCTTCAAATATCTAAGCAATCTTTTTGCTGCCAACCAGTGTTGCTCTGTAGGACACGACATGAACCTGCTGATAAGACTCACACCATACATCAAATTAGGTCTGGTTGCAGTTAAGTACATAAGACTGCCAACCACCTGCTTAAACACACTTGCATCAATCTTTGCTCCCTTCTCGTCCTTTGACAATTTGCAACCTGGAACTATGGGGTTCTTCACCAAGTTGCTGTTGTTCATGCCAAATTTTTCTAAAACTTCATGAGCATACTTTCTTTGACTCACATAAATCCCATCAGAATTTTGTAGTATTTCAACCCCCAGAAAATATCTCATCTTTCCCAAGTCAGACATGTCAAATTCTGACATCATCGACTTCTTAAACTCTTTGCACATGCTCATGTCATTCCCAGTAAAGATTAAATCATCAACATAAAGACTGACAATTAAGAGCTTACCTCCTTCCTTCGACTTTGTGAATAGCGTGTGTTCACAATAACACTTTTCGAAGCCTTCTTTAGCAAAATAGGCTTCAATTTTGCTGTACCAAGCTCGTGGAGCTTGTTTGAGGCCATACAGCGCCTTATTCAGCTTATAAACCTTGTGTTCCTCGCCCTTCTTCTCATATCCCTGAGGCTGTTGGACAAACACTTCCTCACTAAGCTCACCATGCAGAAATGCGCTCTTCACATCAAGCTGAAAAATACTCCAACCTTGTTGAGCTGCTAGGGCAATTACCAAACGTATGGTATATAGTCTTGCAACTTGAGCATAAACTTCTGTGTAATCAATCCCATATTGTTGTGCATATCCCTTTGCCACAAGTCTAGCCTTGTACTTGTCTATCTCACCACTTTCATTGAGTTTTGTTTTAAAAACCCATTTAACTCCAATGGTCTTCACTCCTTCAGGTAGGATAGTCAGATCCCATGTTTTATTACGTTCAATAGCCTCAATCTCTGCATTCATGGAGTCTCTCCATTTCTTGCTCTTCACAGCTTCCTCGAAAGTAATGGGATCAGCTTCTGTGAGAGTTATCATGGCACTCAAGTCTTCTTCTTCTGACAAACCCTCTCCGGTTTCATAATCTTGCATCCAAAATGGAGCTCGTCTTGCCCTCCCTTCAACTGGACCCAAGGAATTCCCATCATGTGACTCACTGGAAGGTGAGCTTGTGCCACTTGAACCAGCTCCATTTGTGCCATTTGAGCCAACTTCTTCATTCTCGTTAACTTCTGCTCCAAGTTCCCCTTCATTCTCAGCTTTATCATCTTCTTATTCACTATCACCCCACTCTAACATATCCAAAGCCATTTCTTCCCTGCTCATGTCCCAATTCCAGCCCTTGTTCTCCTCAAAAACAACGTCCCTACTAACAATTATCTTCTTAGAGACCGGATCAAACAATCTATAAGCTTTCGACTCATCGCTATAAGCTTTCGACTCATCGCTAACTCCCAATAAAACACACTGAATGCTTTTGTCATCCAACTTGATTCTTTTCTGGTCTGGTACGTGCACATGAGCCAAGCACCCAAAAACTCTGAAATACTCCATTGTAGGCTTCATATCACTCCATGCTTCCTCTGGAGTTCTCTCTTGCACAGCTAAAGTAGGGCACCTGTTGAGGACATGCACACACCATCTCACAGCTTCTGGCCAGAGAGCCTTTGGAACCTGCTTCTCAGTGAGCATACAACGCACCAAATTCATCACAGTCCTATTCTTTCTCTCAGCAACTCCGTTTTGCTGAGGAGTATAGGCTGTGGTTAATTGCCTGGTTATGCCATTTGTCTTACAAAATTCCCCAAACTCATTTGAGGTGAACTCACCACCTCTGTCAGTCCTCAAACATTTAAGGTAGGCACCTGTTTCCTTTTCAACGCAAGCCTTATAACTTTTAAACATGGTAAATGCCTCTGATTTTTCATGCAAAAAATAAATCCAAGTCTTACGACTAAAGTCATCGATAAAACTCAAGAAATACCTCTTGTTGCTGTTTGATACAGGCGTTATAGGGCCACATATATCGGCATGTACCAGCTCCAGCTTTTGTGACGCCCTTCATAGACTTCTTTTTGGAATGGATTCCCTGTGCTGCTTTCCAACCAAACACGCTGTGCATAACTTTGCATGATTTATAAGAGAAGGCAAGCCACTGACCATCTTTTTGTATTGAAGGGTTCTCAATCCTTTGAAGCTTAAGTGTCCGAATCTGCAGTGCCATAAATAACTCTCATCTTCTGTCACAGCTTGAAAACAAGTAGTAGCTTTAGGCATCATCGCTGCGAGCACAGCAAACATCCTGTTCGCGCTCATCTCAGACTGAATGATTAGACCCTTAATAAGATGAAAAACTTTGCACTCCCCATGTTGAATCAGAATTGCCACACCCTTTTCTTGAAGCTGCCCCATACTTAACAGGTTATTGTTCAACTCATGAATGTAATAGACCTCAGAAATTACCTGAGTGATTCCATTCACTTGCATTCGAACGTTTCCTTTCCCCACAACTGCCATCCTTGAGTTGTTGCCTAGTTTCACAGTTTGCCTGAATTGAACATCCAAATCCGAGAACCATTCTTTATTCCCACTCATATGATTACTACAACCTGAATCGAGAAACCAGACCTCTTCTCTCTTAGCATGGTTAAGCTCTACATAGGACATTAATAGCAGCTCTTCTCCTTCATCTATTTCTGCATAGTTGGCTCCCTTCTCCCAACTGGGACACTCATACTGAAAGTGTCCGAATTTGTGACACTTAAAACACTCGATAGTGGCCTTGTTGAAAGGTTGTCTTCCACGACCTCTTCCTCTTCCTCTGAATGTCCCTTGACCTCTTCCTCTGCTAGTGTTGTCTTCATGAGTAACCTTGAGAGCCTGCTCCTCTCCTCGATGGCCATTCATTCTTTGTTCATGGACCAACAAACTACTCTGCAGCTCGTCAATAGTCATTGTGTCCAAATCATTGGACTCTTCAATGGAGCAAACCACATAATCAAATTTTGAAGTCATGGACCTCAAAACTTTCTCATTGATGATGGTTTGGCTCATTGTCTCACCATGAGCCTTCATTTTGTTGGCTATAGTGAGAGTACGAGCAAAGAAATTATCAATAGTCTCTCCCTCCTTCATGTGAAGTGTCTCAAAGTCCCTCCGAAGTGCTTGCAACTGTGCCCTCTTCACCTTGGTAGAGCGTTGGTATTTCTGTTTCATGGAGTCCCAAATACTCTTTGATGTGCCTCTGTCGAGTATAGTCTCCATGATATCCCTCTCTATAGCTTGAAAAAGGTAATTCTTTACCTTTAAGTCCTTCAGCTTCTGCCCCTCGACCAATTTGCGTTGTGCTTCTGTCTGTTCTGTTGCCACCACCGTAGAGACAGATTGTGTCCCCACCACTGAAATCCCATTCTCTATGAGATCCCAATATTCCTTAGAACGGAGAAAGTTCTCCATCAACATCGCCCAATGATCGTAATGTCCGTCAAATTTGGGAATGGCCGGCTGCACAAAACCACTGCTATTGCTCTCCGCCATTCTGCTTGACTCCCTTACTCTGAAAGAAAACTGCGGTTTCTTTCCACACACACTCACAATCAGGCCCTCTGTGATGGAGCTCTGATACCAATTGTTGAGAACACTCAGAAGAAACTATAACACACGGCCTTGAATGAAAAGTTCTTGTATAATTGATAACAAGCTGCAGGCTTATAAAGCCTTTTACAAAGAGATAAAATCAAGATAACAGCCCACGTTTGCAACACCCTAAAACGTGGTAACAGACTAAGAGGAATTCGTTACAAACACTAACACCTAGTCCCTAAAGAATAGGACTTATTAACAGACTGATTAACTAAAAGATCTGAATAATAAAACTGTTAACTCTAATAGTCTTATCAAAAACAAGAACATAAAAGAAAACTCAAATCTATCTAACACATGGAAAGTCTTGGAGCACTGACCAGGGACGGATACATAGAGGAGCAAGGGTGGTCAAGTGACGCTTGCAACCCTTGGAATCCTCCATTAGAGAGTGGAAAATTGGCCCCTGCAACATGTTTGATGAAACTCCCTAAAAGGGTTGCTGTCCTCCTCATCCAGCACAAGTTAGATTATTTTTTTTCTCCTTTAACGTCAAAACGATGTTGTTCTACTTATGTTTTTTTTAAAACTTGGCCAAAACGACGTCATTTTGGCTCAAGTTAAAAACAACCTCATATTGCATATTGTTTCAAAATTCTGTGATATAATATGCTTGTTTTTTTGCATGGGAGATTGTTTGTTCTTGCAGGTACCTTCACTTCATCATCTCCTTAGGTTTGGTTTTGGATTGAGTGTTGTTAGAGAGTGTGTTGTCAAGGAAAGCCAAAAAGGGGGAGATTGTTAATGTATGCATTTTGGGTTTTTCTTTTGACTTCCCTTGACAACTTTATAATAGGATTTCTATTGTTATTTATCAAGCTCAAGTTTAGATTGAGAATAGGTTCTCTAGATGTTCTTAACTGCAACTATCCTATGGAGGTTCAAGAAAATTGGCAAAGGTAAATTGTGCATTGCATAACATTACATTAAACTGTTTTCATAAAATGATGGCTAGTCATCTGTTTCTCGTATGACTAGTCATCCTTGCTCTGTAGGATTTCCAGCTGGATAACCAACTTTTTTGTCCTATTCTCTTTTCTCTCTCTGCTGCCATGTGTTATTTTGACCTAAGGGAATTTTTGTCTGTAAAGGCTAAGGAATTTCTCTTTGGGCAGTAGTCTCTTTTGGGTGGAAGTTTTGGAAAGTTTGGCTTGCCATCTTTCGCTTCTTCTTCCTCAAGAGAGAACCATCTTATTTTCATCTATGAGTTTTTCCAAATTGATTTCTTTTTGAAAAAATGCATTTGAAATACTAATCTACATCTAGCTACTTAAAACACTCTCTCATTTATATCTAGGTCAGATTCAAGATTGATTTCTTCAAGAGTATGGTTTCTTGAAGAAATTGGTCATTCTCATTTGAATCCAAATTTTGGTTTTGTTTGAGTTAGAGCTTACAAGCTGGTGCCATAGGATGAATGAGCTGGAGAAGGAGCTGCCATTGCCATGAAGAATTGAGCTTCAAGCTTTGCTAAGTTGGAGAAGAAGATTGCACAAAGGAGGTATAGCTCATCTTCCTAAATAGATCTAGGTTTTTCTTGAGCTTGCTTGTGTTCCTTTGTAAGAATCTTTTTCTACTTAGTGGATTGCCTGGTCGGTTGATGACCCCCAGTTTTTCCCAATGGTGGGTTTCTAGGTGAACAATTTCTGTTTGCATCTCTGTAATTTTTCTGGGTTTGTGTTCTTGGTGGTTGACTAGTCATCATATGAATTCTGGGTTTGTGTTCTTGGTGGTTGACTAGTCATCATATGAATTATGGTTGACTAGTCATCATATGAATTCTGGGCTTGTGTTCTTGGCGATTGACTAGTCATCGTATGAATTCTGGGTTTGTGTTCTTGGTGGTTGACTAGCCATCATATGAATTCTGGGTTTGTGTTCTTGGTGGTTGACTAGTCATCGTATGAATTGTGGTTGACTAGTCATCATATAAATTCTGGGTTTGTGTTCTTAGTGGTTGACTAGTCATCATATAAATTCTGGGTTTGTATCCTTGTAGTTGACTAGTCATCATTATCTGCTGTTTGATGTTTGCTTGATTATGTTGTCTTCACACACTTTCACTATAGTTGTTGCTAGCACAGTGGATGCCTAGATTGACGGGTTCTTCTGAGTGCCTAGGTTGTCACTAGTAATTCTCTAAGCTTGCAAGTACATCTTGGTATGCTCTGTGTATGTTATTATTTCGTATAATTCATATCTGACAGTTGACTAGTCATAAGAGTATTTGGTCAAGGTCTAGAGTGTGTGAAGTTTGTTGCGTTCTTGGTTGAATATCTTTTAAGTTTACCCCTTGTCACCTAAGTACCAATTTCAGTTAGTTTGAATAAATTAGGGGTTTTTGAATAGATTGTATATGTTAGTTTGTATGCTTTAATTAGTAACATAATATCATGGAAAATTGTAATATGATTTTTTATAATTAATTATGAATTATAATATTATCGTTTCATTTTTATGGGTCTATTATTTTGAATATA
The DNA here is from genome assembly GCF_902201215.1 of Prunus dulcis. NCBI lineage: Eukaryota > Viridiplantae > Streptophyta > Magnoliopsida > Rosales > Rosaceae > Prunus > Prunus dulcis. Next base: position 15,187,828 of record NC_047653.1, on the reverse strand, counting down.
AATTTTTTAACCTTTAAGACGTTGACCCCTAGAAGGAAAATTCCTGAATCCATCCCTGAAGGCGGGTTTATAAGCTTTGTGTTTCTGTTCTCAATTGCTTGAGAACAAGCAATACAAAGTCTAAAGACATATGCTCTGTATTGGCAGCCATGAATGGGTTTATGAGGTTCCCCCTTTTCTTCAGCTTTTTCCTTCAATTTCTTTGGTTGGGGCTCTAATATTTTATTCAATTATCCTCAGTTTGGATTGGTATAAAAATAATAAAAATAATAATCTATGTTTTGTTTTTGCTATGATTTCCACCTTATATGTTGTATCTATTCACCAAAATCTCATCCCCAATCGCAATGATCTCTAATGGAAAACCTATAATTTAAGATGTACAGATTAAAAAGATTCACATAGCATTTTGGTTTTGTAAAAGTGGGCTTCTCTTAATCATTTCTCGGGATATAACTTAATCATCATTTTAATTTGGAAGCATTTGAAGACAAATCTTACACATGCATTCATGATGCATGTGAAGATTCATGTAAAATATGATAAAAATTTACTTAGCCCGGCTCCCACTCTCTTCTCTAGGTGCTAAAAATGTCATCTTCAGGCTCTAAGAAAAATGATATGAACCATAAAAACCTTCACAAACATTCTTCATAATCAAAACTTTGTCCTACTTTCCTTCTGGTTTAAGTTTGAGTATTTTTTGGTGGATAGTTTCAAGTTTGGGTTGCAAATGAAAGAGGAGGAGAAGGAGAATGGGGGAAGGAAAAAATTTCCCTGTAATGGCATAGTGGGAAATAAATGATTTTTTCATCTCACAATTGCAATTTTCTTATAGGAGAATGTGAAAATATAAGTGAAGAGAGAGAAAATAGAGTGGTGAATTTAATTAAAATTAATTTCAATTTATAATAATTTAAAAAAGAAATAATTAGTTCATATTTAATCAAATTCATTGATAGTGGGTTGATCTAAAGATGTGAAATTTGTGCTAAAATTGTGTCAAAAACCTATCTAGTCTCATGGATCCGGCCCCATTATAATATATAATATATATGGGTATGTCATGTATATACATGTATATATTGTCTACAACTACAACAAAACTATTGCGAATAATTTTGTTAGAAAAGTCTACAAAAGATTTAGTGAACGTATTTGATATATATGAATCAAAGTGCATGGTCCGCCACCCCAAATGGTCCTCAAGTGCCGAACTAAGAAGCAAAGATGATTTTGTTTGTACATGTGAAAAACATGATCTTATGTGTTTGATTTTAGGGTCATATCCCATTCCAAATTGACGTCCGATCTTGTAATTAGGACCTTACAAACTCTTACACAAATTCGAGAAAATTCTATACACGATCTCATCCGTTAATCATTCGATTACTATGTGCGGTAAATATTAACATGACAAATGTGGGTTCCATTTTTATGTTAGAATTTTCAGTTATTTTACCCCCGAATTATGACCATAATCAAACTTAATTCTTAAAACTAAAAAGTCAATCAATTTAGCACTTGAATTAATTAAAACAACCAATTTAACCCTTACAGTTAAATTTTTCGAATTTCATCCACCATTGCAGCCATATGGACTGCAGCAAAGTATTAGGAAAAGTTTGGGGGCCCTCTTGAGTTGCTCCCCAACCGAGCCACCTCTGTGGGTCAGTTTGACAAGTTAACGCTGACATTAGAAAAGTCCGCAGTAATGCTATAGAAAATAAAAAGCCTACTAAGTTGATGATTGGAACAACCAATAAAGTTTGGGCAGCAAGGTCACTCATGTATTGTTCTAATCCTTACAAGTTTTGGGTCGCTAAATGTATTGTTCCAAAAAGCTATAATGTACCACAATTCGATAGATGCAATTCAGTTCAAAATTTGTAAAGCCGCGAGCGAATTGGGTAACTATGATATAGCTAGTCTAATAACAGTAAAATATGGGGAGGATATATATCGCAATAAGAGAAAAATGTATTTTTTCGTGGATGGTTGCAAGTTTGGGTTGCAAATGAAAGAGGAGTAGGAGAATGGGGAGAGGAAAAAATTTCTCCGTAAAGGCATAGTGAGAAATAAATAAATTTTTTTCATCTCACAATTGCAATTTTCTTATAAGAGAATGTGAAAATATAAATGAAGAGAGAGAAAATAGAGTGGTGAATTTCAATTTATAATAATTTTAAAAAGAAAGAATTAGTTTATATTTAATCACATACATTGATAGTGGGTTAATCTAAAGGTGTGAAATTTGTGCCAAATTTGTGTCAAAAATCCCACGGATCCGCCCCCATTATAATATATAATATTTATGGGTATGTTACAATAATAATAATAACATGTATATACATGTATATATTGTCTACAACTACAATAAAACTATTGCCAATAATTTTGTTAGAAAAGTCTACAAAAGATTTAGTGAACGTATTGATATATATATATATATATATATATATATATATATATGAATCAAAGTGCATGGTCCGCCACCCCAAAATGGTCCTCAAGTGCCAAACTAACAAGCAAAGATGATCTTTGTTTGTACATGTGAAAAACATGGTCTTATGTGTTTGAGTTTAGGGTAATATCCCATTCCAAATTGACATCCGATCTTGTAATTAAGACCTTACAAACTCTTACACAAATTCGAGAAAATTCTATACACGATCTCATCCGTTAATCATACGGTTACTATGTGCGGTAAATATTAACATGACAAATGTGGGTTTCATTTTTATGTTAGAATTTTCAGTTGTTTTACCCCCGAATTATGACCCTAATCAAACGTAATTCTTAAAACTAAAAAGTCAACCAATTTAGCACTTGAATTAATTAAAACAACCAATTTAACCCTTACAGTTAAATTTTTTGAATTTCATCCACCATTGCAGCCATATGGACTGCAGCAAAGTATTAGGAAAAGTTTGGGGGCCCTCTTGAGTTGCTCCCCAACAGAGCCACCTCTGTGGGTCAGTTTGACAAGTTAACGCTGACATTAGAAAAGTCCGCAGTAATGCTATAGAAAATAAAAAGCCTACACGAGTTGGTGAGAAACCAAAAACAAATTCAAAGTTGGGTGCTTTGGCTCCATTATAAATACTACCCCAAGCCTGTTGTTTTATCACACCGCCAAATATTAAATCAAGAGAGCTATACGATCCCACATATTACCAATGAAGTTCAGAAACCCTCCAGTCCTGCTTTTCATTCTCTCTGTCCTTTCACTCTCGATACCATGGACAACTGCAGGAACAGTTTCCATTGATCGCTTTCTCCAATGCCTCACAAAATATCCTCACCCTGCCCACACAATCCAAGAATCAATTTACACCCCTCAAAATAGCTCATTTCAATCTGTTTTGGTAGCACATATTAATAACCGCAGATATTCTACAGCTGCAACTCCAAAACCTCTGGCCATAATAGCGGCCAAGAATCAGTCCCATGTCCAAGCAACTGTGCTTTGTGCCAAACATCATGGGTTGCAAATTAAAATCCGAAGTGGTGGCCATGATTTCGAGGGTTTATCTTACACGTCGGATGTGCCCTTTGTCATTCTCGACATGTTTAATATTAACTCCATTGATGTTAATGTTGCGGATGAGAGCGCTTGGGTTCACTCTGGAGCTACTCTTGGAGAAGTTTATTATGCAATTGCTGCAAAAACCAACGTTTACGGTTTTCCTGCTGGGATTTGTCCAACGGTTGGTGCTGGTGGCCATTTTAGTGGCGGCGGCTATGGGTTTATGATGAGAAAGTATGGGCTTAGCATCGATAATATCGTGGATGCTAAGCTAGTTACTGCTAATGGTAGAATCCTTGATAGAAAGTCAATGGGAGAGGACCTTTTCTGGGCCATCAGAGGAGGTGGTGGAGCTAGCTTCGGAGTTATTCTTTCATGGAAGCTCAAGCTGGTTCCAGTTCCACCCAAAGTGACTGTGTTCAACCTTACCAGGACCATAGAGGAAGGTGTTACAGATTTGGTTTACAAGTGGCAAACTGTTGCACCCAAGCTGCCCAAAGAGGTCTTCCTCAGAGCACAGCCACAAGTGAAGAATATTGATACCAAGGGAAACAAGACTGTGGGAGTATCATTCATTGGCCATTTCTTGGGAACAAGTGACAAGGTTGTGGCATTGTTGAATGAGAGTTTCCCTGAACTGGGCTTACAACGAAAAGACTGCTATGAAGTGAGCTGGGTGGAATCCACTGTATTTTGGGCTGAAAGTCCCATTGGAACCCCCATAGAAATTCTTCTCAGCAAGCCAACTGAACCAGAGACCTTCTACAAAGGTAAGTCAGACTATGTGAAGGAACCAATTCCAAAACATGTTTTTGATTCCATATGGAAGAAGATGATTGAGATAGAGCACATTTGGTTGGATTGGAACCCTTATGGTGGAAGAATGAGCGAGATTTCCGAGTCAGCAACTCCATACCCTCACAGGGCCGGAAACCTATTTTTTGCGCTATACTATTCGTCGTGGTATGACGAAGGGATTGAGGCCACCAACAAGTACGTTCGCTTAACAAGAGAGTTGTATGACATGATGACACCGTATGTCTCCAAGAATCCAAGAGAGGCGTTCCAAAACTACAGGGATCTCGACATCGGTGCGAACCAGGATAATAAGACTAACTTTGAAACTGCTACACTTTATGGAAGGAAGTACTTCAAAGGTAATTTTGATAGATTGGTGCGTGTGAAAACCATGGTCGATCCTCATAATTTTTTCAAGCATAAGCAAAGTATCCCTCCTCTTTAGAGAGAGATGTATACTATATGTTTATGTGATATCCGTAACGAATAAAGTCCACCTCTGAGAGAGAGAGAGAGAGAGAGAGAGAGAGAGAGAGAGAGAATAAGTGGAAGGTTAACATAAATCATCTTATTGATGTTACCAAAGTATTCATTTCATTTATTGTAAAAGAAAGCTTGTAGTCTACAATGACGATCTCATGTAACCTCTACAATATGTATTCTTTTTTAAATTAGCATATATAAATAACAAGTCCTTCTCATATACGAATGAATCCTTTTGGTACATTATCAATTGTAGGCTGGCCAAAAATGTTGAAGCACACCCTCAAACTCTCTCCTTGTACGTTTAAGAAATCAAGAAATTATTGACCACTTATCTACACCTCTCTATCTAATAATGTTCATGAATCATTTGTTTTGATTTCTTATTCTTTATTTCTTATTTTCCTTTTCATTCCTAAAAACATCTGCAATGGTTAGGATCAATGCAAACTCTCTTCTTTTTGTTTTGAAATTGCCATTATGGTCAAGTTTTTGTTTTCTTCATGAAAATCACAAAAACCAAGCATGGGTTTATGGCATATCCCTCATGTTTAGCATGCATACTTGAATCTCTCTCTTACAAATCAAATATATTAAAAAGAAAAGTAAAAATCCAACCCCACCAATCTCTCAAATGTCTCTATCTCTCCCCCCCTTTTTCTCTCTCTCTTTCTCTCTCTCTTCAATTTGGCGAGCCTCCAGTTCTCTCTCCTTTTTGCTAGATGTAGAGAGTCAAAAGTTGGTTCTCCAAAATAAAGAGCCGAGTCTGCTGGAAGGAGGATTTTTCTTCTTTTTAGCCAAACTACCTAACCCTGCCAAATAAGCCAAAGCCTCTGAGTTACCATCACAAACCTTCCACAGAGATGTAATCTCTCCGTTGGAGAGGATGCCGCAGTCCTTACAATCATCAAGGAAGCCTAGAAGCTTTGAATAGAATGAGTCATAGTTCATCAACAAGAAAGGAACTGGAAGCTCCGATCCGATCCTTTCTAGTTGAATTAATGCTAATATCTCAAAATTTTCATCTAGAGTACCAATATCCCACCAGGTAGAGTAACAACAGCGGTCCTATCAGAACTGCGGCTTCTAACTGCAGCATCTACCAACCCATGCTTCCTAGCAGAGAAAAACCTGCAAGTATAAAGCAGTTATGCAATTTGGCAGCAGTTTAAAAACGCATTTGTAAGCTTTCTAGCAGATAAATATATCTTTCCTGCATGTGAGATACACTTCTGATGGTAGGTAAGGATGAAAATTTGATGCTGTCCATTCGCCAGCTTCTTTACCAATCTTAAATCGACCAACTGGTGTTCCTGCTTGCAAAGCACCTTTAGTAGCAGCATCCCAGCACCCCTCATGAAGTACGTTCCACAAGGTTTGCAAGAGATTGTAGTTAGAAATATAAAAAAAAGTTGTCTGGTATTATTGTTATTATTTTTAGTGTTTCATTTTCAAGAGATTTCATATTTAAGTAAATTTAGGTTTGAGTCACAAAAAAACTTTCACTTTTGGAAAAACCAAAGCTTTTTCAAAAAAGACAGAAAAATATCTTAACTTTCAAACAAAAGACATGTAAATGTAAAATTTCTAGATTAACAATCACTCCATTCAAATGGACCCCAAATTTTTTTTTTTAATTTTTAATTTATTAAAATCGCAATATGCCACTGTTAAATTATTAATTTGTTATGGGTGTCCAAAGAATGTTTAGGATATAACGTGGGTGTCCGAAGAATTTTTAGGATATAACATGGGTGTCCAAAGAATTGGCCATGAACTAAGTTAGGGTTTGGGCCGCTTGGCCTATAAAGATCTAAACGACGTCACTTCAAGCCAAATTCTATTGGGGATGCAGATTCTCGGGAAAGCCCAATCCAAACTTGTTCGAAGTTAAGAGTTGGTTTGGGCTATTGAGGACAAAATCGTAATTTCGTTCACTTCGTTTGTACTAAAGACCTAGCTCGGCTGCCTCACTTGTCTCAAACCCTAGCCGCGTTGCCGCAACTCCAGGAGCAGAGAAACCCTAGAACTCTCCTTCTCCCAAGATGGGTACATCTCACACCACTCTCATCTTCTTGATTTCATATTCATTTTCTGTTTTTCAAATTCGTTTCAGTGATGGGTACCTCTGAATTTTCTCTAGTGATGTTTTGTTTTCTCTTTTCGCATTCATTTTTGTGATGCTAATCTTCAAATATTGTATGGCTTGTAGGTATTTCCCGAGATTCCATGCACAAGAGACGTGCCACTGGAGGCAAGAAGAAGGCATGGAGGAAGAAGAGAAAGTAATTTTTGAATTGCTTTTCTTTGATTTAGATGCTTTTGTTGGTACAGATTGTTATACCGTGTTTTGGTTCCTTTCTCTTATTGTATTTTACGGGTCAGCCAAACAAAGACTAAAGTTTTCTAATTGATAAATGAATCAGAGTTGTCGTGCTTCTGAATAATGTGCTTCTTTTGTTTATGTAATTATTTATTTATTTCTTTCTTTCTTTCCAACAAGTAGTTGAAACCTTTGTGTTCGTTTCTGGTGAATGGATGATTTATGAACTAGCTATATATTTGCATATGTTATAAGAACTCTAAATGATTTACAAGTTGTGTTCTTGTTATTTCTCTGATAATTTTTTAATTATGTGGGTTTCACCATCTAATGCCTCTGGTCATAGCGTTTGTCTTAACTTTGTTGGGAATACAGCACAAAGCCTACATTTCTTAGATTATGAGAAGTGTTTTTTAGTTTTTTTCCTCAAATTCTGGTTGCCAATTTTTGCAAAATTTGAAGTAACACAAATCCCGTAGTGCTAAGTGGTTTAGGTTCCTATCATGTTTGATATTACTTGATTACAAACAGTTTTTATATTTGTGTAAAATGAATTTACTTTAAAGCCTCAATGATTGCAGAATTGATTTAGTTTCAACTTGTTTGAAGGTATGAGCTTGGAAGGCAACCTGCAAACACAAAGTTGTCAAGCAACAAGACAGTGAGGAGAATCAGAGTTCGAGGTGGGAATGTGAAGTGGCGTGCTCTGAGGCTCGACACAGGAAATTTCTCATGGGGTAGTGAGGCTGTGACCCGCAAAACCCGTCTTCTTGATGTCGTGTACAATGCATCTAACAATGAGCTGGTCCGTACTCAAACTTTGGTGAAGGGTGCCATTGTTCAGGTTGATGCAGCACCATTCAAGCAGTGGTATCTCCAGCACTATGGAGTTGAAATTGGCCGCAAGAAGAAAACTGCAGCTGCTGCCAAGAAAGAAGGAGAGGTAGGTCTCTTTTATCTCCTTTGGGTTGGTAAATTTATTAATTTTGTCTTTGTTTGTCCTAATGATTTAAGATATTTTGCTGTTCGTATTAAGGTTGGACTTGCCTTTCGTGTTTTCCTTATTTCTGGAAGCATTGTATTAGTTTATGAATCCTAAAGAAAAAATATATGATGGTTTCTGGCATTGTGTTAATATGCTTACTTGATGGTGGAAAGAAATATATTTGTGCGCTGGTAACAAAATTTAAAGGAAGATTAATTTACTTCTGATGACTGCATTGAATGTGGTCAACAGCATTAGGCTTACTGTCTTTGATGGCATTTTTGTGTTATTTGTTTAATAGGAAGGTGATGCTGCTGCTGCTCCTGCTGCCATCGCTGAGGAGGTGAAGAAGAGCAACCATGTAGTAAGAAAGTTGGAGAAGCGTCAACAGAGTCGCACCCTTGACCAGCATATTGAAGAGCAATTTGGTGGTGGTCGTCTGTTGGCTTGTATCTCATCACGACCTGGACAGTGTGGCCGTTCTGATGGGTATGTGACTTTATCTGCCTATGTCTGTTTCTAGTAAGCAGATTTGTCAATAGGCACATTATTATTGTAGTTGCAGTATTGCAAGGGCTGAAATATGGATGATATCAGCTCCTTTTTATTGTTGTTTTAAAGTAAGGTATTTCATATATAATGGGTCTTATGAAATTTTTACAGATATATATTGGAGGGCAAAGAGCTGGAATTTTACATGAAGAAGCTCCAGAGGAAGAAGGGGAAGGGTGCTGCTGCTTAGAATTTTGTTACCAGAACTTTAGTCATTTAGACTCAGAATATGTTATTTCCTTCATCCTTTCCTACCTTTTGAGGGGTTGCACTTTATTTCGGTTTGATGTTGAACTGGTAAACACTGTTTCAATGGTTGAATGTTTAATCAGCAATTATATTTCATTTTGGATCTTTCCCTTTCATTTCTTAAGCGTCATCACTTAGTTGGATCCTCTAGTTTCAAATGTTGGTTTATTTTCTTACTCAATTCTCAACAAACAAGGCTTGCTGGAACTTTGAAATCGTTTGGGATTAAGTAGCGATATCAATGCTTTTTGTTTTTTCGATCCGAAAATTGGATCCATGGGCGAGAAAGATCACAGAAAACATACAAGAAGGGCCCAAACCACACAGGAAACGGAAGGTTGCCCATCCAGCCATAAAGAAAGCAAAAGCTAGAACAAAATAAGACATGCCCAATTAAAGAGCTGTCCTCTCCAGTACTTGCACAATACAACAAAATAACCCCAAATTAGAGAAACCCCAAGTACAATAACTAACCCTAACCAGACCAGCTTGCCACCGTGGCTGCCGTTGCCGCCTCCATCAGGAAACCAAAGGACAGAGGAGCTGTGAAGAGGGATCTGTAGAGAATGGAGTTGGGAAGCAAGCCACCAATATTCATCATACTCAAGTGATCCATAAATTGGTCAATAGAGACCATTGAGCCTCCTCTTCACTTCGACAAATTGGACCAAATTATCAGAAAGTATTGTAGGATTTAATTATGTTCAAGTTAATAATTAATTAATAGGTTATCTCTGCGAGTCTGAGACATGAGAGAGAGAGAGAGAGAGAGAGAGAGAGAGAGAGAGAGAGATGGGTGAGGGTGTTTGGATGTTGAAATTTTTGAATTACATTTATCTTATTTTCTGGAATATTTGGTATGGTGTCATTTTATTTCAATTAACAAGAGAGAGACACTACTAGAAAAAGGCTCAACAGGGACCTTTTATTCCATTGAGGGCTTTTGGGCGATTCAGACGGCAACCAAACAAGAAGGAGGAGCAGGAAGAAGGAAGAGAGAGAACCCACCAGCAATCGCCGTCGCACCCAGCGCCGTCTCAGATTCATTTGGTTGGGTGGGTTTCTTACGCAGCTTAAGGTTTTCTTCTTATTCTTTTAATAAGCTGCTGTGTTTTTAATTAGATAATAGGTATATGGGTAATATTGGGGTGGAGATGGCTGTATATACTCTGTAATAAGCTGTTGTGTAGTTAATTTGTGAAGTTGGAAGTGTCGAAATGAGAACATAAATTAGAATGTTGTTTTTTCTTGGTTACTGGTTTAAGCAAAAGTTATAAGACAATTCGAGCTGGTTTTCCAATTGGGACATTGTTGTTTGTTGAATGATATAATAGTGGTAATGTTGGCAATCAATTTACGTAGTCTATCATTTACCTTGGAGTTTTGTTTCCAATGTCTCCAGATAAGTTTGAGTTTATGGTTTTAGAAGCAAGGTGTTCACCAGTTCTGCTTCACTAGTAAGTCTCCTTACCATGAAACCATTGACTTTGATGTACATGCTGCTCACTTTACATATTATGACAAGCATGCTAAAAATGGTGTGCATTACTTGTTATTCCATTTGCCCCCGCAGTTTGTTTCAAAATTAATCTTCTTTTTTAAGCGGAAGAGTGATTTATGCAGAGCATTTTGCACCCTTGCTAGAGCAGATAGCAAAATTGGAGGAAGCCCTTTTCAACATCCAATTTGAACAACATTGGTTAAGAGGTTGGGACTGACCACCAGGCAACAGGTATCATTTGAAGAACCGTTTTTTTATGTCAAGTTTTGATTTATTTTCCTTGACATAAGTGGGAGTGTCATGCATGGTCAAGTTGTATAAACTATTTTAGTTTCTTATGAGTATGATTCCAACTATGGTACACTATTGAAAACTTCATGCTTATATCTTAGGTTTTTACTTTTTAAATTTTCTGTTTTTGCTTCTTATCACCACCTGACATGATCATGAGACATCCCTCATCCCTAGATCTGCTCTCACACCAACCAAGACACACATCTGGTATTCCTTTGTGGGGCTTGACTTTTTGCAGACCCAATTGACGGAATGTGTAAATTGATACAATCTTAAAATGTTGGGGTGCAAATTGATGAAATTAAAAATCCGTGGCCCATTTCGATAATGCCCCCTAAACCGTGGGTGTCGTGGGAGGGTTGTGATTGGGGGAGAGTGGGTTTGATTTTGCAATATTTTTCATTAATTTTTAATATTGTATGTTACTGTTGCAATCAAACTCTGTGGTTTTTGATATGAAAACTTTCTACGTGGTTTGAAGATCGACAACGTGTTCGTTTGTTTAAAGCCGGTGTAGTTTGCAGGTCCAAGAGAAAGAAGGCATAAAATCAGCTTCGAACAACCAAAACCACTCCTAAACCCTCTCAGTTTCAGACTTCAGAGCTGAGAGAGAAATGTTTCGGAGCCGAGTCGTACCGTTGTTTGTGAAGAAGAACAGCAAAGATCTGTACAATCTCTGGGGAAAGACGCCGTCTAGGGTTCTGAACGAGGAATCTTTTCGATTATTCTCTACTGGAGCCACACGAAAATGCTTGGATGGCTTTCGATCTTTGTCTAAGGTTCCTTTCTCACTTTGTTTTTATAAATTATTTTGAATTCATTTTTGGTAAGTAAATTCGAAAAAAGTATATTAAAGTTCAATGCTTTAGATTTTGCATGTGGATTGTGAATGTCGAATTAGGGAAGCTTTTCGGAGCTAGGACAAGCTTTGCAGTTTCATTTTCAGCTGTGGAATTTCTATTTAAGCAGTATTTTTTCTGATAATCAAACAAAATCATTCAATGATTTTGAGATCCAACTATGAGTTAATGGATTTGAAATTTCATTTTGTCATTGAAACCAATTTGAAAAAGGAAAAGAAATTTAGATTGGAATTAGAGATGGCTGTTGAAACAGAGTATTTGAGGCTGGAAAACGTAAAATATAATATCGATTCACTAGGATGACACTGCAGACGTGTATTAGAGTTAGAGCGAGGAACTAAGGCTTTTCAGTTGTAGCGTATCAATGAATGCAGCTGCTTTTAATCTTTATTTTTCTATAGGTTGACTATCATTTTTTGAAGTAACTCCTTTTTCTATGATGAATAAATGCACAAAATGTGCCAAAAACAAATTTGTGCAATTTAACTTAATTAGGCTGGGTTGTATTGTAAAATATTAAATAAAAAGGGAATTTCTTATGCCATTTTCAGGGAAATTATGTACCATCTATAAGGAATATGTCCACTGTTGCTTCTGTAGGCATCGAAAATAAGGAGGGATTGAAGCTTCTTGTAAATGGAGGACCTCGTGCTCAGAAAATGGTTGGCATTTGGCTTTTTGGCTCTGCTGCATGGGTGTTTAGTATGGTGATACTTGGCGGTATTACACGACTAACGCGATCTGGTCTTTCGATGACTGATTGGAAATTTACTGGGGGGCTTCCTCCTCTCTCAGATGAGGATTGGTTGCTTGAGTTTGGGAAGTACAAGCAGTCCCCTGAGTTTAAGCGGTTAGTGCAAAGTGGAAACAACACTGGAAATTTTTGCATCATTAATTTTTAGTTTTCATTTTAAGCACTTTATAGCTCGTAGTGATCTGCCTCTAAACTTGAAATTACATTAAAAGTCTTCAAGAATTGCTTAAGTTTGTTTACAGATGCAATCCTCTATTGACTGGAAGCAAAACAGAAAATATGTGCTTTGAACTGAAGGGCTATATGAGTGATGATAATTTTACTATTCATGTGTCTTTCTAGCATTTTGTACTTTACTTTTACCCAAATTTTTAGGATTGAAGAATTACATATTTGATGTTACATTGTTGCTTTCAACAGGAGTTGAAGTTCTTTTGGACCCTTCTAATGTTACCTGGTTTTTTTATCTCATGTAGTGTAAATCGAGGGATGAGTATTGAAGATTTCAAATTCATCTATTGGATGGAATATGCACATCGAATGTGGGGAAGGGCACTGGGAATTATGTTTGCATTACCCTTCTCATATTTTCTCCGTAAGGGTTATATTACTGTACAACTTGGACTGAGACTGTCTGCTCTTTTTGGTCTTGGTGCTGGGCAGGGTTTAATTGGTTGGTGGATGGTTAAAAGTGGTTTAGAGGTCAGATATGGTTTCTCTTGTCGTGGGTTTGATTGAAATTTAGAAAAGCGATGGATTTTTGAAATAATTCTCTCTCACAGGAGCCAGCATCTGAATATGCCCAGCCAAGAGTAAGCCCTTACCGTCTTGCAGCTCATCTTACTTCAGCCTTTGCTATATATTGTGGCCTTTTATGGACCGGTCTTTCTGTTGTCATGCCTGAACCACCTTCTGAATCACTAGCTTGGGTTCGTGGGGCAGCAAAGGTGAAGCAACTTGCTCTTCCTGTAAGCTTACTTGTCGGAGTAACTGCTGTCTCAGGAGCATTTGTTGCCGGGAATGATGCTGTATGTAATTTTTGTTTTCCTTCTTGCCTTTCACAATGAATTGAATGGATGATATGTGGCTTTTCCTGAGTAAGAGATTTTAAATATGCTTATGTGTGAAAATTCCAGGGGCATGCTTATAATACTTTTCCAAAGATGGGGGATACATGGATCCCAGAGGATGTTTTTGACATGAAGCCACTAATCCGGAACTTCTTTGAGAATACATCTACTGTGCAGGTATCTTTCTGACCAAAGAATATATTTTATTTTAGTTTTTTGCGACATAATGTTGCTATATGTTATCTCCAAGGTTGCTTTTATGATTACAAGGGAAATTAAAATATTACCAAAAAAAAAAAAGGAGTTAAAAATTGGAAAGATGTCTTATTTTAAGGTTCTTCCTTCACTAAAAAAAATCTGTTTTCTGTAGGAACTTCTGTTTTGTGTAGGAACAAATGAAATGTGATTATGTCATCATCTTTTCAGGAAAGTTATTGTTTTTAAAGCCATTGAAATGTATTTCGGCTAGCAGCAGTTTTTGTGTCTTCTTTGAGGTTACACTATAATTTCTTGTGATGAACACCATTTTCTTGTGGCGACTATGCTTTTGTGAAATTATGGAATTGTTAAATCTTCTACTGCGTATTAGCTTGTTCTTTAATCTTTTCAAATTTCAATCATGAAGTAGGGTTGTGATTAATTGTTGTTCTTCCTGTTTGTAGCTTGATCATCGTATCCTTGCAACTGCAACTTTATTTTCAATTGGTGCTTTGTGGTGGTCAACAAGGAAGTTTGACATACATCCTGCAGTTCGGTCTTTGATTGGTAGTGCTGTAGGCATGGCTGGCCTTCAGGTATATATGGTTTCCAACTTTTCATTCCTTTTTTTTTTTCTCTCTTCTCCTTCAAATTATTTCATTAGCTTGAGCAGGTTGATTTTAATTGTTTTGCACAATTCGTTGTGTTATTGTCGCAGGTCACACTGGGAATATCTACACTGTTGTCATATGTGCCTGTAGAACTTGGTACAGCACACCAAGCTGGGGCTTTGACTCTCCTGACACTGATGATCCTTCTCAATCACACTTTGCGTAGGCCATCGCCGTATCTTCTTAAATCACTACCTCAAGTTGCAAAGACAATCTAGATGACTTTGTAGTACAATTTTAGAACAACTATTTGACATTTTAATTGGATGAAAGAAAAAGATTTATTTGATTCTTGTGCTCTACGTATTATCACTGGCGATCCAACTGGGAGTTATTTTCTAGATTTGCTTGTAGTTTGGACTATGATTCCGTTGTTATCGAGTGACCACGAGTTCTTAGAGAGAGAGAGAGAGAGAGAGAGAGAGAGAGAGAGAGAGAGAGGCTGATTAAATCGAATCCAAATAGTAAGATTAGACATGGGTCTTTCCGCTGGTGATTAAAAAGGTTGATGTAATGTAACGCTGCTAATAATTTGTTTCCGACCGCGAAAGGTAATGAGCTGCAAGTAAACGTCGCCACTAATCTAATATAACTCACGTGGAAACCTAATATGATTTTGTGCTTATTGGTTTTCAAGGTGCACTTGAATTCCCCATTTCCTTATTAGTTTTCATGGTGCACGCGAATTTGCGTGTCCTAACTTTTGGGACTAATGATTGTCTAACAGTTTAGGAACTCTGAATTGGCTAGAAAATTGATCAAACGTTGGCATTTTCTACCCCTAGCACATATAACTTGCAGACAAGACAACTTATATTCCTGAACGCAGGAGTGTTGTGTATCTTGTATTTTTGTACAGTTTTTAGTTGTTCACTGATCAGTTGCTTTATGGTTGACCATGATAATTTTTTATTTTTCAATTTTCATCCCACCCAGATATGGATTTTCACTTGTCTTGATCAGTCTCTTTTTGGCTAAGCGATCAAGGAGTTTATAAATTGCATGATTAGCCACAGTTATCCATGGCATGATATCTTTTTTTGGATCATTTGGTATTGTTCAACAAGCTCTGCTAATCTGTTTGCGCACAGACACAAGTGATATACCCTTCAAGGTCTTTTTCCGGCATCCTAGAAGAAAAACAGAGCATATGACATCTCTTTTCTGTCGAAACTCACAAGGGTTGAGGGTCCGTTGAAGACTTTTCATAAAATCTCATCTGAAACTCCCCTAATTTCATATTAGGACTTGAAATTGGTCATTTGGGTTTAGGGTTCTTCAAAAATTGGGAGTAGTGGTTGAATTTCGAGCCCTAATATGATATAGGGAGAATTTCAGACGAGCTATTATGCTCAAGGGTTTTGGGTTGATGAAACTGCCCCTTGCATTGTCAAAGAAATTGACAGGAATACTAATTTGTCCTTGAATTGCTACAAATACGAAACTATAGGGTCAAAATTAATGGAATTGAAACTACATAGTCAAAAGTGGTTGAAGTGCCAAACTACAGGGACCAAAAGTGACTTTTGGCATTTTTAAAAAGCGCCTAGACAAAACGACACTGCTTTGGTCCAGGCGAGTTAATTTTTTCTAAAAACCTGACTTCAAAACGGCGTTGTTTTGAGCCAGGTTTAAAATGAAAACAAAACAAATACAATTTCATATACTACCCGTTACATGACTCAAAACCCACATGAGAAAAACACGACCCTAACTCGGACGATTAATAATTGGGTAATTTTCGAGTCATCCTGTTATGACCCATTTAATAAATGGGTGGATTTTGGGTCAACTCGCCAACCCGTTTAAATTATGATAGACTATAATACATATTACAATTATACACTTATAATACAAGGATGAAGGATCTCTTTTGGAGTAGTGGTAAGCTGTTGGACTTTAAGAATAGAGGTTATGGGTTTGAAACCCCTTGCTCCCTCTCTCTTGCTTTGTTTTTTTCCCCTATCTTTTCCTTCTCTCCTCTCTCCTCTATTTTTTCTTCTTTCTTTTCCGTCTCTCTTCCCTCCTCTCTCTTTCTTTTTTCTAATTAATTTATATATATATATAGTAATTAAATTAAAAATTATTATTATTATTAAGACATTATCACAGAGGCGTGGAGCTCGAGGTGGAAAACACGGAAATGATAACAGGAAGTGGAAAACACGATAATAGGGAAAAACACGGAGCATAAATTACATGTGTGGAGCTCGAGGAATGTGGGAAAAATAAAAAACGGGTGTCATAATGGACGTCTATAAAAGGAAACAAGGGGAGAAAAAAAAATCACAACTCCTCAAACTCAGAAAACAAAAAACCTAGCTTTGCCAATTTTCTTCCTTCCAATTCTCTCAATCTAAACCTATTTCCTCAAACTCAAAAATAAAATGGTATCTTCATTCCTATTTTCTCTAGATCTAAACCTAGCTCCGCCAACACATA
>NC_047653.1:15097865-15171016 GCF_902201215.1 Prunus dulcis | reverse complement strand
TTCCAGGCACTGCAAAACTGTAGTACTGCCTTCACATCTTCAATGGGCAAGGATTTGGATGGATCAAAACATGGCGGGGGTGCAGTCGCAGCTGACACAGTCATCGTCCTCTTCTTCCTCAAAGGATCTGTAAATGGGCTCAACAATGTCTGCGTCGGGCGCTTCTGTCTGCACCCTTTACCTTCCACTTCTTTTTTTTTCAACACTTGAACTACCTTCTTCATCACCAGCCATAGTAACTGTGGGTAGACTTGGAGGATTCATCAAACCTCCCGATGGCATACTCTTAGTGATTTTCCAATCTTCTAACAGCTTCATGACTCTTTGGCAGATTTCGTCACACCCAGCAACATCTTCCGGGGTAGGCAGCTCATCGGATTTTGCCGGGTCAGCTACTTCATGCACTTCTGAGTGAGGAACTGAAGCGGCCATTTTTGCCTCTTCAACTACCATGGCTGCGGAAGGTTCGGCTCCATCACCGGGGACTTGTGTTTCCATTTCTGCCGGTTCTGTCGGCGGACTTACATAGGCATGTAATGGCGACAAGTCATTGTTGCCTCCTTCATTCATATGAGGACTACCGAGGTCCTCATGTCCTTCCCCAGCTTCATTCACCCCACCATTTTGTTTTTTCAGCTGCTCTATCTCCAACTTAAAATAATGCTCCATTGAAGCCAGGGTGTTGCTGAAATCCTCCACACACTTTGTATTTTTTTCGAACTCTTTTTCAGCTTTCATTGACTCCTTCCGTACCTTGTCTTCCAACTGATGCACTCTGTCGCAAAGTGTTCGATTTGATAGGGAAACTTTGGCCAATTCATCCTTTGTCCTTTGAAAGTCACGCTTCAAAGTGCGTAACTCTCTGGACGCGACTGTACCCTGCACTAAGTTATAATGCATGTGTTACTATGCAGGCCACAAAATATTGCAACTATACAGCAGTTATTTTCCTATTGTAATATGACGTATATCTTCGAAAAAATGTAATGCTTGCCTTAGAAGACGACGGAAGGTTTGCAGTTTCGTCAATGTCCTTCTCTTTTTCTTCTACAGAGGCAGAAGTGCCGGTTTGTTGTTCAGCGTCATCGCCCAACAAGTCAACAAGTTCTTCACTGTCGTCAGCCCTGTCACCCCAAGTCCAATACGGCTGCTGCTTGTCCATCACAGATGGCCGGAGAAGCTGCACATCAACCTGCAATTTACACATACAATATACATATCAGTAAAGTAATTATATTATATTTTCATATCCCGAACATTATCATTAAAAACTGAACTAACCTCACGGTTCTCGAATACTTGGCTCATTAGCTCATAAAAAAGCGGCGAACTATTGCTCCTCCAATGTAGTAAACGAGGGATGTGCGCATTTTCTTCGTGCACCACCAAATGTAGTGCAGCCAACGCTGGAAACACCTCATACGCCCAAATCTGGTTTCAGGAATAAAAGGTCAGTCATTGTAAACAAATGCAATTTAACTTCAACATCAATGGACATTTGCTCACCTGAAGTGCATAGGGAAAACCTTTGAGGTGGTACTCTCTTGGTCTACCGGTTGCCGTTGTTGTTGGTTTCTTTCCAGATTTTTTTGTTTTGGCAGTTTTTGTGGGCACTTTCACTCGCTGGTAATCTGCACAAAGTGCCCTCAGCAGGGACGCATTTGTCTTCGCATAAGACACAGCACCCCATGGATACTTCCCAAACTCTTCAAGGTCTTCCGCCAACTTCAAATATCGCATGTCAATGTGGACATGTTTTTCGCTGCCCAACAGAACAAAGACAGCAAAGTATAAGAATCCAAGCTTGAATACATCGTCCACATCATCGCATTCGAGGAAGGCCTTTTCTAATTCCAACAGGTTCACAGTTTTATCGTTGGCAAAGTACTTCCGTTTCAATGAGCAGTTCTCATTCGTGGGAATCGGAATAAAGGGAAGGTTTCCAAACCTTAGCCCTGTCACGATGCAAAATTGCTGCGCCGGGAATTGGATGACCTTCTTGCCAACAATGAATTTGATCCCGTTCAGTTGGGAAACTGTCTTGGGATCAGCTTTCCTGAGCAGCAACCCGTGGACAATCGGAGAAGTCCACTTGAGGTCCTCAATCCCTAGGAGATGACCAAAACAACTCTGTTCAAACATTTGCAGCTGTTGTTCAGTGAATTTCTCCTTGATCGTAGTGATTGCCGTCTTCGTATGGGATAACGACAATGCTTTCCCTTGGAATTTTTGTTCCTCCGCAATCATCAACTTCATTTCACCAACCATATTTCCCTGCATGCCAATATTATAAACAGAATTTCAGTCGGTTGCAATCTACACAATAACAAGCAATAAACAATCACCACTTATGAACAGCCTATTATAGGATATGAAGTGAAACAAATTGAAAAAAATACATATCATAAACAAAACCCCAGCTATTTACAACTGACCTCCTCATTTAATGGCTCAAAGCCAAGTTTCAACACACCCAGTACTCTACCTCTCCTGCATAATATAATATCTAAACACACATCTCAACACACCATATAATCACACCATCTAATCATGAGACAGCTTCAGCTAGAATGGGAATGTGCGGTAGCACAAGCCTAATTGACAACAATTCAGGAGTAACAATATAAATCTATCTGACTAGAAAGAGTTTAAAAAAACAACAAGATATCGGGAAACAATTTATTCACTTCAAGGTATAATGTAATGGAACATCCTATGAATTAGTGGCAACCACAATACTGACTCTACTATGGCCCTCCTTTCAAATGTAAGAAAATGAAAGAAATTGGCACCATCCCTTCAGTTTTTTCTTAACAAAAAATCAAAGATAAATTCATAAATAAACCATCAAAACGGTATAAAATGTTTGTAAGACATGTACAATTACAAAATTA
Source organism: Prunus dulcis (assembly GCF_902201215.1). NCBI lineage: Eukaryota > Viridiplantae > Streptophyta > Magnoliopsida > Rosales > Rosaceae > Prunus > Prunus dulcis. Next base: position 15,168,122 of record NC_047653.1, on the reverse strand, counting down.
TAAGTTCTCCTCAGAAACAGACTTCTCTAAGTATCCATACACAAACAACAAAAGCAAAAGCTTAAACAGTTAGCTTATAGCAAAATCAATGTCCCCATTTCTCTAAACCACAGCTGCTGGTGGTAGGTTCCCATCTTCACTCATTTCCCGCTTTCTTTTAAGCACACAATGATCAAGCACAAAACAGCAAACTTTTAAACAACTCATATTACACCACATATGGTTCTAAACAAAACTCATCCATATCCAATATGCAAGCCCTAAACTTAGTAAACAAAGTTATACAAAAATATGTCGAATTAACAAGCATTATTCTCAAACAAAAAGTATGATATGGTTGGGAGTTTACAAGTTCAAATATTTATACAATACTTGATTTTGTCAAACTCTGTCTTGAGATATTTTATCAATCTAGAAGTTTCTTTCATATATGAAAAACTACGAACGATAACAAAGGAAATTCTTTCTATGTAAATTATTCTTCGATTCCATCAGACAACCATGCAAATCCTTTGCACAATTGAGTGTAATGTGAAGGGTCGCTACCTCGTTGGAAGATAAAAAGAAAAAAATTAAGGAATTTAGCAAGCCACCAACAGTTTGCTTAAGATATTTCAAAATGGTTGCTTCCATCATGGAGTTTTAGCCACAAATTCTTTTCATGGCCACATTTTCTACGTAAAATATAATCAGTGAGTATTTTTTGGTAATGATCCACAGAGAAGAAATCACCATACACAGGTTAATTGTCTTACACTTTAGATATCATCTTCAACAAACAAAATAGATACCAATTAGACTTCTAAGAAGGTTAAATGCAATGCTCATAAAGACTCATACTAAGCCACCAAATACCATTCAATAACTGCTACAAAAACCATAATAAAACCATACTAAAACTAAAAATACAACTGCACTAAAATGCCAACACAACATCACTACATTAGCAATACACTAGCAAAAAAAAACAACAATACGACATCAATAGCAACAGCAAAACAACAGCAGTGCAAGCATCAGTCCACAAAGAACAAACCCATTCACTGTTTGAAACAAGGAATCATCATACTCAGATCATTTCAGACAAACCCCTAAAACAATTTCGATGAAACCCCTAAACCAATTTCAGAGAAACCCCTAAACCTTCAACCAATTTCGAACAAACCCATACACTAATTTCAGCGAAACCCCTAAACCTTCAACCAGTTTCGAACAAACCCCACAACCAATTTCAGAGAAATGCATAAACCCTAAACCAACTACAGAGAAACCCTTAAACTGTAACAAAATCCCGATGAACAGTCCCTGTCGCTGGGAGAGGAAGAGAGAAGAGACAGTCGGAGCTGAGTGAAGGACCACGGATTCGGAGCCTGGAGAGTGAAGAGAAACAGAGGCAGCGAAGAGACAGGGGCGAGAGAGAACTTCAGCAAAACAGAGGCAATAAAATTTCAGCAAAAGAGATATCTGTGCAATAAGGGTACAATAATTTTATATTTATAGGTGATAGTTCCAAAATTTTTAAAAATGGGTGGTATTTTCAGTTAGAATTATAAAAATGGTGGCATTTTGGGCTATTTCCCTACAATATATATAATATGACCGTTGCTGGAGTTTCCAATTCTAATCAGGATTTACTGTTGTGTTGCTTTACAGCTGTCAGTTCGTTTAAAATTTGAATTTAATGTGGCCGCCTAAAAATGCAAAAAGTTCGACATATTGAAACGCCACCGTCTCGCTTGATTTGTGTTGCTCTCGAGTCTCGACCATGGATTCACAAAAGACAAAAGAACAAAAAAGTTCCGTGCACGTGTTTTATTATTATTATTTTTTATACATTATTAATGAAATTTCTCTATTTTGTCTTTTCTTCAAGGAAAGTAATTTCTTTCCACTTAATTTTTTCTGTGTTAAAGTGCTCAGTCTACAGAAGAAAACTGGAGACTCATTCTCTGGAATGGTGGAAGAAGCTAAGAATTGTCATAGAATTATAGGAATGGCGGAAGAGGCAAAACATCAAACAGATGGCGGGCTGTAGCTTGTAGAGTATGGCTGCACTTTTTTTTATAGAATTATTGTACTGTAGTAGTTACTGCACTGGCAAGCATTCGAATATGATTGGGAAATTTATTTCAAAACCATGTAATGAACAATATTTCTACGTTCAAGTGTCATTGAGTTACAACAATTTTTGTGACCATTATCACCTCTTGCACACACTTAAAAAGGGAAGAGCATTTTACAGACAACCACTTCAGCTCCAAATCATCTTAAGAAAACGTTCCACTTGCGCTTTGCAATTCGTTGTCATGCTGGGCTTTGTCAGTAGGAGGAGGTAGTTTGTAAAAATCTGCCAAATAAGCCAAAGCCTCTGAGTTACTATCACAAACCTTCCACAGAGATGTGATCTCTCCCTTGGAGAGGGTACCCCAGTCCTCACAATCATCAAGGAAGCCTAGAAGCTTTGAATAGAATGAGTCATAGTTCATCAACAAGAATGGAACTGGAAGCTCTGAGCCGATCCTTTCTAGCTGAATTAATGCTAAAATCTCAAAAATTTCATCTAGAGTACCAATCCCACCAGGTAGAGCAACAACAGCAGTCCTATCAGAACTGCAGCTTCTAACTGCTGCATCTACCAACCCATGCTTCCTAGCAGAGAAAAACCTGCAAGTATAAAGCAGTTATGCAATTTGGCAGCAGTTTTAAAACACATTTGTAAGTTATGCAAAAGCTAAATCCTAAAAGCCTTTGTAAGCTTTCTAGCAGATAAATATATCTTTCCTGCATGTGAGATACACTTCCGATGGTAGGTAAGGATGAAAATTTGATGCTGTCCATTCGCCAGCCTCTTTACCAATCTTAAATCCACCAACTGGTTTTCCTGCTTGCAAAGCACCTTTAGTAGCAGCATCCATTAGCCCTGGACCAGCACCCGTCCATGAAGTACATTCCAAAAGGTTTGCAATCTGCTCAGTAAAATTTGTGGAACGGAAAATCTCCTCAATTAGACTATTGTAAATTTTAATTCCAAAATGCATTTCAAGTTTCAACATTAATGTGTCTGCCCTGCAATTTTGTTTCATTTACAGGCATGCTATACATAAATACTTTTTACATCAATGTGTGTGCTAGGGAAAGCAAGGCGGGACAAAGTGACCCACCTCTCTACCCAACTCTAGTGCTTGCAGATAATGTGAATGATCAGGTCCCATCCTTGAAGAACCCAAATACACGACTCCTCTCCCAAGTCTGTGTATCAGTTCATAACATCGTTCTATCTCTTTCCTGACCTTTGAACAACAAACTAAAAGTTAGGAAACAAGATCTTAAATTTGCAAGATATTCCCAGTCAGTCAATTAAGCTTATAATCAGTAAATAATTATGTTGAAACTAAGGATCTATAATAGTGAGCAACATTCCGGGGCTAAAATTAATGCCTGGAACCAGTAATAAAAGCAGGGCTACAAATGATATGCTAAAACAAGTTATTTATAAGAATTAGATCAATTTGTAATATACTGTTCCTCTCCCGGGCATGTGTATAAGTAATTCAAAACATTGTTGCATCTCTTTCCTGATCTTTCAACAGCAAACCAAAAATTTAGGAACTAGGCCCTTCAAATTTTCAATGTATACCCCTAGTCAGCAAATAAAGCTTATAACCAGTATTAAAAGCAGGGCTCTACATGATGCTAAAACAGTTCATACAAAAGATCAAACTCTCAACACTTATTGAGAATTTGGGTGACAACCAAACTTGGTCACAACAGCAATATTGCCAAAATATTGCCTGAAAACACTTCCGAATGGAGTCTGACATATCAAGCATAAAACATTTGACAAAAGGCACTAGATTTTCAATTCACTATTCTATTCTACTTCAAATTTTCATTTAGACAGTCGATCAAAATTTGGGCTTTTCTAATACAAGTGGGGTTCCCTTAGACTATAATAAGATGGAACAAAAATCTCCAAACAGAACCAGTCTACTTCTTTTATTGTTTAATTCACACTTAACAACAAATATTAGCAAAGCACATATGAACATATACAAAAGGATCATCAAAGCTACATACCTCATTTGGGCTTGTTCTCTCATCAAAATCAACTAATTCAGACTTGCATGATATAAGTCTTCCTGGGTGTGGGTAGGGCCTCGACCTTGAGAGCTTGAAACTAATGGTGGGTCTCTCTCTTGCCCAGAAAGATTGAATCTTCAAAGTCCTTTCATGACAAATTTTTACTAATACATGAGACCCCATTGAAATTGAATCCAACACCGAAAACCCCATTCTCAAATCTTCCAAACGTCTTGAAGATTGATTTGCTGGATGATATTTGGCCAAATTCCAAATGGGTATGTGTCATTAACTCAAATTATCAGCATTGGCAAACAGAAAATTGGTATAAAGCGAACGAAAACCCAAACTTATGCTCTCACAATTTGCAAACTGTGATGTAAAAATATGGAACCTTTTGAGAGAGAAGGGGAATAGGGTTCTTCAACTATCAACAGTCCAACTTGCTTCGATATATACAAGCAAATGGGCTACCTACTGCCTAATGTGCCGTTAAATTTATGTGAAGAACACAAAGGCCGGGGCTCATACCCGAGTCCTGAGAGCAACTCCACCCATTTGCCCTTAGCCATGGCAAGGGTGGAGCTAGGGCAGCCACTATTCAAGTGAATAGTGGCTGCCCTTACAAATAGTATTTTGTGTTTCCACCCATTGCCATGGCTAAGGGCAATTACTATTCATTTTTTTGTTTTTTTCACAAATTTTTTAATAAAAATAATTAATTTAGATAATATTTTCGGATAATATTTTTGAATTCGTACATATCAATATTTATTATAAAATTCATATCTCAATCGGATAAAATTTTGGTATTTATAGAAAAAAAAAATGAGTATTTTTTTGGTATTTTTAAAAAAAAAAATTCAAGTTTTTTTCATTTTTTTATTGTACAAAAATTGGCTGCCGTTGGATTGGAGAAAAAAAATCTGATCAGAGAGCCCAGAGTGCGACACGTGGACTTTTAGTGGTACTGTAGCGCCAGACACTGTAGCGGCACTGTAGCGCTGCGACACTGTAGCGGCACTATAGCGATGACGTCAGCACCAAAACGAGGGCTGGAGCTCGGGCCAACCTTGCCCTCGGGCCAGCCCAGGTTGCTGGGTCCCACCTCGAACTCGGGCCTGGGCTGCACGCTGGAACACCTTTTTTTTTTTTCCCCTCCCCTAGCCTCGGGCTAGGCTGTCCGCTGGAGTTGGTCTAAGTTGGAACCGGTGTCCACTCTGTTTGTTTTACAAAAGATTATTTTTCTTCAATTACCCCTGGTAAATTTTTTTTGGGTTATATATATATATTATAATAAGGGGCTGATTCGCGGTACTATGTTTTTGACACAATTTTCAACTTTTGAATGCAAGCACTTTCAACTGTTAAGATCACATGTGATTTCACTATTTAACTTACAAATTAATGAATAATAAAATATTAAACTCCTCACTTTTCTATTATTTTTGGTCAAATTTCCCACTTTTCTAGGTAACTTTAATGTGCCAATAAAAATCACTCTCTCTACTCAATAAAATTCACAGTAAACAGTAATTAATCTCATTCTCCTTAGAAACAATCCAATTTAATTCAATCAAAAAACAAGAACAGAAAAAAGAAAACTCAGATCTATCTATCACATGGAAAGTCTTGGAGCACCGACCAGGAACGGATACATAGAGGAGCAAGGGTGGTCAAATGACGCTTGCAACCCTTGGAATCCTCCATTAGATAGTGAAAAATTGACCCCTGCAACATGTTTGATGAAACTCCCTAAAAGGGTTGCTGTCCTCCTCCTCTAGCACAAGTTAGATTATTTTTTTCTCGTTTGACATCAAAACGACGTTGTTCTACTTATGTTTTTTTTTTAAACTTGGCCAAAACGACGTCATTTTGGCTCAAGTTAAAAACAACCTCATATTGCATATTGTTTCAAAATTCTGTGATATAATATGCTTGTTTTTTTGCCTGGGAGATTGGTTGTTCTTGCAGGTACCTTCACTTCATCATCTCCTTAGGTTTGGTTTTGGGTTGAGTGTTGTTAGAGAGTGTGTTGTCAAGAAAAGCCAAAAAGGGGGAGATTGTTAATGTATGCATTTTTGGTTTTTCTTTTGACTTCCCTTGACAACTTTATAATAGGATTTCTATTGTTATTTATCAAGCTCAAGTTTAGATTGAGAATAGGTTCTCTAGATGTTCTTAAATGCAACTATCCTATGGAGGTTCAAGAAAATTGGCAAAGGTAAATTGTGCATGCATAACATTATATTAAACTGTTTTCATAAAATGATGGCCAGTCATCTGTTTCTCGTATGACTAGGCATCCTTGCTCTGTAGGATTTCCAGCTGGATAACCAACTTTTTTGTCATATTCTCTTTTCTCTCTCTGCTGCCATGTGTCATTTTGACCTAAGGGAATTTTTGTCTATAAAGGCTAAGGAATTCCTCTTTGGGCAGTAGTCTCTTTTGGGTGGAAGTTTTGGAAAGTTTGGCTTGCCATCTTTCGCTTCTTCTTCCTCAAGAGAGAACCATCTTATTTTCATCTATGAGTTTTTCCAAATTGATTTCTTTTTGAAAAAATGCATTTGAAATACTAATCTACATCTAGCTACTTAAAACACTCTCTCATTTATATCTAGGTCAGATTCAAGATTGATTTCTTCAAGAGTATGGTTTCTTGAAGAAATTGGTCATTCTCATTTGAATCCAAATTTTGGTTTTGTTTGAGTTAGAGCTTACAAGCTGGTGCCATAGGATGAATGAGCTGGAGAAGGAGCTGCCATTGCCATGAAGAATTGAGCTTCAAGCTTTGCTAAGTTGGAGAAGAAGATTGCACAAAGGAGGTATAGCTCATCTTCCTAAATAGATCTAGGTTTTTCTTGAGCTTGCTTGTGTTCCTTTGTAAGAATCTTTTTTTACTTAATGGATTGCCTGGTCGGTTGATGACCCCCAGTTTTTCCCAATGGTGGGTTTCTAGGTGAACAATTTCTGTTTGCATCTCTGTAATTTTTCTGGGTTTGTGTTCTTGGTGGTTGACTAGTCATCGTATGAAGTTTGTGTTCTTGGTGGTTGACTAGTCATCGTATGAATTCTGGGTTTGTGTTCTTGGTGGTTGACTAGTCATCGTATGAATTGTGGTTGACTAGTCATCATATGAATTCTGGGTTTGTGTTCTTGGTGGTTGACTAGTCATCGTATGAATTGTGGTTGACTAGTCATCATATGAATTCTGGGTTTGTGTTCTTAGTGGTTGACTAGTCATCGTATGAATTCTGGGTTTGTATCCTTGTAGTTGACTAGTCATCATTATTTGCTGTTTGGTGTTTGCTTGATTATGTTGTCTTCACACACTTTCACCATAGTTGTTGCTAGCACAGGGGATGCCTAGATTGACGGGTTCTTCTGAGTGCCTAGGTTGTCACTAGTAATTCTCTAAGCTTGCAAGTACATCTTGGTATGCTCTGTGTATGTTATTATTTCGTATAATTCATATCTGACAGTTGACTAGTCATAAGAGTATTTGGTCAAGGTCTAGAGTGTGTGAAGTTTGTTGCGTTCTTGGTTGAATATCTTTTAAGTTTACCCCTTGTCACCTAAGTACCAATTTCAGTTAGTTTGAATAAATTAGGGGTTTTTGAATAGATTGTATATGTTAGTTTGTATGCTTTAATTAGTAACATAATATCATGGAAAATTGTAATATGATTTTTTATAATTAATTATGAATTATAATATTATCGTTTCATTTTTATGGGTCTATTATTTTGAATATAAATTTTTTAACCTTTAAGACGTTGACCCCTAGAAGGAAAATCCCTGAATCCATCCCTGAAGGCGGGTTTATAAGCTTTGTCATGTTTCTGTTCTCAATTGCTTGAGAACAAGCAATACAAAGTCTAAAGACATATGCTTTGTATTGGCAGCCATAAATGGGTTTATGAGATTCCCCCTTTTCTTCAGCTTTTTCCTTCAATTTCTTTGGTTGGGGCTCTAATATTTTATTCAATTATCCTCAGTTTGGATTGGTATAAAAATAATAATAATAATAATCTATGTTTTGTTTTTGCTATGATTTCCACCTTATATGTTGTATCTATTCACCAAAATCTCATCCCCAATCGCAATGATCTCTAATGGGAAACCTATAATTTAAGATGTACAGATTAAAAAGATTCACATAGCATTTTGGTTTTGTAAAAGTGGGCTTCTCTTAATCATTTCTCGGGATATAACTTAATCATCATTTTAATTTGGAAGCATTTGAAGACAAATCTTACACATGCATTCATGATGCATGTGAAGATTCATGTAAAATATGATAAAAATTTACTTAGCCCGGCTCCCACTCTCTTCTCTAGGTGCTAAAAATGTCATCTTCAGGCTCTAAGAAAAATGATATGAACCATAAAAACCTTCACAAACATTCTTCATAATCAAAACTTTGTCCTACTTTCCTTCTGGTTTAAGTTTGAGTATTTTTTGGTGGATAGTTTCAAGTTTGGGTTGCAAATGAAAGAGGAGGAGAAGGAGAATGGGGGAAGGAAAAAATTTCCCTGTAATGGCATAGTGGGAAATAAATGATTTTTTCATCTCACAATTGCAATTTTCTTATAGGAGAATGTGAAAATATAAGTGAAGAGAGAGAAAATAGAGTGGTGAATTTAATTAAAATTAATTTCAATTTATAATAATTTAAAAAAGAAATAATTAGTTCATATTTAATCAAATTCATTGATAGTGGGTTGATCTAAAGATGTGAAATTTGTGCTAAAATTGTGTCAAAAACCTATCTAGTCTCATGGATCCGGCCCCATTATAATATATAATATATATGGGTATGTCATGTATATACATGTATATATTGTCTACAACTACAACAAAACTATTGCGAATAATTTTGTTAGAAAAGTCTACAAAAGATTTAGTGAACGTATTTGATATATATGAATCAAAGTGCATGGTCCGCCACCCCAAATGGTCCTCAAGTGCCGAACTAAGAAGCAAAGATGACTTTGTTTGTACATGTGAAAAACATGATCTTATTATGTGTTTGATTTTAGGGTCATATCCCATTCCAAATTGACATCCGATCTTGTAATTAAGACCTTACAAACTCTTACACAAATTCGAGAAAATTCTATACACGATCTCATCCATTAATTATATGGTAAATATTAACATGACAAATGTGGGTTCTATTTTTATGTTAGAATTTTCAGTTTTACCCCCGAATTATGACCCTAATCAAACTTAATTCTTAAAACTAAAAAGTCAACCAATTTAGCACTTGAATTAATTAAAACAACCAATTTAACCCTAATACTTTGCTGCAGTCCATACGGCTGGAATGGTGGATGAAATTCGAAAAATTTAACTGTAAGGCCATCTCCATCCCTTCAGGCTGGCCCAGGCAAAAGGCAGGAGCAAGCCCGAGTCCACTCCAGCGCGACCAACCCAGCCCGGGCAAGCTGCGGGTCCCACGAGCCTGGGCTGGCCCAAGGGCAAATTTCGACTGGGCTCGAGCCCGAGGTTGTGCTGACGTGGCGCTGACGTCACGACGACGTCAGCGCGTGAATTCAAATTTTTTTTACCGTTGGCGAGTGTAATACACGCTCCAACGGTAAAAAAAATTTGACTGAAGTGCGCTGACGTCGTCGTGACGTCAGCACCAACGGTAACACGCCACGTGTCGGCTCCGGGTGGCTCCGATTGAATTTTTTTCAGAAATCCTACGGTTCTCATTTTTTTGGCCAAAAAAATTTAAAAAAAATCCTAAAAAATCAGAAAAAATTCGAAAAAATTCTGAAATTTTTTAAAAAAAATACCAAAAATGTATGTATTTTTTCCCTATAAATACCTAACCATTTTATCTACTTTCAACACCAAATCTTCATACAATTTCTTCTCCATACAATATTTTCTACTCTCCACTCACATAATTCATTTTCCACACCAAATCTCCATACAAACTCATCTCCTTCCAATATTTTTTACTCTCTACTCATATTTTCCACTTTCCACACCAATTCCATATAAACTCTTCTCCTTCCAATATTTTTTACTATCCACTCACATTTTTGTACTACTTTCCATTTGTAGAAAATAAACAAATGGCATCTTCTGTTGAAATCGGAGGCTCGTGGTCAACCCAGGAAGATATTGCATTGTGCGAGTCTTGGGTGAACGTTAGTCATGACCCTATCACGGGCAATGAGATGAAGTTCCATCATATGTGGAGCAAAATTCATGGAGAATTTTGTCAAAGATCGGGTTCCATTCGGACCGAAATGGCTTTGTCTAGTAGATGGAAAATTCTAAACAAAGAGTTAGGGAAATGGAGAAATGCATTGACAAAAGCAAAGGAGAACATTCGGAGCGGTGCGAATCTTTCCGATGAGGTAAAATATTTTTAATTGCCATTTTAATCAATTTAATGTAACTTTTTTTTTTTATTGCATATTCTATATTTTTTGTTGCACAATGTTTATTTTATTTTTGCATTTCCTAATTGGCTTTATTTATTTACATAATCAATTTTATTCTTGCATTTCAAAATAGTTTATAATTTCATGCATAATCTTTATTTTTGTTTTTGCATTTTCAATATTTCTATATTTATTTACATAATCAATTTTATTCTTGCATTTCACAATAGTTTATAATTTCTTGCATTGTATATTTTTTTAATGCACTTCCAATTATTTATTTTGAATAGATCATACAAGCACAAATGTGGTTCGGTGCCACGGGGCAAGGGAAAAAAAGTTTTGTGCATTTCCAATGTTGGGAAATTGTCAAAGATTGTTCCAGATTCAAAATTATTCCTACCGCACCCCCGGTTGTGTTGCATGAGACGCCGCTCCACGAATCGCCATCAACCGATTCGCCATTAGACTCCCCAATGGAAACGGAGTCACCACTCCCACGTCCGCCGAGACCTATTGGGAGAAAGGCGGCAAAGGCCAAGAGAGGGGCCACTTCAAACATTGATTGTGTTCAAATATTCGAGCAAATAGCTAAGAACAACTCTCTAAGATTGGAGAGAGACTTGAGGAGAGATGAAGCGGACAAGGCACGATTGGAAGCCTTTGCAATTGAAAAGCAACATGCAAAAGAAAAAGACGACGATGAAAGAGAGATGAAAATCATGGCCATGGATACGAGCCATATGTCTCCTGAAACAAAGGCCTATTGGAAGCATAAACGAAGGGATGTGATGAGAAGAAAACTTTTCCATGACGACGGTCCTAGCAATACGGATTGGCTAAATGATGAAAACCATTAGATTGTATTGTTGTATTTTTTAATAATTGTTGTATTTTTTTTTTTTAAATTGTTGTTGTATCCTTTAATTTGTTGTATTGTTTCTTTTTTATTCAATCTACTTTCCATCTATAATTGGACTACTTATTAAAAACATTTGAGCATTCCTCACCAAGATTAATTAAAAACAACCCTTCATTTATTGCAAACAACACACAAAACAAACCGAGATTATAATTTTTATTAATGAATATCCGAAAATTTTATCTGGAATAAGACACGTGGCAACCGAGATTCACATCCGAAAATCTTATCCGAAAATTTAATTACAAAAGATTATCAAAATTAATGATTTAAAGTATAAAAAAAATAGGAAATAAAGTACAATGAATAGTAATTGCCCTTGACTTGCCCTAGACTTTGCCCTTGTGGGTGGAACCACAAATGGCAAGGCTGACACTATTCACGTGAATAGTGTCAGCCCTTGCTTGCCCTAGCTTGCCCTTGCCTTAGACTTTGCCCTAAGGGGTGGAGTTGCTCTTAGGAAAAGTTTAGGGGCCCTCTTGAGTTGCTCCCCAACCGAGCCACCTCTGTGGGTCAGTTTGACAAGTTAACGCTGACATTAGAAAAGTCCGCAGTAATGCTATAAAAAATAAAAAGCCTATTAAGTTGATGATTGGAACAACCAATAAAGTTTGGGCAGCAAGGTCACTCATGTATTGTTCTAATCCTTACAAGTTTTGGGTCGCTAAATGTATTGTTCCAAAAAGCTATAATGTACCACAATTCGATATATGCAATTCAGTTCAAAATTTGTAAAGCGGCGAGCGAATTGGGTAACTATGATATAGCTAGTCTAATAACAGTAAAATATGGGGAGGATATATATCGCAATAAGAGAAAAATGTATTTTTTCGTGGATGGTTGCAAGTTTGGGTTGCAAATGAAAGAGGAGTAGGAGAATGGGGAGAGGAAAAAATTTCTCCGTAAAGGCATAGTGGGAAATAAATGAATTTTTTTCATCTCATAATTGCAATTTTCTTATAAGAGAATGTGAAAATATAAATGAAGAGAGAGAAAATAGAGTGGTGAATTTCAATTTATAATAATTTTAAAAAGAAAGAATTAGTTTATATTTAATCACATACATTGATAGTGGGTTAATCTAAAGGTCTGAAATTTGTGCCAAAATTGTGTCAAAAATCCCATGAATCCGCCCCCATTATAATATATAATATTTATGGGTATGTTACAATAATAATAATAACATGTACATACATGTATATATTGTCTACAACTACAATAAAACTATTGCCAATAATTTTGTTAGAAAAGTCTACAAAAGATTTAGTGAACGTATTGATATATATATATATATATATATATATATATATATATGAATCAAAGTGCATGGTCCGCCACCCCAAAATGGTCCTCAAGTGCCAAACTAACAAGCAAAGATGATCTTTGTTTGTACATGTGAAAAACATGGTCTTATGTGTTTGAGTTTAGGGTAATATCCCATTCCAAATTGACATCCGATCTTGTAATTAAGACCTTACAAACTCTTACACAAATTCGAGAAAATTCTATACACGATCTCATCCGTTAATCATACGGTTACTATGTGCGGTAAATATTAACATGACAAATGTGGGTTTCATTTTTATGTTAGAATTTTCAGTTGTTTTACCCCCGAATTATGACCCTAATCAAACGTAATTCTTAAAACTAAAAAGTCAACCAATTTAGCACTTGAATTAATTAAAACAACCAATTTAACCCTTACAGTTAAATTTTTTGAATTTCATCCACCATTGCAGCCATATGGACTGCAGCAAAGTATTAGGAAAAGTTTGGGGGCCCTCTTGAGTTGCTCGCCAACCGAGCCACCTCTGTGGGTCAGTTTGACAAGTTAACGCTGACATTAGAAAAGTCCGCAGTAATGCTATAGAAAATAAAAAGCCTACACGAGTTGGTGAGAAACCAAAAACAAATTCAAAGTTGGGTGCTTTGGCTCCATTATAAATACTACCCCAAGCCTGTTGTTTTATCACACCGCCAAATATTAAATCAAGAGAGCTATACAATCCCACATATTACCAATGAAGTTCAGAAACCCTCCAGTCCTGCTTTTCATTCTCTCTGTCCTTTCCCTCTCGATACCATGGACAACTGCAGGAACAGTTTCCATTGATCGCTTTCTCCAATGCCTCACAAAATATCCTCACCCTGCCCACACAATCCAAGAATCAATTTACACCCCTCAAAATAGCTCATTTCAATCTGTTTTGGTAGCACATATTAATAACCGCAGATATTCTACAGCTGCAACTCCAAAACCTCTGGCCATAATAGCGGCCAAGAATCAGTCCCATGTCCAAGCAACTGTGCTTTGTGCCAAACATCATGGGTTGCAAATTAAAATCCGAAGTGGTGGCCATGATTTCGAGGGTTTATCTTACACGTCGGATGTGCCCTTTGTCATTCTCGACATGTTTAATATTAACTCCATTGATGTTAATGTTGCGGATGAGAGCGCTTGGGTTCACTCTGGAGCTACTCTTGGAGAAGTTTATTATGCAATTGCTGCAAAAACCAACGTTTACGGTTTTCCTGCTGGGATTTGTCCAACGGTTGGTGCTGGTGGCCATTTTAGTGGCGGCGGCTATGGGTTTATGATGAGAAAGTATGGGCTTAGCATCGATAATATCGTGGATGCTAAGCTAGTTACTGCTAATGGTAGAATCCTTGATAGAAAGTCAATGGGAGAGGACCTTTTCTGGGCCATCAGAGGAGGTGGTGGAGCTAGCTTCGGAGTTATTCTTTCATGGAAGCTCAAGCTGGTTCCAGTTCCACCCAAAGTGACTGTGTTCAACCTTACCAGGACCATAGAGGAAGGTGTTACAGATTTGGTTTACAAGTGGCAAACTGTTGCACCCAAGCTGCCCAAAGAGGTCTTCCTCAGAGCACAGCCACAAGTGAAGAATATTGATACCAAGGGAAACAAGACTGTGGGAGTATCATTCATTGGCCATTTCTTGGGAACAAGTGACAAGGTTGTGGCATTGTTGAATGAGAGTTTCCCTGAACTGGGCTTACAACGAAAAGACTGCTATGAAGTGAGCTGGGTGGAATCCACTGTATTTTGGGCTGAAAGTCCCATTGGAACCCCCATAGAAATTCTTCTCAGCAAGCCAACTGAACCAGAGACCTTCTACAAAGGTAAGTCAGACTATGTGAAGGAACCAATTCCAAAACATGTTTTTGATTCCATATGGAAGAAGATGATTGAGATAGAGCACATTTGGTTGGATTGGAACCCTTATGGTGGAAGAATGAGCGAGATTTCCGAGTCAGCAACTCCATACCCTCACAGGGCCGGAAACCTATTTTTTGCGCTATACTATTCGTCGTGGTATGACGAAGGGATTGAGGCCACCAACAAGTACGTTCGCTTAACAAGAGAGTTGTATGACATGATGACACCGTATGTCTCCAAGAATCCAAGAGAGGCGTTCCAAAACTACAGGGATCTCGACATCGGTGCGAACCAGGATAATAAGACTAACTTTGAAACTGCTACACTTTATGGAAGGAAGTACTTCAAAGGTAATTTTGATAGATTGGTGCGTGTGAAAACCATGGTCGATCCTCATAATTTTTTCAAGCATAAGCAAAGTATCCCTCCTCTTTAGAGAGAGATGTATACTATATGTTTATGTGATATCCGTAACGAATAAAGTCCACCTCTGAGAGAGAGAGAGAGAGAGAGAGAGAGAGAGAGAGAGAGAATAAGTGGAAGGTTAACATAAATCATCTTATTGATGTTACCAAAGTATTCATTTCATTTATTGTAAAAGAAAGCTTGTAGTCTACAATGACGATCTCATGTAACCTCTACAATATGTATTCTTTTTTAAATTAGCATATATAAATAACAAGTCCTTCTCATATACGAATGAATCCTTTTGGTACATTATCAATTGTAGGCTGGCCAAAAATGTTGAAGCACACCCTCAAACTCTCTCCTTGTACGTCTAAGAAATCAAGAAATTATTGACCACTTATCTACACCTCTCTATCTAATAATGTTTATGAATCATTTGTTTTGATTTCTTATTCTTTATTTCTTATTTTCCTTTTCATTCCTAAGAACATCTGCAATGGTTAGGATCAATGCAAACTCTCTTCTTTTTGTTTTGAAATTGCCATTATGGTCAAGTTTTTGTTTTCTTCATGAAAATCACAAAAACCAAGCATGGGTTTATGGCATATCCCTCATGTTTAGCATGCATACTTGAATCTCTCTCTTACAAATCAAATATATTAAAAAGAAAAGTAAAAATCCAACCCCACCAATCTCTCAAATGTCTCTATCTCTCCCCACTCTCTCTCTCTCTCTCTCTCTCTCTCTCTCTCTCTCTCTCTCTCTCTCTCTCTCTCTCTCTCTTCAATTTGGCGAGCCTCCAGTTCTCTCTCCTTTTTGCTAGATGTTGAGAGTCAAAAGTTGGTTCTCCAAAATAAAGAGCCAAGTGAGGAGTCTGCTGGAAGGAGGATTTTTCTTCTTTTTAGCCAAACTACCTAACCCTGCCAAATAAGCCAAAGCCTCTGAGTTACCATCACAAACCTTCCACACACTACTACATTTTACACTTTGCGCGACGAACAGAATTTCGTCGCTCAAAATACATTGTAGTCGCACAAATTTCAGCGCGACAGAAACTTCGTCGCGCAGAATCCGTTGCGCAAAGATCGTGAAGAAAGACTTTGCGCAACGAAGACATTTCATTGGTCACACAAAGTGACTTTGCGCGATGAAAACGTATTAGTCGCGCAAAGCGACTTGGATTTGTCGCGCAAAGTAACTTTGCGCGACGAAAAGTATTGGTAGCGCAAAGCTATGAGCGAAGAAATACATTGGTCGCGCAAAGTCTAAAAACAATTTATAAAAAATAAAAAATTCCCGCGTCCAATTTTTGGAACCAGCCCAAATTTTTTGAGTTTTGCGCGACGAATACTAACGTGACTTTTTGTATAATTATTTCTTTAATATGAATTTATTTATATGAATTTTTTCAAATTTTTACTTTTTAAATTTAATTTAATTGTATGATTTCTTTTTAAAATTACTTTAATTTAAATTGATATTAATTTTTACTTTTTAAATTTAATTTAATTGTATGATTTTTTAATTACTTTAATTTAAATTGACATATTCAAAATAAAATTACATATGAAAAATAGTTATTAAATTATCCAATAAATATATATATAATATTCAAAATGTACACATAAATTAACAAAGTACAATAATAAAATCCTAATACAAGCGTATTGTGGTAGTAGTGGCGGAGGATATGTTTTGATAGCTTCCTAATCCTCAACTTTAGCCGTCAAAGTCTCGATGATTCCCTACAAAAAAAAAAAAAAATATGGTCAAATAACCACAAAAAAAAAAAAGGCATAATCTCCCCTAAAATTGTTATACCACAAATCCAACCCAAACTCCAATCCCTCCCCTTTACTCAACCCCAAAACCCGCACAAACTCAAAATTAACTCCAAAAACACATATTAATGAAAAAAATTTAAAATTTGGAGAGAATATACCTTTTGGCAAGATTGAGAGTGAATGAGAATGAGAATGAGAGGGAGAAGTGAGTGTGAGAGAATTAGAGAAGATAGTGATAGAGAGATGAGAGAGTGAGTGAGAGAGATGAGAGAGTGAGTGAGAGAGAGTGAGAGATAGTGAAGAGAGAGATGAGAGATTAAGTGAGAGGAGTGAGTGAGAGAAATGGTGGGATTTGGGGAGAGGGAAAGAGAAAGGAGAGGTAAGAGTAGAGAAAGGCATTGAGAAAATGGTGGAGTTATTTCGGTTTTAAAAACCGTATCACTTTGCGCGACGAAAAATTTTGTTGGTCGCGCAGAGGTTTGCGCGACGAAAAATATTGGAATATTAATCACGCAACTTTTTGCGCGACGAAACATATTGATCGCGCAAAGTCTAAAAAAATTATTTAAAAAAACAAAAATCCCCGCGTCCCATTTTTGGTACCCGCCAAAATTTTTAAATTTTTGCGCGACGAATAGAAGAGTATTGGTCGCTCAAAGTCAAAAAATTATTTTTTTAAAAAAAATCCCAGCGTCCCATTTTTGGTACCCGCCAAAATTTTTAAATTTTTGCTCGACAAATAGAGAAATATTGGTCGCGCAAAGTCAAAAAAAATTATTTAAAAAAAAAATCCCCGCGTCCCATTTTTGGTACCCGCCAAAATTTTTAAATTTTTGCGCGACGAATATAGTATTATTGGTCGCGCAAAGTCTAAAAAAATTATTTAAAAAAATAAAAATCCCCGCGCCCCTTTTTTGGTACCCGCCAACATTTTTAAATTGTTGCGCGACGAAAAATACGTAATAGTCGCGCAAAGTCTAAAAAAATTTCCGCGTCCGATTTTTGGTACCCGCCCAAATTTTTGCGAGACGAAAAAAATATATTGGTCGCGCAAAGTTTTGAGCGAAAAAAAATATTGGTCGCGCAAAGTCTAAATTTTTTTTATTTTTTTAAAAAATCTCGTGTCCCATTTTTGGTACCCGTCCAAATTTTTAGAGTTTTGCGCGACAAACTGTTGGTTGCGCAAACTTTTGAGAGACGAAAAATTGGTTCGTAACACAATATTTATAAAAATAATTGTTATGAATAATAAAATTAAAATTATTTTATTTTACAATTTAAAATATAAATAAGGTTAAAGCTGCTTAATAAATATATATACTATTCAATTTCTTAAATGTTATACGTACAAAATAAATAAATTTAAAGCTACTTAATAAATAAATATATATACACACACCATTCAACGATCCAACCGTCAGACTTATTTGTATATACTTCAAGATCGTATACCCCAAAAATCGCAAAAAACAAACATTCAGAGATCTAGTAACGGGACAAAACTTTTCGATGGTTATAAATGAAAAATTACTATTTAACGGTTATTTAAACTCCGATTTTGATGATTTTTTTTACAGCTACACTCCTTGACCATATATGAATACAATGACTGAATTTGATCTTCAATTTAAAATATTTACACTAGTGGATACCACAAAATCTTATGTTATATCTAACGAACGTATAAATAACCTCTTAATTGTTAGAGAATATATTGTTTTGATGGCATATGCATTCACCAAAACTAGTTTCAACGATCCAACCGTCAAACTTGTTTGTTTATACTTCGAGATCATATACGCCAAAAATCGAAAAAAAATAAACATTCAGAGATCAAGTAATGGGACAAAACTTTTCGACGGTTCTAATGAAAAATCACGATTTAACGGTTATTTTAACTCCGATTTTGATGATTTTTTTACAGCTACACTACTTGACCCTATATGAATACAATGACTGAATTTGATCTTCAATTTAAAATATTTACACTAGTGGATACCACAAAATCTTATGTTATATTTAACTAAAATATAAATAAACTCTTAATTGTTAGTGAATATATTGTTTTGATGGCATACACATTCTATGAAACTAGTTTCAACGATCCAACCGCCAAACTTGTTTGTTTATACTTCGAGATCATATACGCCAAAAATCGAAAAAAATAAACATTCAGAGATCAAGTAATGGGACAAAACTTTTCGACGGTTATAATGAAAAATCACGATTTAACGGTTATGTTAACTCCGATTTTGATGATTTTTTACAGCTACACTCCTTGACCCTATATGAATACAATGAACTAATTCGATCGTCAATTTAAAATATATATTTTCTAACAAAAACCCAATCTTAACAACAATAATATATTTTTCTAACAAAAATCCGATCCGATCTAAAATAATAAATTTAAAGCTACTTAATAAATATATATACTGTTTAATTTCTTAAGTGTTATATGCATACAAAATAAAAAAAAAAAATAAATTAGTTTAGGCGACGAAATGTTTGGATTACGTCATGCAAAGATTTTAAAATATATATATTTTATTTTTATAAGGACTTTGCGCGACGAAGTTACTGTTTCGTCGCGCAAAGTCACTTTGAGCGACGATGTATTGTTGTCGCGCAAAAGTGTGTCGCGCAAAGTTACTTTGCGCGACGAGAAAATAACTTCGTCGCGCAAAATTTGGTCGCTCAAGACTTTGAGCGACGATGTATTGTCATCGCGCAAAGTCACTTTGAGCGACGATGTATTGTTGTCGCGCAAAAGTGTGTCGCGCAAATTACTTTGCGCGACGAATGTTTTTTCGTCGCGCAAAATTTGGTCGCGCAATACTTTGAGCGACAATGTACTGTCGTCGCGCGAAAGTTTGTCGCGCGAAGTGACTTTGCGCTACGAATTGTTTTTCGTCGCGCAAAATTTGGTCGCGCAATACTTTGAGCGACGAAATTTTTTGTTTCGTCGCGCAAAGTGACTTTGTGCGACGAATAGTTTTTCGTCGCCCAAAATTTGGTCGCGCAAGGGGTTTTTTTTGCTAGTGACAGAGATGTAATGTCACATAAATTTCTAGATTAACAATCACTCCATTCAAATGGACCCCAAATTTTTTTTTTAATTTTTAATTTATTAAAATCGCAATATGCCACTGTTAAATTATTAATTTGTTATGGGTGTCCAAAGAATGTTTAGGATATAACGTGGGTGTCCGAAGAATTTTTAGGATATAACATGGGTGTCCAAAGAATTGGCCATGAACTAAGTTAAGGTTTGGGCCGCTTGGCCTATAAAGATCTAAACGACGTCACTTCAAGCCAAATTCTATTGGGGATGCAGATTCTCGGGAAAGCCCAATCCAAACTTGTTCGAAGTTAAGAGTTGGTTTGGGCTATTGAGGACAAAATCGTAATTTCGTTCACTTCGTTTGTACTAAAGACCTAGCTCGGCTGCCTCACTTGTCTCAAACCCTAGCCGCGTTGCCGCAACTCCAGGAGCAGAGAAACCCTAGAACTCTCCTTCTCCCAAGATGGGTACATCTCACACCACTCTCATCTTCTTGATTTCATATTCATTTTCTGTTTTTCAAATTCGTTTCAGTGATGGGTACCTCTGAATTTTCTCTAGTGATGTTTTGTTTTCTCTTTTCGCATTCATTTTTGTGATGCTAATCTTCAAATATTGTATGGCTTGTAGGTATTTCCCGAGATTCCATGCACAAGAGACGTGCCACTGGAGGCAAGAAGAAGGCATGGAGGAAGAAGAGAAAGTAATTTTTGAATTGCTTTTCTTTGATTTAGATGCTTTTGTTGGTACAGATTGTTATACCGTGTTTTGGTTCCTTTCTCTTATTGTATTTTACGGGTCAGCCAAACAAAGACTAAAGTTTTCTAATTGATAAATGAATCAGAGTTGTCGTGCTTCTGAATAATGTGCTTCTTTTGTTTATGTAATTATTTATTTATTTCTTTCTTTCTTTCCAACAAGTAGTTGAAACCTTTGTGTTCGTTTCTGGTGAATGGATGATTTATGAACTAGCTATATATTTGCATATGTTATAAGAACTCTAAATGATTTACAAGTTGTGTTCTTGTTATTTCTCTGATAATTTTTTAATTATGTGGGTTTCACCATCTAATGCCTCTGGTCATAGCGTTTGTCTTAACTTTGTTGGGAATACAGCACAAAGCCTACATTTCTTAGATTATGAGAAGTGTTTTTTAGTTTTTTTCCTCAAATTCTGGTTGCCAATTTTTGCAAAATTTGAAGTAACACAAATCCCGTAGTGCTAAGTGGTTTAGGTTCCTATCATGTTTGATATTACTTGATTACAAACAGTTTTTATATTTGTGTAAAATGAATTTACTTTAAAGCCTCAATGATTGCAGAATTGATTTAGTTTCAACTTGTTTGAAGGTATGAGCTTGGAAGGCAACCTGCAAACACAAAGTTGTCAAGCAACAAGACAGTGAGGAGAATCAGAGTTCGAGGTGGGAATGTGAAGTGGCGTGCTCTGAGGCTCGACACAGGAAATTTCTCATGGGGTAGTGAGGCTGTGACCCGCAAAACCCGTCTTCTTGATGTCGTGTACAATGCATCTAACAATGAGCTGGTCCGTACTCAAACTTTGGTGAAGGGTGCCATTGTTCAGGTTGATGCAGCACCATTCAAGCAGTGGTATCTCCAGCACTATGGAGTTGAAATTGGCCGCAAGAAGAAAACTGCAGCTGCTGCCAAGAAAGAAGGAGAGGTAGGTCTCTTTTATCTCCTTTGGGTTGGTAAATTTATTAATTTTGTCTTTGTTTGTCCTAATGATTTAAGATATTTTGCTGTTCGTATTAAGGTTGGACTTGCCTTTCGTGTTTTCCTTATTTCTGGAAGCATTGTATTAGTTTATGAATCCTAAAGAAAAAATATATGATGGTTTCTGGCATTGTGTTAATATGCTTACTTGATGGTGGAAAGAAATATATTTGTGCGCTGGTAACAAAATTTAAAGGAAGATTAATTTACTTCTGATGACTGCATTGAATGTGGTCAACAGCATTAGGCTTACTGTCTTTGATGGCATTTTTGTGTTATTTGTTTAATAGGAAGGTGATGCTGCTGCTGCTCCTGCTGCCATCGCTGAGGAGGTGAAGAAGAGCAACCATGTAGTAAGAAAGTTGGAGAAGCGTCAACAGAGTCGCACCCTTGACCAGCATATTGAAGAGCAATTTGGTGGTGGTCGTCTGTTGGCTTGTATCTCATCACGACCTGGACAGTGTGGCCGTTCTGATGGGTATGTGACTTTATCTGCCTATGTCTGTTTCTAGTAAGCAGATTTGTCAATAGGCACATTATTATTGTAGTTGCAGTATTGCAAGGGCTGAAATATGGATGATATCAGCTCCTTTTTATTGTTGTTTTAAAGTAAGGTATTTCATATATAATGGGTCTTATGAAATTTTTACAGATATATATTGGAGGGCAAAGAGCTGGAATTTTACATGAAGAAGCTCCAGAGGAAGAAGGGGAAGGGTGCTGCTGCTTAGAATTTTGTTACCAGAACTTTAGTCATTTAGACTCAGAATATGTTATTTCCTTCATCCTTTCCTACCTTTTGAGGGGTTGCACTTTATTTCGGTTTGATGTTGAACTGGTAAACACTGTTTCAATGGTTGAATGTTTAATCAGCAATTATATTTCATTTTGGATCTTTCCCTTTCATTTCTTAAGCGTCATCACTTAGTTGGATCCTCTAGTTTCAAATGTTGGTTTATTTTCTTACTCAATTCTCAACAAACAAGGCTTGCTGGAACTTTGAAATCGTTTGGGATTAAGTAGCGATATCAATGCTTTTTGTTTTTTCGATCCGAAAATTGGATCCATGGGCGAGAAAGATCACAGAAAACATACAAGAAGGGCCCAAACCACACAGGAAACGGAAGGTTGCCCATCCAGCCATAAAGAAAGCAAAAGCTAGAACAAAATAAGACATGCCCAATTAAAGAGCTGTCCTCTCCAGTACTTGCACAATACAACAAAATAACCCCAAATTAGAGAAACCCCAAGTACAATAACTAACCCTAACCAGACCAGCTTGCCACCGTGGCTGCCGTTGCCGCCTCCATCAGGAAACCAAAGGACAGAGGAGCTGTGAAGAGGGATCTGTAGAGAATGGAGTTGGGAAGCAAGCCACCAATATTCATCATACTCAAGTGATCCATAAATTGGTCAATAGAGACCATTGAGCCTCCTCTTCACTTCGACAAATTGGACCAAATTATCAGAAAGTATTGTAGGATTTAATTATGTTCAAGTTAATAATTAATTAATAGGTTATCTCTGCGAGAGAGAGAGAGAGAGAGAGAGAGAGAGAGAGAGAGAGAGATGGGTAAGGGTGTTTGGATGTTGAAATTTTTGAATTACATTTATCTTATTTTCTGGAATATTTGGTATGGTGTCATTTTATTTCAATTAACAAGAGAGAGACACTACTAGAAAAAGGCTCAACAGGGACCTTTTATTCCATTGAGGGCTTTTGGGCGATTCAGACGGCAACCAAACAAGAAGGAGGAGCAGGAAGAAGGAAGAGAGAGAACCCACCAGCAATCGCCGTCGCACCCAGCGCCGTCTCAGATTCATTTGGTTGGGTGGGTTTCTTACGCAGCTTAAGGTTTTCTTCTTATTCTTTTAATAAGCTGCTGTGTTTTTAATTAGATAATAGGTATATGGGTAATATTGGGGTGGAGATGGCTGTATATACTCTGTAATAAGCTGTTGTGTAGTTAATTTGTGAAGTTGGAAGTGTCGAAATGAGAACATAAATTAGAATGTTGTTTTTTCTTGGTTACTGGTTTAAGCAAAAGTTATAAGACAATTCGAGCTGGTTTTCCAATTGGGACATTGTTGTTTGTTGAATGATATAATAGTGGTAATGTTGGCAATCAATTTACGTAGTCTATCATTTACCTTGGAGTTTTGTTTCCAATGTCTCCAGATAAGTTTGAGTTTATGGTTTTAGAAGCAAGGTGTTCACCAGTTCTGCTTCACTAGTAAGTCTCCTTACCATGAAACCATTGACTTTGATGTACATGCTGCTCACTTTACATATTATGACAAGCATGCTAAAAATGGTGTGCATTACTTGTTATTCCATTTGCCCCCGCAGTTTGTTTCAAAATTAATCTTCTTTTTTAAGCGGAAGAGTGATTTATGCAGAGCATTTTGCACCCTTGCTAGAGCAGATAGCAAAATTGGAGGAAGCCCTTTTCAACATCCAATTTGAACAACATTGGTTAAGAGGTTGGGACTGACCACCAGGCAACAGGTATCATTTGAAGAACCGTTTTTTTATGTCAAGTTTTGATTTATTTTCCTTGACATAAGTGGGAGTGTCATGCATGGTCAAGTTGTATAAACTATTTTAGTTTCTTATGAGTATGATTCCAACTATGGTACACTATTGAAAACTTCATGCTTATATCTTAGGTTTTTACTTTTTAAATTTTCTGTTTTTGCTTCTTATCACCACCTGACATGATCATGAGACATCCCTCATCCCTAGATCTGCTCTCACACCAACCAAGACACACATCTGGTATTCCTTTGTGGGGCTTGACTTTTTGCAGACCCAATTGACGGAATGTGTAAATTGATACAATCTTAAAATGTTGGGGTGCAAATTGATGAAATTAAAAATCCGTGGCCCATTTCGATAATGCCCCCTAAACCGTGGGTGTCGTGGGAGGGTTGTGATTGGGGGAGAGTGGGTTTGATTTTGCAATATTTTTCATTAATTTTTAATATTGTATGTTACTGTTGCAATCAAACTCTGTGGTTTTTGATATGAAAACTTTCTACGTGGTTTGAAGATCGACAACGTGTTCGTTTGTTTAAAGCCGGTGTAGTTTGCAGGTCCAAGAGAAAGAAGGCATAAAATCAGCTTCGAACAACCAAAACCACTCCTAAACCCTCTCAGTTTCAGACTTCAGAGCTGAGAGAGAAATGTTTCGGAGCCGAGTCGTACCGTTGTTTGTGAAGAAGAACAGCAAAGATCTGTACAATCTCTGGGGAAAGACGCCGTCTAGGGTTCTGAACGAGGAATCTTTTCGATTATTCTCTACTGGAGCCACACGAAAATGCTTGGATGGCTTTCGATCTTTGTCTAAGGTTCCTTTCTCACTTTGTTTTTATAAATTATTTTGAATTCATTTTTGGTAAGTAAATTCGAAAAAAGTATATTAAAGTTCAATGCTTTAGATTTTGCATGTGGATTGTGAATGTCGAATTAGGGAAGCTTTTCGGAGCTAGGACAAGCTTTGCAGTTTCATTTTCAGCTGTGGAATTTCTATTTAAGCAGTATTTTTTCTGATAATCAAACAAAATCATTCAATGATTTTGAGATCCAACTATGAGTTAATGGATTTGAAATTTCATTTTGTCATTGAAACCAATTTGAAAAAGGAAAAGAAATTTAGATTGGAATTAGAGATGGCTGTTGAAACAGAGTATTTGAGGCTGGAAAACGTAAAATATAATATCGATTCACTAGGATGACACTGCAGACGTGTATTAGAGTTAGAGCGAGGAACTAAGGCTTTTCAGTTGTAGCGTATCAATGAATGCAGCTGCTTTTAATCTTTATTTTTCTATAGGTTGACTATCATTTTTTGAAGTAACTCCTTTTTCTATGATGAATAAATGCACAAAATGTGCCAAAAACAAATTTGTGCAATTTAACTTAATTAGGCTGGGTTGTATTGTAAAATATTAAATAAAAAGGGAATTTCTTATGCCATTTTCAGGGAAATTATGTACCATCTATAAGGAATATGTCCACTGTTGCTTCTGTAGGCATCGAAAATAAGGAGGGATTGAAGCTTCTTGTAAATGGAGGACCTCGTGCTCAGAAAATGGTTGGCATTTGGCTTTTTGGCTCTGCTGCATGGGTGTTTAGTATGGTGATACTTGGCGGTATTACACGACTAACGCGATCTGGTCTTTCGATGACTGATTGGAAATTTACTGGGGGGCTTCCTCCTCTCTCAGATGAGGATTGGTTGCTTGAGTTTGGGAAGTACAAGCAGTCCCCTGAGTTTAAGCGGTTAGTGCAAAGTGGAAACAACACTGGAAATTTTTGCATCATTAATTTTTAGTTTTCATTTTAAGCACTTTATAGCTCGTAGTGATCTGCCTCTAAACTTGAAATTACATTAAAAGTCTTCAAGAATTGCTTAAGTTTGTTTACAGATGCAATCCTCTATTGACTGGAAGCAAAACAGAAAATATGTGCTTTGAACTGAAGGGCTATATGAGTGATGATAATTTTACTATTCATGTGTCTTTCTAGCATTTTGTACTTTACTTTTACCCAAATTTTTAGGATTGAAGAATTACATATTTGATGTTACATTGTTGCTTTCAACAGGAGTTGAAGTTCTTTTGGACCCTTCTAATGTTACCTGGTTTTTTTATCTCATGTAGTGTAAATCGAGGGATGAGTATTGAAGATTTCAAATTCATCTATTGGATGGAATATGCACATCGAATGTGGGGAAGGGCACTGGGAATTATGTTTGCATTACCCTTCTCATATTTTCTCCGTAAGGGTTATATTACTGTACAACTTGGACTGAGACTGTCTGCTCTTTTTGGTCTTGGTGCTGGGCAGGGTTTAATTGGTTGGTGGATGGTTAAAAGTGGTTTAGAGGTCAGATATGGTTTCTCTTGTCGTGGGTTTGATTGAAATTTAGAAAAGCGATGGATTTTTGAAATAATTCTCTCTCACAGGAGCCAGCATCTGAATATGCCCAGCCAAGAGTAAGCCCTTACCGTCTTGCAGCTCATCTTACTTCAGCCTTTGCTATATATTGTGGCCTTTTATGGACCGGTCTTTCTGTTGTCATGCCTGAACCACCTTCTGAATCACTAGCTTGGGTTCGTGGGGCAGCAAAGGTGAAGCAACTTGCTCTTCCTGTAAGCTTACTTGTCGGAGTAACTGCTGTCTCAGGAGCATTTGTTGCCGGGAATGATGCTGTATGTAATTTTTGTTTTCCTTCTTGCCTTTCACAATGAATTGAATGGATGATATGTGGCTTTTCCTGAGTAAGAGATTTTAAATATGCTTATGTGTGAAAATTCCAGGGGCATGCTTATAATACTTTTCCAAAGATGGGGGATACATGGATCCCAGAGGATGTTTTTGACATGAAGCCACTAATCCGGAACTTCTTTGAGAATACATCTACTGTGCAGGTATCTTTCTGACCAAAGAATATATTTTATTTTAGTTTTTTGCGACATAATGTTGCTATATGTTATCTCCAAGGTTGCTTTTATGATTACAAGGGAAATTAAAATATTACCAAAAAAAAAAAAGGAGTTAAAAATTGGAAAGATGTCTTATTTTAAGGTTCTTCCTTCACTAAAAAAAATCTGTTTTCTGTAGGAACTTCTGTTTTGTGTAGGAACAAATGAAATGTGATTATGTCATCATCTTTTCAGGAAAGTTATTGTTTTTAAAGCCATTGAAATGTATTTCGGCTAGCAGCAGTTTTTGTGTCTTCTTTGAGGTTACACTATAATTTCTTGTGATGAACACCATTTTCTTGTGGCGACTATGCTTTTGTGAAATTATGGAATTGTTAAATCTTCTACTGCGTATTAGCTTGTTCTTTAATCTTTTCAAATTTCAATCATGAAGTAGGGTTGTGATTAATTGTTGTTCTTCCTGTTTGTAGCTTGATCATCGTATCCTTGCAACTGCAACTTTATTTTCAATTGGTGCTTTGTGGTGGTCAACAAGGAAGTTTGACATACATCCTGCAGTTCGGTCTTTGATTGGTAGTGCTGTAGGCATGGCTGGCCTTCAGGTATATATGGTTTCCAACTTTTCATTCCTTTTTTTTTTTCTCTCTTCTCCTTCAAATTATTTCATTAGCTTGAGCAGGTTGATTTTAATTGTTTTGCACAATTCGTTGTGTTATTGTCGCAGGTCACACTGGGAATATCTACACTGTTGTCATATGTGCCTGTAGAACTTGGTACAGCACACCAAGCTGGGGCTTTGACTCTCCTGACACTGATGATCCTTCTCAATCACACTTTGCGTAGGCCATCGCCGTATCTTCTTAAATCACTACCTCAAGTTGCAAAGACAATCTAGATGACTTTGTAGTACAATTTTAGAACAACTATTTGACATTTTAATTGGATGAAAGAAAAAGATTTATTTGATTCTTGTGCTCTACGTATTATCACTGGCGATCCAACTGGGAGTTATTTTCTAGATTTGCTTGTAGTTTGGACTATGATTCCGTTGTTATCGAGTGACCACGAGTTCTTAGAGAGAGAGAGAGAGAGAGAGAGAGAGAGAGAGAGAGAGAGAGGCTGATTAAATCGAATCCAAATAGTAAGATTAGACATGGGTCTTTCCGCTGGTGATTAAAAAGGTTGATGTAATGTAACGCTGCTAATAATTTGTTTCCGACCGCGAAAGGTAATGAGCTGCAAGTAAACGTCGCCACTAATCTAATATAACTCACGTGGAAACCTAATATGATTTTGTGCTTATTGGTTTTCAAGGTGCACTTGAATTCCCCATTTCCTTATTAGTTTTCATGGTGCACGCGAATTTGCGTGTCCTAACTTTTGGGACTAATGATTGTCTAACAGTTTAGGAACTCTGAATTGGCTAGAAAATTGATCAAACGTTGGCATTTTCTACCCCTAGCACATATAACTTGCAGACAAGACAACTTATATTCCTGAACGCAGGAGTGTTGTGTATCTTGTATTTTTGTACAGTTTTTAGTTGTTCACTGATCAGTTGCTTTATGGGTGGCCATGATAATTTTTTATTTTTCAATTTTCATCCCACCCAGATATGGCTTTTCACTTGTCTTGTTCAGTCTCTTTTTGGCTAACCGATCAAGGAGTTTATAAATGGCATGATTACCACAGTTATCCATGGCATGATATCTTTTTTTGGATCATTTGATATTGTCCAACAAGCTCTGCTAATCTGTTTGCGCAGACACAAGTGATATACCCTTCAAGGTTTTTTTCCGGCATCCTAGAAGAAAAACAGAGCATATGACATCTCTTTTCTGTCGAAACTCACAAGGGTTGAGGGTCCGTTGAAGACTTTTCATAAAATCTCATCTAAAACTCCTCTAATTTCATATTAGGACTTGAAATTGGTCATTTAGGTTTAGGGTTCTTCAAAAATTGGGAGTAGTGGTTGAATTTCGAACCCTAATATGAAATAGGGAGAATTTCAGACGAGCTTTTATGCTCAAGGGTTTTGGGTTGACGAAACTGCCCCTTGCATTGCCAAAGAAATTGACAGGAATACTAAATTGTCCTTGAATTGCTACAAATACGAAACTATAGGGTCAAAATTAACAGAATTGAAACTACATGGTCAAAAGTGGTTGAAGTGCCAAACTACAGGGACCAAAAATGACTTTTGTCATTTTTAAAAAGCGCCAGTCATTTTTAAAAAGCGCCTAGACAAAACGACACTGCTTTGGTCCAGGCGAGTTAATTTTTTCTAAAAACCTGACTTCAAAACGGCGTTGTTTTGAGCCAGGTTTAAAATGAAAACAAAACAAATACAATTTCAGATACTACCCGTTACATGACTCAAAACCCACATGAGAAAAACACGACCCTAACTCGGACGATTAATAATTGGGTAATTTTCGAGTCATCCTGTTATGACCCATTTAATAAATGGGTGGATTTTGGGTCAACTCGCCAACCCGTTTAAATTATGATAGACTATAATACATATTACAATTATACACTTATAATACAAGGATGAAGGATCTCTTTTGGAGTAGTGGTAAGCTGTTGGACTTTAAGAAAAGAGGTTATGGGTTTGAAACCCCTTGCTCCCTCTCTCTTGCTTTGTTTCTTTCCCCTATCTTTTCCTTCTCTCCTCTCTCCTCTATTTTTTCTTCTTTCTTTTCCGTCTCTCTTCCCTCCTCTCTCTTTCTTTTTTCTAATTAATTTATATATATATATAGTAATTAAATTAAAAATTATTATTATTATTAAGACATTATCACAGAGGCGTGGAGCTCGAGGTGGAAAACACGGAAATGATAACAGGAAGTGGAAAACACGATAATAGGGAAAAACACGGAGCATAAATTACATGTGTGGAGCTCGAGGAATGTGGGAAAAATAAAAAACGGGTGTCATAATGGACGTCTATAAAAGGAAACAAGGGGAGAAAAAAAAATCACAACTCCTCAAACTCAGAAAACAAAAAACCTAGCTTTGCCAATTTTCTTCCTTCCAATTCTCTCAATCTAAACCTATTTCCTCAAACTCAAAAATAAAATGGTATCTTCATTCCTATTTTCTCTAGATCTAAACCTAGCTCCGCCAACACATATATGGGGGCAAGGGACTGCCCTACTTTGCGTCTTCACGAGGACCAGTGACCGTAAACAACTCATTACTCATTGATAACTATGTTTCCATTGGAGTTGCAAGGAGTTTGGTGACTCCTTGCGATGTGCATGTGCTGGGGACGAGGGACAATAATCAAGTGGTGAGTGATGCCATAGCACTGAGAGTGCAATGTGCAACATTTTGCCGCAAGTGTGGGGTATCGCCTCATAATCCCATGAGGTGCATGTATTAAGAGCTCAGTTGGTGGCAGAGCAGAGTTTGGTTGAAGATTGTCAGCGTGTTATAAGGAGTTTAAAGAAGGAGAAGGCAGAGATGACGAAAGTGAATCGACATCAGCTTGAAATATTTCAGGAAGAGAATCAAAAGCTATCAAAGATTGTAGATTTTTACTCTCAAGACATGCAAAAGCAGTTGGAAGCCCTGGATCAACCAGGTGAACGCAAGCAACGAGATCATGACATAAGTTATGCTCAAGCTAAGGATGTGATCTTTGGGAGCTCAAGTTATGAGTGTCAAGAAGCTGTGCATGAAAACCTAAGAGAAGGGGTCCAGATGGCCAAAGTAAAGGCTCTTATTGTGGAATCAGGAAGCGTGCCATGATGTTCTTATTTTTTAAAATTTTTTTTTAAAAAATAATGTAGTCCCATGTTCCCTCCCCCCTTCGTTTTTATTTTTATTTTTATTTTTAAATGTGAAAGAAATATTTTTCTAATTATTATTATTTTTTAAATTTTGACAACACAAATTAATGTGCTAATCATCCAACTATAAATACTCGTAAGTGTACGAATCTATTGGAAAGTAGGAATGAGTAAATAGGTTATTAATGAGGTAACCTGTTTAAGACGATCCGAACCTGACACGACACGTTTATTAAATGGGTTGGGCTTGGGTTGAACATTATTGACACGATTATTATCCCGACACAATATGAACCCAACACGACACGACTCAATGCCATGTAAGAGGCTCTTACTTGATTACAGCAGCCCCCAAATGCCCAAAATCCAAATTATTTTCAAATTTCCCTCTCCTCACTCAAAACCCGAACTAATCCTTGGACCTTGACCACCACAACCAACCACCTCTTGCCCGCCATCACTATCGCCACCACCAAGTGAGTGATAATCCTTTACTTTACATATATTATTTTGGGCTTTAGATTTATCATTTTAATGAAATTGATATAATTTTAGAATTTATTGGTATGATATTGATTGATTTACTTATTTCTTATTTGGATTAGAATTTGTATTGATTGATATGTGGTATTTTTTTTTTCGGCAAAAAAGAAGAAGAAAAGATATGTGGTATTTTTTATGAATTAGAATTTATTGATATAATTTTGATATATTGATTTTGTTATTTGGATAATTGAATTAGAATTTTATATTGATTGATATTATTATTTAGATTAGAGATCGGGACTGTAGATTAGAGTATACAGTAGACTTTATAAATTATAATTGACTGATTGAATTAATTAATACGATACTTTAAGAGAAAAGTACTTATGGATAGTTTGCCTAATTCAGGCTGAGGCAACCGTCAAATTTAATTCAATGGCTGTTAGCTATCCTCAAATAAGGTTCCGCCAATAAGGTTCCTCATGAGAGACTCACTTAGGGGGTGTATTGAATTAGCATTCTATAATATTTTAAAAGACTTTAAAAATCCGGTTGTAATCAATTTTAGATTTTAATGAACTTCTAAAAAATCTATAAAAATTTGAGTGTATTCAATCTAGACTTGTTTGAACTTTTAAAATGTGCATTAAGTTCATCAACTGATGACTCCTTCCGGTTTCATCCTCTGTCTATATCGCAGTTTCTACACAATGAAAGTACAAAAGAAGATAAATTGATTCAAGTATGAACTATTAAGCATAAGTTGATAGAGTTGGATCAGCAAGGAAGGATGTTACTGAGTCCACAATCGCAGCACAGCCACCCTTGCATAATTTTTATTAATTATATATATATATATATATATATCTATTGAGGGATCCCTTAAATAATTTTATTGGAGGGACACATGTTGAGCCAATTCTTAACAACTAAAATGAGTTATTAAAAACAGCAACTTTAATTCTCGCAAGTGCACGAACCGTTTATAGTATAGCTTATGTAAATATGAGGTTGATCCCACGGAGAATGGTAACTTGGTTCCAAGTTAAATTACTTAGAATGCTAGAAAAACTTAGAACAAAGAAACTGACTAACTAGCTAAAGGTAAGGTCGAATTCAACAATGCCTTTTGCTAATTACTCAAGGTCTAGGACAGAATCCTAGCACCACACACACACTCGAAATGGGGGGTTTTGTTGTTGAAAGGAAAAGAAGAAAGTGAAATGAAAGTGCTCGAAAGTAAACACTGGCAGCAATCAACAAGTTGTGAAACAATGATTGAGAGGTGTTAGAGCCTTGGAATCCACCACTAGTTTTCCTATCCAAGTTATGAATGCATAGAAATTGACTCAAGCTTCATCAACAATAGATTATCGCATACAAGCCTATGGTATCTAGGTGCAGGATGCATGATTCTCCAAAGGCATGTGATTATGCATGGTATCTACACAACACGTGATCTCTAATATGCAACCTAAGCATGGTATCTACTTAGAATAAAGCATACAAGAGTCATTAAGCTCCTTGAGAATATGATAATCACACAAGTCCTAGAACATGGTATCTGTCCTAGTCAACCTATGGTTATTAACCCCTTGAATGATTCTTAGGCCATTCATGTGTTGCTTGTGAAAGGAAAGTAGAATTGGTGAATCTAAACCCCTTCCCAACCTGTGCTAGATGCATAAAATCCTAGTTAGCTACTCCAAGAAAACATACATCAAGCACATAATAAACTAGAGATTAACAACTTGATAATAAAAGTAAGGAAATCAATTAACTATAAAATCATCCATAGCATTGAATATTCATGACTAGTGCTTCATCCTAAGCCCTAACTAAATGGATTAATTAGACATAACTATGAATACATAAAATAAAAAATACATAGATAGGATAAAGAGAGGAGAAGAACTAGATGATGGCAGCAAGGAAGTTCCCAGGATAGCTCCAAGCTCCCTTGACAGCTCCAACATCCCTTCTCTCTTTGTGGTGAATCTGAATGTGTGTATGGGAGTAATGGATGAAGTGAATGTGTGTGTCTGACCCCCTTGAATGAGTGTACAACTCTCTATTTATAGAGTGCAATTTCATCCTCCCCTTTGGCTGGTGAAGCACACCTCTCTTAGCCGCTCCCAACTGCTCCAGCTGCCCATATATGCCAACTGCTCCAGCTGACAAATACATGCTTTGGTATGGTTTCTTTATGGAAAGCTTGACTTTTGTTCATCTTTCTGAGCTTCTGAGCTGATTTGACTCCCATGTGTGGCTGCCCATGTGTAACATATGGCTCTAGGGATGTAGACACATTAAATGTGATGGTAGCCAACATGACATTTCTGTGGACTTGGTTCAGTCTTTGACGTGCTGAGGGCTCCAGATATATCCAGTTGGGGTGCAATTTGGATATGTTATAATAAACACCCATTGGAACAACTTCTATCAAGGATGTCTCCTCATCCGACCTGTGTAAGTTGCTGAAATGAGGCCTGCAAGATGACCTACGAAACTGGACTAACAAGGGGTGTGGCTCAAATTGGTTTTGTCTTTAAGCTCATATTCCTCTTGTGCCACTCAGTCCTTAACATGCATGAATTGTATCAAATGTCATCCCCTTGCTATCTTAACCTACAAAACACACAAACATAGGTAAGAGACTCAAAATAAAGAGAAGCTAAACAAAATTACTAAGCAAAGAAGGCATGCAAATGTATGAAATTATGACCTTATCAACACCCTTTAGGGTCCCCTACAAATATTGTTTCAACGATCCACACCAACTATTTTTTAAGTCTACATTCATAGATCATCCTTGCAAAACATTAGACAAATCGAAAACCGTTTCAATATCCAATTGTGTCATACAAAATCAATGAACACGGTGCTTCAAGAAAGTAATAAAATTTCAATAATTCAATTGAGTGGTCAAATGATATCGGATTCAAGTGATTTTTTGTAGAGATGATCTTTGAATGAGTATCTATAAAATAGATAGTTTGGATTAGTGAAAAAATACAGAGTGGGCCCTACAAGGGTGTCCCTCAAATAAGCATATTTGAGGGATCCCTCAATATAAGCTTATATATATACATATATAAATGACCCTATTGGGCTATGGGGAAATTTAATTAAAACACCCAAATGCAAATAAATAATTTATTTTTAAATTTTTGCACAATAAAATATAAATTAAAAAGAATAAGACATTTTTTTGTTTTGCGTTTGAGAGAAGAAGCATACTCAAGTTCGCCAAGAATAAAACATATTTCATATGTTAATTACTTAATAAATAGTAATTAATTATTTTGTGGGTTATTATTATTATTATTATTTATATTAAATAATACTTAAAACATAATTACTAACTACTAATCCAAGTAATTAAAAAAGAGAGATTCATATTATGCTACTTAAAAGGTATAGCCGTGTGGCTATACTTTTAAAATATTATGTTTTTCCAGTACAGCCGTACGGCTATACTGTAAGAATAGCGATCGGCTATACTATTTTTTAAAAAGAAATTAAAAAACCATGGGTAGCCGTACGGCTATACTATTTACATATAAGAGGGTGACGCCACGTGTCAAAATAGTATAGCCGCCTGGCGATAATCTTTTTTTAAAAAAATCGAAAAATAGAGTATAGCCGTTCGGCTGTACTATTTATCTATATATATAAAGCAAAATGCAGAGAATGGTGAAACATTCAAAATACCAGAAAATGCCCTTGGTTAATGCAAACATTAAAAATTCAAATTATTAATTAAATGAGGATAACAAGGTAAATTCACACTTTTTCATATTTAAAAAAATAAAAATAAAAATAAAAAGCAGATAATGGATCCTATTTTTAGGGAACACAACCACCCATTATCTTTTTTAATTCTAAAATAAATTTAAATTTTTTTTAAAAAAAGCCTCTCGCAGGCGCGGAAGCTCGTGTAGGGAGGCTAGTATATATAAAAGATAACCCTCCTTGTGATTAATCGCCATGTGTCAAACATGTATAGCCGCGCGGCGATGCTATTTTCATAAAAAGGAAAGACATAGTCTAGCCGCGCGGCTATATTATATATTTTGCATTGGCCAATTTCAATTTTTGGACATCGACGGAAGTCAGGGCAAATTCCACATCTGCATAGGCCTCCTTTCTCTGTCTTTGAATTTCTGCACCAATTCCAAATCGTCTGAACTTTGCCCAAACGAGTGCATCATCAACCTCGCTTCCTCACCGAAACGCAAACTCGTAACAACCCTAACGTTATCTCCGTCTTAACCAAACGGTGCGTTTTGGCTCTCAACGTCTTCGCGCGCGCCACTTAAGCTAATGAGATTCTGGTTTTTGGTGCATGCCATGTGTTTGATGAAAGTACCTAAGGTTTCTGTGTCGTTGTTTAGCTAAGGAAGAAGGTTGAATCTTTTCAAGCAGCCATGGCTGGTGAGCCAGTCGTTGAAGATCAACAACGGCAACGAACTTTGAAAGCATTGGAGCGAAGGTTCGAGGCTGCCCAAGCTGAACTTGATTTACAAAAAAAGAAGACTGTAAAAAGA
Organism: Prunus dulcis; assembly: GCF_902201215.1. NCBI lineage: Eukaryota > Viridiplantae > Streptophyta > Magnoliopsida > Rosales > Rosaceae > Prunus > Prunus dulcis. Next base: position 15,132,258 of record NC_047653.1, on the reverse strand, counting down.
CCAAAAACCGAGGAAGCTGGAAAGAAATCGCATATCCCAACTTCTTCGGCTGTTGATTCTTCAGCAAAGTCATCCAATGCATCAGCCTCACGTTCAACGCCATCAAAGAAAGGTTTTCACAGCAGAATCTTAGCTCTGTTTTTGCTGATTTATTTCTTATTTTGTATATTAGTTTGAATTTACTTAATTTTTATTCTTCTTGTGGCTTATTTGTAGGGGCTTTCACTTTTTCTGGTTATGTTAATTCACAAGGTACTGTTTCAGTTTTGTGGATATAAACTTCTGTTAATCTAATTTAGGTAAATTGGATTAATTTTGTGTGTTTGTTTTGCTTGTAATTCCATCTGCAGATATCGACGAAAGCGGTCCAACGTATGCAAAACTCTCTCAATCTGTACATGAGAATCTGCTGACAACCAATGTTGAGGTGCTTGTCTGTGAATTGATGCAAAAAATTTGCTTTAACTTGTTGGCTTAGCATCTGCTTTGCTAAATGCAGGTCTCTGGTAGAAAGGAGAGTAAAGTTGATAAGGTTTTGCACGAGCTTCTTCAGAGTGGAGACTCGGCTCAGAAGTACATGCAAGGATCCAGAAGCAAGAGAATTGACAATTGGATCCTCCTTGACAATTACGTGCAAGGACGTGGCGTTTTGACTGGCTCTCGTGCCAGGGCGTTGCAGATTCATTCAAAGCGCTCGAAAAAATGCATGTCGATCAAGCAGCTAAAAAAGCATGGATTGTTTGATTTGCCCCAAGATTTCCATTGGTGAGATTTGTGTTTTTCAGCTTATGGTTGCCACGTGTGACAATTTTTTTTTTCTTTCATAAAATAAGTCAAAGTAAGGATAGGTTGGGCCAAATTCTTGTTGCTGATCTTGACAGTCACAAGTTTAAAATTCGAATTGGAATGGATTGTTTTTACTGCTTATGATCACATTATTCTGCTTTCAGTAGCTGGAGAGATTTGTCTTGTGTGGTGGATGATAAGATCTGAAGAATTTTGTTTCACTTTTTTTAGTTATATTTTGCCTTCTACTTTGAAAGATTCACCCTGATGCTTGCCGATGTTTGGATTACAGCTTTGATAAATTTAAGCCAATGCATGAGATGTGGAAAGACTATATTGTGCAACTTCTGAAAACTACTGGGTGAGTATGTCTTGTTCTTTGCAGATGTCACAGTTATGCGCTTTTTCATGTTTAGTTAATGGTCAATAATTTTGTTCTTTCTTTCTTTCTTCAGCATTTTAGTTTTAGGGGGCAATATTCTTGGCATCTGTTTGGTCTTTGATGTTGTAATTAACTATACTTTCATTCAATACTGCAGGAAGAATCAGCTGGCTCAATGTCTTCTTACTGCAGATCTACATGGTGCTATTATTTCAGGTTTATTTCTTAATTTGTTTCGTTAACAGTTAGCCATCAAGATTTTCTTGTCATGAACATATATTTTGTTCATCCACCTCTAATCAGAACTTTCCAAGTCATATCCTAAATTCTTATGACACTACAGTGACCTATGTACCATGGCTTGTTGACATTCCAACTCTCTGTCTGTACTTACTGTAGTTCCCTGTCTATTTTCTGGCAGTTGCTGAGTGTAAAGTAACTTCCTACACCGGAGTGAGTGGTATCATGATTCGTGAAACAGCAGAAACATTTGGGATAATTACACAGGATGATAAATTCAGAGGTAACTGAGCTGCTGATTCAAACTTTAAATTAATTAAGATGTTCTTGGTACAACTAATGTGTTGATGAAACTTTGCACTGAATGTAAACGTGCGTGCATGACAGATGATTGCTTTCTTCTCACCCTGTGAGCTAATATTGGAAATGCTGATGGTTTCATTTATCTGTTTGGGGGTTATTTGCAGTGGTGCCCAAAAGGTTTTCTGTTTTTATATTTCAAGTTGATTGCTGGAAGATTACCTTGCATGGGGACAAACTCACTTCAAGAAACTTGAGTTTGTGATTGTCTCAGGTGATCAAAGAATATTTGATAATGATAATAAGAATATTTGATAATGAATCAACTTTACTACAATCCACTTTGTTTTCATATTCAATGTACCGTGATAACTTATTCCATATTCCAACCCGTGCTAAATTGCAGAACAGTCGGACTTTCAAGCAATATCATTGATAGTCATATCAGAGATTCAGTCAACAAGTTCTGCAGAAATGCTGAGTAACAGTGAAAGTCAACTAAAAGGATCCCCTTTTGTTATCAAGACATGGTGCTCTCTTGGGTGGTTCGTTGGTTTGAGTCGTTTGACAATGCTGGCTGCCGGATGAGCAGCTGAGATTACTTTAGCACCGAACCTTCGAGAAGAGTACTGATCACAGCAGGATGGAGACTGGACTCTTGCAGGTACCAGCTGGTCTTTAGTATGCCGCTATACAATCCATTGCTGGGAATATGAAGAAAATATGAAGGTCTTCTATATTTTTCTCTGCCTGGCCTTCTGTTTGAACCACTACAGAATGGGAGTTCTTTTTTTGGTTAACAAAGATTATGATGATGTATGGCATTCTCATAAATTTAGAGTTCAGGAAAAAAATGAAGGCATACAGCTATTTGCATATAAATCTATCTTTGCTTGTGCAAAACATGGATTTCCAGTCATAAGAAAATCTGTTATCTTCCTAATCATGGAATATTTTTATTTTTGACATTATATATGATTACAAAGCATGGAAGCACAGCCTCCGAATTCAAAACCACGAGCCTTTTGGGCTCACTAAATTGCTCCCCCCCATTCCATGGCAGAATCAAATTCACCATCTTCCTCATCCATGAGTCCATGTGCATGATAATGAGCAATGCGCCCTGCAATCACTCCACACACCACAATGGCCTTCCTTGCACACTCTCCTTTCTCAGCACATTCCTTGGCCGCCTTCTCATGTGCCTTCCAACTTTCGTGGACGAAGAAATGGTCCTATCTCCGGTGTCAAAGCCAGAAGCTATTATCCTGCAAACTTGGCATTTCTTTTTACAAATGGTTGATAAGCCATTGATCCCTAATGAACAAGTAACGGCGGCACCATGGAATTGCGGAAATTCATTCCCATCAACCACCAACCTCTCCACCCTCTTACAAATCCGGAAACTCATTCCCATCAACCACCAACCTCTCCACCCTCTTACAAATCCGATCCTTTTCATACTTGGATTTCACCATCTTCCTTTACTCTTCAAAACCATGAAGAACATCCAAACTGTGGTGCACCTTCAACACCTTCTCAATTGTGAGGCCTACTTCACCAACCCAACCTGAGCGGATAATACTCTCCACAACACCAATGGAAGGGTCCCCTCCAACAAGCTCCGAGATCAAGTTAATGGGTTTTTAGGCTTTTGTCTTTGTGCTCTTTTTGGACTTGCTTGCAGATGAAGAAGAAGAAGCTGCCTTGGGCATGGTTTTTCCTTGGGTTTTGAAGGCACTTCCTTTCCAATTACAACACCGTGTTGTTTTGAACCCTTTGGTGGAGAAGCAGAAAGGGTCTTCTGGTTTTTGTTTTTGTGGGGATATGGGTCGTGGCTTGGGCTTGAAACACTTTATGGTGGAGCTTGGATGGCAAACCAGAGCAGCCAGAGAAGCAGCAATTCAGGCACCTTTCCACCATGCTTTTCTTTGTGAAAGTAACCATTACTATCCACCAAATTGCACTCAAAAGATTTTTAAAACGCAGATTCAATTATGATTCTCAAACCTATCAATTGCATCCAAATGCAATCAAATCATGGCCATCAAAATCATTTATCATCCCTGTTGTATGTCGTACAATGTAAACAAAAAGAAAAAAAGAAAAGAAAAACAAGAGCAGGATGTTCATCCCTGAATGGTATGATCATAAAATTCACAATCGTCATTTTTTTCTTTCAACGGCATGCAATCCGAAAACCCAACTGCGATATGCCAATACTGCGTGTTCTATCATTTGCCATACTTCTGTTTCAGCCGTTCTCTCACAAACTCATTTCGAGCTTTGGTTCGAGCTTGTTGCGGGGCAACATTGACATAAGAGATATGAGCACCAAAAGCAAAAAGAGCAGCAGCAGAAATGAAGCATCCTATTGTCATAGCCAACCTCTTGGGCGTGGACGGAAAGCAAACCACCATTTCCTGGGACCTTTGCTTGCAAATTTCCCTATGCAATGCATCAAACAAGAAACATAATCTCACAAACCTAACTTATAGAACAAAGCGGTTCCAAATGAAATTCTATGCAGATATGAACTTACGTGAGTCAACTACCCATTCCTTGTACAAAGAAAAAGAAAACATACGCAATGAGTTCTAAGAACAAACATCTCTGTGTGGCATTTCATCATATACATAGAGGGTACTCCATATTGGTGATTTAAGCTGTGAATTAAGCTGATACCAGTTTTATTTGAGAGACAATTGATGAGAGCTCAATATCGGTCAAAGATAAATTGTACCTGAAAGAGAGAGAGAGCTACGCCTTTTGGAATACAACGCGGAGGCTCAGGCAGAGCAAGAAAGACGACGCAGAGAGCTTTTGCCTTGACCACGGAAAGAGACCAAGAAGTCAATTTGCTTTGCGATGTCCCTCAACTGTGACATACCAGAATTCAATTTTTTGTCTTTTCTGTTTTTTAGTTTTTTCCTTTTGTCAATTCTCTTTTATAGATGGATCACATATCATATAAAAGAATTGAGAGAAAAAAAAAAAAAGATTAGAGCTTGAGGCCTTCCCCAAATTTATAATAGCAAACAGCTCATCAATTGCAATACCCTAAATTGTAGACTATAAGCCACTACAGCATGGATGATTAATATTGGACTTGCAACCAACAACTTTGTGGGTATCTTGCAAACGAGGGTTGGTTTAGTTGGTAAAGTCCCTACACTGTGTGTAGTGTCATTAGTGTTCGATGGTACGCGATCTGTAATTTCCAATATAAATCCATACCCATGGCAACTGACAGTTGGATGTCACACGTAAATCCTTCTAACTCGGGATTGTGAATCTGCCTTGGCTTTAGTAGTGAGAGTAGCCAATCGTTGTAGATCTCTTTTAATTAGAGTAAAAAGAGACTGTATCGTTAGTTATTCCTTAATGTGGTTTAATGGCTTAGGTTTCTTGGTTTAGCGGTTTAAGAAGGGAGGTCTACCACTTAGTCGTGTAGCTTAAATTTAGTGGCTCAGTATTGGTGGTTTGGACATTAGAAACCTCGGTTCCACAGAATAATTGAAGTACTTTTCAAAACCACCACTTCAATTTGATCACTTAAGTTGGAAAGAACCATCTCAATTCATGTGCCACCATAACAATTGAATAGGTGTGATATTGTTGAGGTAGCAAATATTACACATCAAATAAATTCAAATCCTTTGTGCAAATGCATGTACATTGGTAATTTTCCTGTCAATCCGTAGCATTCGAGAACTTTATTCTGAAGAAACAGTACGAGACTAAATTGCTGAAGGCATATGCAACATCCACCTTAGTTTTAACAACGAAAAAGAAACAAATTTATTAGTATATAACAAAAATGGGATACAATCATACACGCATTAATCTATTGTACAAGATGATATGGTGTGAGTAGAAAAGAATCAGTATACTACAAGCAACACAATGCCTCAACCGGTCAGGCGATTTACCTGATGAAATGAACTCAAAAACACAATGATTTTGGGTGTCAAGGGATCATACCATACCCGCACACATCTACAAACTGCTTTTACCTCCCTCAGCTGATTTTTGGCCAATCTTGCACAATGCCCATATCCCTTTGCAAAGTGAGGCCAACACCTTCCAAGTTTCCAGTACCATTGCTTAGGTAGCCACATTTTAAGTTTCATAAGGTAAATCCTAAAATTACAGATCAATTGTCCAAGAACTTTGGTTATCTACTCTATATTCAGTAAAACAAGCTTCTATCTGAATTGTGTAAAACGGCTTTAGCATTCCTGAGGAAAAAGAAATGGTGGTACATGGAACAGACACAGAAGGCAGAAAGGATTCTCAATCACTCCCGCTTCCAGCATTGAGATGGATTTGTTTCTGCCAAAACCAAATAATTTTCAGCACCCAAGACTTCTCATTATGTTGTTAAGCTTGTCAATAACAACTGGTGGACTGGCAAATGACCCCTCAAGATTAATGGCATGATATTCCAACCCTTTCCACCCGGCAATTAATGCAAAATGTGGCCGTCTATATTGACTACTAATAATCTCCAGAATCACGGTTTTTGGCATTGCAGATACTATGTGTGTGAGACCTGCACCATGAGCACCAATAATAACAGAAGCATCTTGAATGGCCCGGACTTGCTCTTTCATGGACATGTGTGCAAACAGTCCATTCACAAGGTTTATTTTGCATTCCTTATGATTAGATACCCAGCTCTTTAAGGCATCAAACACTTCTTGTTCATTACTTAGCCTCGACTCAACTTTACCATGATGACGTGGATGGGCTAGATAATCTTCACGTCGAACAAAAAGGACATTAGGACCTGAGGCTGGCTTCTCAATACGATGTCTATGCACTGGAAATCCAAAAGCGGCTTTAATCATTTCACCGAACTCTGATAATCGAGCAGTTTTCTGGTCATCAGGGTGTTGCCACAGGTCGGGTGCAGATGCACCATGACAATTTATATCTTCATTCAGCCCCTTAAATAGTGGAGTTTCATATCCCAAAGGTGAGAGAATAAGATGACGAAAACAAACTGGACCACTAAAGTTTTTAGCATATCTAAGGCTAGAAAATAATGCTTTCCATGTTTCTTCCAGAGATGCCTGAAAATGACCACCAAAGTAAGAGAGATCAGAAACAGGGAATCATTGACCAGCATTCAAACAGAACAAACTCAACATGCTTTTCACTATAAATGATGAAATTTGATAAAAGTATTGCTGCATTATACTCCTATAGATGGTAACATTGAAATCTTAGGAGGAAGAATTGAATATAGAACAACAAAAACAGAATAACCAACGAACGATACTCCTCTATCCTCAAGAGGACATCCTCACTGCTTCCATCTTAAGCGAAGACCATCCATTGAAGAAATATTTAGTAAGAGCATCACTATCAATATATTACGGACTGTAGAGGCTCCCTGGTACCCTGTCCTGGTTTCTGTCAGAACTTGACAGTCAGCTCACCTATAAAGTCCCTCCTTTTATGGCTGATAATATTCTATTCATCCCATCTAATCACATATACAAAGGATCTCATTTCTAATGAGGATTAGTTCAGAAAAAAATTTGGGAGTTTCATATTTTGATTTTCTCTCAATCAGTCATGAGCCTTGTAAAGGTGTGTTCTTGGTTTACACCAAGTTTGGTACACAGAAACTTAGACAGGGAATTATAGAAACCAGGGGTATAGAGCATCATCTGAAATATCATCATTGTAATATTCTTAACATTTATATAAAAGGACATCAACTGCCCTCCTTGCTCCAGAAAATATATGGACTTTTTTAAATTGTTAAAAGAAATAGTGTATGCCTCTTCCTTTCAATAAAAAGGAAACAAAAAATAACTATTGCATGCCTCGAATGATAAATCATGATAAAAAGTTAATTTACACCCCTAGCATTGCGTGCACATACATACCTGTGTAGCCAGTAGAATGGGAAGTATTATAGCGAAAATGTTACGAAAGGAACAAAATATGCAAAGAAGAAAAGTCAATCACACGTACCCTACAGTGTCCATCTACAAAGACTAAATGAGGTCGATTAGGTAAGCCAGTGACTCTTGAAGCTACATAAGCGCTATACCAATCCGTGAATGTGTGGAAAAGATTTGCATACTCAAAGCGTGTCACCAGAAGTGTTGGCTCCTCAATCCACTGCAAGTACAGACTTTTATACCAGATTTAGAAAGAAGAAAATAATACTATAATCATTATAGAACATTAACTACAATTACAAGAAGAAAAAGAAGAGCTGAGTTATAGCCATTCTCTCAAAGTTGCAGTTTTTTTCTTTCTTTATATAAATTATTTCAACACCAAATTTTAGCAGACAATTAATCTGCATCCACTTTAGATAAGGAAACTCCCCATTATTCGGTAATTAACAAAAGTTGCATTCACAATTGCATTACATTACTTCCAAGTAATTAGGCCATTAAATTTTCTTCCAGCACCATATGCATTCAATTCCACAGATTTGAAAAATCGAAACCATAAAAAATCATTTTTAACAGACCCATATAGCAAATCTCCAATCTTGGAAACTCCCAAAACGTAGAATACATTACCATAATGCAAATCAAACCCAGGAAACCAAAACCTATCACTAAACTCACATATAACAAAACCCCCAAAAAACAGCAGTTCCTTAAAGAAAGCTCAGCAATTTGAAACCCTATAAACCAAAATCACATCAACCCTCACAACAAATGGATTAAAACCTCTCATAATTATAATCAACTGCCAAATCCAAAAATAGAAACTAACAAAACCCAACTAACCTCATTGCACTGAAGCTCTGTGGTGGGCACGATCCGAACAGACCCAATCAATTCTCTCATGGTGTGTTTCACAATCTCACCATGAGGCACATACTCATCAAGAAACTCTTGGGTCACAAGCCTTTGATCCTCTCCACTAATCCCATCTCCTCCGTCTATCTGAAAGGCACCGGTTTGGAACTCAGGCAACTCCTCTTCCTCTCCTCTCCCAATGACCTCCTCCAAAATCTCACCACCTCTTGACATTTTAATCTTCCCTGGGTCCATTCTGAGCCCCCCTCCTTCACATACTGAGCTTCTCAAGGTCTCACTGAACCAGCACTTGAACCAACCCATGCGATTCAAGGTCAAATCCTTCTTGGGTTTTAAGAGATCGACTCTGTTAGTGAACCCATTGCCAAAATAGGCCTCGCAGGAGCGAAAGGGAACTTGGGTTGTCTGAGACCAAGGGAGGTAAGAGGGCAAAATAGGCCATGGCTTCGAATAGCGGTACGGGTGGCGATTTTGATCTGTTAAGGGGAGGCGGTTCAGGGACAAAGAATGGCGGGCTTGGGTGTCGGTTTGGCTTGGAGTTAATGTTCTGGAGTGAGAAGTGAAGTAGAGGCAGAGAGAGAGAGAGTTTAAGGCAAAGAGAAACAGAAGGATCTTCAGCAGTAACAAGTTCCTATTGTTCATGGCTCCTTCTCTCTCTCTCTGAGAAAACTGATCAGTCTTTGGCTCTGAGTTTCTGGGTTCTTTTGGCCTTGTGAGAAAAGGGAAAGAAGTGCAGCAGTTGAGTACCTTATGTTGTGGACTGCCGGGACCAATTGAAGTTTGGCCAGTGCGGAGACTTATATCTGCTTTTACACATTCTGGGAGATCTAACCAGGAAGTTCTCGATCTGCTCCTATTAAATAGTGTTTGCGTTACTAATGGATCATTGAGTTTATTCCTTACACACCAAGGATTTTCCTTATAATTATAATTATAATTTTTTATTTTTTTATTTTTTATTGTAAATAAAAATAAAAATTTATTATTTACTTACTCATTAAAATTTCATTTTATTATAAATATGACTTCTTATAAGGAGACAGAAAATTCCCACAAACAAATATTCTCATATTAGGTTTCATATTTTAGCATAGTATCAGAGCGGCGATCTTAAAATTGCTGACTCTAGTTTCGATCCCTGCCGGCCGCTATTGGGGTTGATGATTTTTTCAACCCTTATAGAGGTAGCACCACCGACTCATTATTTTCTTCTCAACCAACCATAGCCGAGTTGAATGCCCAAGTGGCTCAGCTCCTACAAATGCAAACTTTGACCCCGAATCCGATCATGAATCGGGATCCTATTTTGATGACCCCAAACCCGATCTTGAATCAGGATCCTATTTCGACGACCCTGACCCTGACCCCGACTTCGATGATGACCCTGACCCCGAATTTGTCTCTGATTCAGACCTAGATCCCGACTTCGACTTCGACTCCGGCCCTAACTCAGACTCAGATCTCGATCCGAATTCCTACTAAACCTGTATCCTATGCATCTTCCGCTGCACAGATTATGACTTCCCGACTAACGACCCCGACACATGGATGAGATTGTGCATATTGTGGTCATCTGAGACACACTTGTGAGACTTGTTTAAAATTGCATGGCTACCCCAAATGGTGGGCTACTCTCAAAGATCGAACACAACACGACACGACTAGTAATGGTATTGGTTATGAATTCCATGCTTCGAATATGATTGATCCCAAGAATTGGGTAATTGATTCCAGTGCAACTGATCATATGACATTTTATCCTGATGATTTTCTGAATACTACTCAACCCCGACGAACTTGTATTGCTAACGCCAATGGAGTTACTTATCCTATGATAGGGGCTGACACTGTTGCACTCTCATCCTCTCTCATACTGTTTAATACTTTACTTGTTCCATTTTTATCCAATAAATTGATGTCCGTTAGTCAGCTTACTGAACAATTGAATTGTTGTGTACTCATATATCTGAGTTTTTGTTTGCTTTAGGATATTTACACTAAGAAGATTCTTGGTCGTGGTACTAAGAGGGGGGCTATATTATGTAGATGACTTCAGTCCTGGCATGGCTAATAATGTGATGCATCCCTCGATAGCAAACAAAAGCAAATCTGGTTATGGCACCATCGAATGGGACATCCGTCTTTTAGTTATATGAAGCATCTTATACTAGATTTATTCTTAGGTTTCAAGGACTTTGACTTCACATGTGACACTTTTATTTTGACCAAGAGTCACTATGTGCCCTATCCATTGAGTACGAACAAATGTACTATTCCGTTTACGTTAATTCACAATGTTTGATTACTTTCACTTATCACTACTCCTTCTTGCGTTCGGTGGTTTGTCACATTCGTAGATGATTGTACACGGATGACATTATTTTATTTGCTGAAGAATAAAAACAAAGTGTTTTCCCCTTTTTAGTTTTTCCACAAACAAATGAAAACTTAGTTCAATGCTCAAAAATAAATTCTTCGTAATTTGTCAATCATGACTTTCAGGCTTACTTCCAACAACATGGAATTATCCATGAGACGATTTGTTCTTAGACACCATAACAAAATGGTGTTGTTGAACGAAAGAATCAACATCTTCTTGAAACTGCCCGAGCACTTCTGATTGGCGCTCATGCTGCTCGCCATCACTAGGATGATGCTATTGTCACCGTAGTTCACCTAATCAACTGCATGCTTTTTAGTGTATTGACCTTTAAAACTCCCTTACAAGTGCTTGCACAACATGGGCCCCTGCCATCTGTTTTAGTACTCACACCTAGAATCTTTAAATGTGTGGCTTTCGTTCATCTCCACAAAAAACACCGTAACAAACTTGATCCATGTGCGCTTTGTTGTGTTTTTGTAGGTTATGCCACTCATCAGAAAGGCTACCGCTGTTATCACCCTCCTACCTGACGTACATATGTCACTTTAGATGTGACCTTTCTGGAATCTGAGCTGTTCTTCCATGACCCATCATCCAATTCTACGCTTCAGGGAGAGATACAAAGTGAAGAGCATAATTGAAGCAACTTGAAAAACGAAGAAATTCTCCTATATACAAAAATGATCGATAGTCTTGAGTTCGGAGCACGAGATTACTCTCTGCAAAAAAGCGATCAATCACCCATTCATATCGATTAATCTCTTGACCCACCTGATCCCTGCGAAGATGTTTCTGATCCGAGTCCCACACCTACGAACAATACATAACAATAAGATGAAGACCCTTTCTAACTTAACAGTACCAATATACCAATCTCCTAAGAATATCCTTGGGGTAACTGCTCCTACTACACTTGTGAATTTAGATGATAAATCTATTGGATACCAATTACCTTTCAGGCAGAATCTTGGAAAACCACCAAATCGTTATTCACCTGATATTAGCAAGACATCAAAGTATCCAATTGTGAATCATGTATCCACTGAGAAGCTATATGAACCACTCAAGGCCTTTGTGCATTAGTTGTCTACTATTCATATCCCAACTAAGGTTACTGAAGCACTTAAAGATCCTAAGTGGGTTCAAACTATAAAGGAAGAGATGAAAGCTCTTGAGAAGAATCAAACTTGGACATTGGAAAATTTATCACGTGGAAAAAAGACTGTCGGATGTAGATGGGTGTTTACCATAAAACACAACGCGGATGGATCTATCGAGCGATACAAGGCAAGACTTGTGGCGAAAGGGTACACACAGACTTATGGTGTAGATTATGAAGAATCCTTTGCCCCATTTGCAAAATTAAACACAGTCAGAGTCTTACTATCCCTCACAGCTAATTTGGACTGGCCACTACACCAGTTTGATGTAAAGAATGCCTTCCTACATGGAGAACTCATGGAGGAGGTGTATATGGACATTCCTCATGGATATAATACTACTAAGAATGGAACAATATGCAAATTACGAAAGGCATTGTATGGACTGAAACAGTCACCACATGCATGGTTTGGAAGGTTCACCATAGCAATGAAGAACAATGGTATCAAACAAAGTAACTCAGATCAACTTTGTTCTTGAAACATTAGAAAGGGAAGGTAACAGTTCTAATAATCTATGTTGACGACATGATTATTACTGTGAATGATAAACATGAAATATCTCAGCTGCAAGACTATTTGGCTACTGAATTTGAGATGAAAAATCTAGGTGAACTCAAATATTTCTTGGGGATTGAGGTGGCCTGATCATAACAAGGCATATAGGGTTTAGGGTCTTGGACTTATTGACGGACACATGAATGCTAGATTTCAAACCTGTAGACACTCCTACCATTCAGAATCATCATCTTGGAGAATACCCGGATCAAGTTCCAACTAACAAAGAAAGATACCAAAGGTTAGTGGGAAGATTGATCTACTTGTCTCATACTAGGCCAGACATTGCTTATGCAGTGAGCGTCATCAGTCAATTCATGCATTCTCCGAGTGAAGACCACATGAATGCAGTTATTCAGATACTTAGATATTTAAAGTCTGCACCCGGAAAAGAACTTATGTTCTTAAAATATGGTAATCTGAATATTGGTGGTTACACAGATGCATATTAGGCATGAAGTATAACAGATAGGAAATCCACATTCGGTTACTTCACATTCGTGGGAGGTAATTTGGTTACATGAAGAAGCAAGAAACAGAAGGTCCGCCTTATCCAGTGCAGAAGTCGAATTCAGAGGTATAACCAAAGGAATTTGCGAACTCATTTGGTTAAAGAGGTTGCTTACTGAACTTGGGTATAGACCTACATCTATAATGAATCTCTTTTGTGACAACAATGCTGCAATCGCTATTGCACATATTCCAATTCAACATGATCGCACCAAACATGTTGAGATAAATCGACACTATATCAAATAGAAGCTCGAAGCTAAAGTGATTTAGTTTCCTTTCGTAAAGTCCGAGGATCAATTGACGGATATTTGACAAAGGGAATTTCCAATAAAGCGTTCCACAATTCACTGGACTAGTTGGGCATTGGCGACATCTATGCATCAATGTGAGGGGGAGTGTTAGCGTGACTTGTGGACCATTGACTTTCTTTCCTTACACACCAAGGATTCTCATTATAATTATAATTGATTTACTTTAATTCCTGATTTCCTACTATAAATAGAAATAGGAATTTATTATTTACTTGCCCATTAAAGTTCCGTTGTATTATAAATATGACCTCTTACAAGGAAAAGAATACACAAAAAATTCAAACAAACAAATATTCTCATACTAGGTTTCCTATTTTAGCATATATGTTCTCATTTGTTTAGTTGTGTGCTTGTTTAGAGTCATCTTCTTTAGCAAATTTTGCTTCTAAACCTTTTGGTCCTCAGACCCGAAAAAAAAAAAATCTTCTGGTTCAGGTCCAGCCCAATTGCTTTTGTGCTACCATTTCACTAATGGTATGTTTACTAATCCGTAGTTGGATTAGGAGAAATTGGATTGATGATGAATTGAATTGATGAGAATTAGATTACAGATTCCTATTGAAGTTGTTTACTAAACCATATGGATTGAGGGGAGTTAGATTCCAAATTCCTATTGAAGTTGTTTACTAAATTATGTGGAATTATGATAGGAGTGGTACTAATTATTAAAATGTCCTCACTGTTAGGTTAGAGTAGATGACAAATTTGAGATTTTAAAAATTGTGTGAGGATATAATGGGTAAAAAATATGAATTCCTAATAGGTTAGTTCTGTAGGAATTAGAATACCATCTCCCACCAAAGAATTGAATTCTTCCAAAATCACGAATTCAAATCCTAATTTTGTGTGGACCCCACTTACTTTTCAATTACTTGATGTGAAGTAAACGCAGGAATCCCCCGTACATGAAATTCAATTCATGACTAGTAAACACACCATAAGATCAATACGACAAAAATTTCCCTCTCATTGACCAAAAATGTTTTAAGATTGTCCCTATAAAACGGATTTAATTCAATACCTCTCACCCCAAACCTTAAATCATGAATTTTCAGCTGTATTGTATTCGTACACTTACATGATCACCAACGAAATAAATTGAATCACCGTGCAGAAAAGTGTATTTTTATTGGCTATGTCCCTCATCAGAAAGGCTACTAATATTATCACCCTTTAAGTCAAAAGGTATATACCTCCATGGGTGTAGTGTTCTGAGAACACGACATATATTTTTCAAAAGCAAACGAGGAGAATCTAGAGCCAAACACCCCAACTTTTCTAGATTAAGCGACCGGTCATCTCTCTTTATCCTTGCACAGGATGAGTCTCTGCCTCCAAACGACCAGTCGTCCCCCCAAAATGGCAAGTCGCCTCCCTCGGGTTGTTTACACCCTGTGTCTCTGGCAAGAAACGACCGGTCGCTAGAGCCACACGACATGTCGCCTCCCTATTGCCACAATTAGAAAGAGACAGTTGATCTGTTTTATGATATATTGCCTGCTCCGGACGTGTCTTCAAATCTAGAACCATACCAATCACCTCCTGATGATGTCATTCAGGTAACATCTCCACCTGAAACTGATAAGACTAATGAAATTTATCATGATGATTTGATTTCAAAAAAGCATAAAGGATACAGATACCCTTATATATCAACTTCCATAAAGGAAGAACCGTGGTAAAGATTGAGTACAATACAAAGCAAATCTTAAAGCTAAAGGAAAATACCCCATTAATAATTATATATCTCTAAGCGGATTATCAGAGTCACATGTACAGTTTGTGAAACAGTTGGCCGATATATCTGGTGTAAATGAAGCACTAGAAGACTCAAAATGGAAAGAAGCCATGAACGAAGAAATGCGAGCTCTCCAGAAGAATGCCACAAGGGAGCTCATGCCTTTACCTCACGGAAAGAAGATGGTGGGATGCAGATGAATCTATACTGTGAAACTCAAAACAGATGGATCCATTGAAAGATATAAAGCCAGATTGGTGGCGAATGGGTATACATAGAGGTATGTGGTGGATTAATACGAGACCTTTGCCTTAGTAGCCAAGATCAACATTATTAGAGTCCTACTGTCTCTAGCAGCAAATTTAGATTGGCCACTACATCATTTCAATGTTAAAAATGTCTTCTTACATGATAAATTGGAAGAAGAGGTATACATGGATTTACCACCAAGATGTAATTTAGCTCATGACAAGAAAAATCAAGTTTACAAGCTCAGAAAGTCATTATATGGGTGAAAATAATTTTCCATGGCATGGTTTGGAAGATTTACTAATTTCATGAAGAATTAGGTGATGCAAGAATTAAATGAACAAAAAATGGCAGTGCACCAGCAAGAAAGTGGAAAACTAAGGAGTTTTGACTCTTTAGTTTCTACCAAAGGTAAATTTGGACATACATAATATTTTTATATAATTAAAAATATTATTTTTAGTGAAAAAGAATGACATATATAGAGAAGGTTGTTAACATTCTACATGAAATTATTCTATTTAAGCAAAAAATAAAAAAAATAAAAAAATAAAAAAGGCATGAGCAATTTTTCTTTTCTTATTTATTAAGGACCTCATTTAATGTTTGGCCCTAGGACCACCAAAATGTCAGGGCCGAACCTGCTTGCATGTAATTAGAATTTGAGAGACTGACCAGAATGAGAATCATTGAACATGAGGAAAAGGTTGTTGAAAAAGAGTCCCATCATCATATTTTTACGAACCTTATGTTTTATTTAGGAAATTAATTATCATTTTTTGTGTTTATTCGGAATATCTATTAGAAATTAATTTAGCATCAATGCCCAAGACATTGACACCCTTCAATATCCTAACGAACCCTTTCTCTCCTTAGCCTTCTTCCTAAGAATTTTGAGCTCTCGAAAAATCTTTGTTGCCCTCTATTTTTCCATAGCCGGTGAGGCACATGGCATGGAAATCGAAGATCGTATCCTTAACCTCATATTTCCATATCTCACATTTCTTGTCAAGGCATGTATATGTCCAAAGAATGTCTAGGGTCCAAGATGCCCTGCATGTAATTATAATTTAAGTGACCAGAATGTGAACCACAGATTACAAACCTTATGTTTTATTTAGGGAATTAATTATAATTTTTTGTGTTTATTTAGAATATTTATTAGAACTTGATTTTGTGGTTTGAAAACCGTCGAGGTAGATTTTCCCTACAAAATACTGAAAAAAGAAAAAGAATAAAAAAAGAAAAAGGAAATGTGTGATCCTCTAGAGATGATATTGGCTAAATCTTTCTGCAGACAATATCATACTATTTTTTACTCCGAAAATGGTTAATAATAGGCGACATTAATCAATCATGTAAGCATTGAAATGGTACTAAAATTCAAACACTTTTAGCATGGAAGCACTTTTAGCATGGTTTAGATGCATATCACGTGTGTAGTTGAACTTTTGGGTTTCTCTTCTTGCAGTAATGTGGATCGTCATGGCCATTATGATTCCTCAATTGGGTGAACATGAAGTGAACGAGGAAAAATGGTTTGATTCCTAATTTGGGCTTATGAATTTAGTATTTGGGTGATTGATTTGGAACTGTTCCACCACTCGCAGCATTGCAGATTAGATCTTCTTGCAGTAATGCATATCATGTTTTCTGTTAATACAAATGAATATAGAACTAATCCAGGAAATGTTTTTGTTGATGCTGTGTATTCTAAGGCTGATGGCACTCTGGAATAATTTCATAGCCCTGATGAGTCTTCTTTCTCTGTTAATGAAGGATGAAGTTTCTAGTATGGAACTGTCGTAGTTGTAATAGGATCTTTTAGAACTATGTTAAGCATTTACATGGACTGTATAAATTTCATATATTTTGTTTTTTTGGAAGCAAGACAATTAACTGATATTTTGGAAAGGAGATTTCGATCTCTTGGTTTTAATCAACTAGTACATGTGAAGCCTAATGGATTTTGTTTTAACAAAAAAAACCTTCCATCAAAAGAAAGTGATTAGTTACACGTAGTTATGAGTAACATAAAAAAAAAGACATGGAAAAAGAATAGAACCCACAAAAATTCAGATTTTCTTCTCCTCAAAGCGTAACCCCTTTCTCTGAAATTTTCCACCTCCTTATATCACGTCCTAGGGTTCTAAAAGTTCTCTAAAAATAACCTAGGACGTCCCAATCCCTAAAGAATAGGTAACGATATAAAACTAGGAAAGTCTTGACTCAGAATTCTTCTTTGACTGAGAAAGTAGATTAGTTTTTTTTATGCACGTCTAAGGTAATTCCTCCTTCAAGATCATTCAGGAAAAATATTTAAATTGTAGATATTTGTCTTATATTCCAACCATATATTGCACATCTTGAGAAAAAGTCAGGAAAAATCTTCAAATAATCATTCTTCCACAGCAGCACAGTTTTGACGGGATTGCACCTTGTGCTGACTTAACTTCAAAGACTGCTCTCGTTGGCTGCCTTGAAAATTCTAAAAAAATTCCACAATCATCTTTAAGATATCAACTTTCATCTCCAACTGGTCTTGTACAAAAAATCCACCAAAAACTCGTATTTCCTTTGAAAATCAATTAACTGCTCCTGAAAGCTGAAAATTGAAAAAATAAAGTAATAAGTCTTTTTAAAATCCAATTCTCCTAAAAAAACTTAAACATAAAGAGTACATAAATGTGTAAATTTATGGACTTATCAAATACTTTACATATTAAGAAACACCACTAGTACTAAATAAATTGAGTATAAACACATTTCATCATGAAAATTGTTTTATGTTGACGAGGCTAATATTTTGTAGAGATGTGTGGTTTTAATTCACAATTTAACAATATAAGCATTTGTTTAGGAATATAGGTTGATAAAACATCAGTACTCATTCTATCATTTCACATAATATTTTAAGCACTTTGTCTTCACAATGATCATCATCTTTATTATCTCTTGGATCTATATGTTTGTTCTATATTATTTGTCATTATCAAACCCAGTTTGTATGATAAAAAGGTGTGTATATATGTATATTGTACAGTCAATTTAATAGAAATGTACCCATCAAACTGCTTGTGGTTCTGTATCCAAATCATAACTTTTGATGTAGACAAATTGATTAATCAATTAACTACTTTTATTTCCACATCTTCCAAAATCAACCAATAAATTATCAAATAACAAAAGATCTAAAAATCAAGGCTAAGCGCATCTCCAGAACTCCAATGTCTTGCCTTCTCAAATCCATTGACACAATTGTCAAAATCATCAATGGTTTGGTCAATCTCTTCTTGTGTGTTCATCACAAAGGGCCCATATTGTGTTATTGGCTCACCCAGAGGTTCACCTCCAATTAAGATAAATCTAAGGGGCTTGGAAGATTTGTTCCATGCCTCCAAGCCATCCCCAGATCCAAGAAGAAGAAGATGGTGGGCTGTCACTGGCAAAGATTTTGGACTTCCGAAAATACCCTCACCCTCCAGCACATACACAAATGCATTCCATGATATTTGTATTGGCTGTTGCAAAATAGCCCCTGATTTCAGAGTGAAGTCCAGGTACATGGTTGGGGTCCTTGTGTAAATTGGTGACTTTGTTCCCAAGGCCTCTCCAGCTATTACCCTAACTTTCACCCCATCTTTTGCAGCCTCTTTAATGTCCTTGCTCAGCATTTCTTGGTACTTTGGCTCAATCCTGTGTTAACAAAATTTACATAATGATTATAGATTAGAAAGAAAAAGAAGCTACCTAATTCGAAGAATACTATTTGATTGTGACAAGGACTTCTGTCACTTTTTTAATGAGTTAAAAGCAAAAATGATGGTGTGAAATAAAAGCTGATCAACCACTATCAAAGTCTTAGCTCCATTTGTCAAAACTTATCCCAAGTTTCCAAAAGTTGAAAGCTATACCAGCACTAGCAAATGATGTATCATCACAGAACAGAAGATTGCTTGATGGCCACGGAATATGAGGGTAAAAAGCCCATAGATTTTTAGTATGGCTCAGATATTTCAGGCTGGCCTGCACACACAGAATGTGCGCTGCATTCAAAAGCACTTTTTGAAAAGGATTAAATCCCATCATGACCAATGATACAAATATTCCATATTAATATTCGGGTAATATTCTTTTATCAGACTAGTAGTGTAAGATATTCACGCTGCATGTTGCGAATCTACACTACATATTTTGATAAAAACTTACTCAATCAAATAGTCTAAATTCACAACTCGTAACACAAGCATTTTATGTTGCTAAACTATCTCGCAAAAGAATGTTTTCCAATTTATGTTTCAAATTAGTATAGGCTTTATAATGAACCCTAGATGACATCAAGTATATGTCATAAAGTCGACTCACACCCTTCATACATATCCATGGACCATGGTCAATAAAAATACATGAAGAATATACATACATTTTATGTTTGGAGGAGAGGTTTATCCACAACTGCAAACCCTTTTGGGTTCCCTGGGCCGCAGGCATTTCTGAATGAACAATACCTCTTCCTGCGGTCATCCATTGTAAGTCACCGGCTCCTATTGTCCCTTTGTGCCCTTCAAAGTCTTCATGTGTGACAGCTCCCTGATCACCCAAAACCAATTTCATTAAACTAACGTAAGTCTATTTATCATACAAATAGCCTTCATTAATCAAACCCTACCCATATACAGTTCACATCAAAGAAAATAGTAACCAAAAAAAAAAAAAAACCAAGTCTGGAAGGCTGACCTTGCCAGTCATGCAGTGAACGCTATTCGAATTTTGTATTATTTTTCATTGAAATTAAAACGTTACGTGCTAGATTAAAGGTTTGATTCCTTTCCATTGAAAAAAATAAAAAATGCATAACAATTTGATTGATTAATTCTGTGCTAAGTCACATTGAACATGTTTATTTAAAAAAAGTCACATAGAACAGTTAGATGAGGGAGACTTTGGTTTCCAGGTGGTTCATTTTTTTAATTACAAAAGGGAAAAAAAAAGAAGGTATTATTATGTCTTAGTCCACTGAGGAAGTTTTCAGGTAATTAATTTACAAGAAACTGATTAGCTGGAAAGGTAACTTAAACAGCAAAGAAATAATTATAAAGACTTTATACCTGCAACATGTAGGTCACTGTCTCAAACCCTGTAATTTAAGAAAGAAAGAAAAAATATATATTTAGAATTCAACCCAGTATTAATCTCAATGAGCATAGCTAATTACAAGGACGGTGATGAAGACCTCTGTGTGGATGATCAGGAAACCCAGCAGGAGCAGAAACTGCAATTGCAAAATAAAATATTAGAAAATAGCTATAAACAAACACATCTATTACATTTACATACAATAAAGAAACAGGGAAAAACAGAGCTGCCCACCTGAGAACTCATCCAGAACAAGAAAAGGATCAAAGTATTTCAGCTCAAACCTGCACAAAAATGCAACAACCCATTGATTCAAACATCTCAAATTCCCCAATCTTTCCCTTCATTTGAATAAAAAACAAGAACTTTTCTGGTCTTGAATGAAAACCAAGAACTTTTCTGGTCTATCTGTCATGAACTCACTGATCAACTTACCTCCCAATGCTCCTTCTAACAACTGCCCCAACTCCTTCATGTTGAGGCCTAGCCAAGAACTTCCTCACAACAAGACGAGGTTTTTTGACAACTTCTCTCTCAGGCATATTCTCTGTTATAAGTCTTAAAAAACTCTGGTTTGAAAACTGGTTCAAATTAATGTGAAGGAAATTGAGAGATATCTGTAGGTGTATATATAGCAATGAGAAAGAAAGAATTTAGAGGGAGAAAAAAGTCGGTATGTTTTTGGAAGGTCAAAGTGAATTTTGTTGACAGCCAATAAGACCCAATGGGACAGGTTTGCTTGAGCTCCAGGGACTTTATTATGTACCTTAGTGTATGACATCAGCATGACGTTTTGATGATGTCGTGGGTTTGATTGAGGATCCTAGCTGTTAGTTTCATGAGTGCCACGGCTTATGGAATGCATGGGTCATGCTTATGCATGCTTAGAGATGTTGTGTGGGGGCACGCAATTTCTGGGAACAAAATCGGAAGTTGGTTCGCGAAAAGCAATGGCAAGATATTTTGTCTTCCCATTATGGAACCTTCCTACGCAATGGTTCTGTCTTTTCATTTGAAGTTGAGGCATATACATTAGGTTTGTGAATTATGATCACAGAATTGGAAGTATGTTTCATTTTTTTAAAATCGTCTACAAATGGCATTTTAATTTAAGTTCAATTTTTTTTTTTAACAAATTTTTTTGTTTCCTTCATTTATAAAGCCATGACTAGTGATCAGGGTAACAATAAATATGTATTGAATTTGTATTCATGCGAACCGAGTACTTGTGTCATACTCCAATAAAGCGGATATAAATATCACTAGGTGAAAAATTTGTTGATCTCTGCAGGTCATCATGTACAAGAGAAGTTCTGTTGTGCACCCACCTATAATATAATAAAAGGATTTCCATTAGTTTCTCTTATTTTTAAAATGTAATTTTCCATATTTTCAAATTAAATTCCCATAAACAATGAATTCCTAACATAAATAAACATGACGTTGTGCTAGCGTTTGAAAAGAATGTTGGCAAAAGAGAAGGTTGCATGCATATGCTTCTTTCCAATCCCGTTTTCGTAGAAAAAGCTATGTTGTTCGGAGAATGGACAAAGAAGAAAAAACAGACAAGGAAAACAAGAAAGGGGCCCATCCGGACAAGGAAAATGTTTCATTGATCTCAAACACATGACCTCCCAAGATTAATTACTTGCAATTACAAATTAGGTACTTTCATCTAATTTGTTCTCATATTGCCTAATCATATAGTGGACTGCATTTATCATGTGATTAAGCCACAATTTTCAAATAATTAGGGAAATAAGTATAACAACCTTGGTTTACTGACATCATTGATACAAAAGCATGACGTGAGGACAACCATTGGATAATAAGGAGCAAAAGTGAATCAAATCAAAGGTGAAGAGTCCCACTTTCAATGACGTGTAGACTTTTTGAGTTTTGAAACCATTCAATTCAAACAGCTAAATCAAATGAGATATATGTGAATCTTGTGGGAAGACATATTTAGGTTGAATGAGATAATTACAAGTGTGGGCGAGCTGCGTACAAACAAAGACAAATTAACACTTGTACCAAGACTCAGAAAGACAACGCACACCTTATTACATATATTAGATCCCTTTTTCCGTACATTATTAAAAAAAGAAATAAAAAAAGCAAAAAGGAAAAGAAAAGAAAGACACACACATACTTGCTAGGTGAAAATGATGTCACTTGAACGCACAAGAAGGCACCTATGATGGACTCGCCAACAGGATCGGTTAATTGATTTTGAAGGTCTAGGGCAGAAATAAAAGTTGTGGCTTATTATGTTCGACGCTTATCTCATTCTGAATAAACAAAAAAAAAATTCTCAGTTTAGGTGCTAAGTTGGTTAATTTACGTAAAAGAGACTCGATATATTAAAAATAAAGAAAAATGCCTAAAACATTTCAGAATAAATTCCAAAAAGCATGAATTACACAAATAAAAATGCTGTTTTTGCTACTATAATTCTTGGGCTAAAAGGTTTTATAGGAGGCCCTATTTTTTGGGCCCTATGCCATCGCCCAACTTGCGTATTCTATGGGTGGGGCCTGCATGGAAAGATGTATGGCAATGGGTCGAATCGGGAGTGGGTATGCCATTTGCATCCCCATCCCCGTTAAACTTTTTCCCCCCCGTCTTTGCCTTCATACCCGCAATATTTATTGTAACATCCCTGACCCAATTTAATCGATTTTAATCCAATTTAATTCTTTTGTGAAATTACAATCTTGCCCTTGGGAATATGGGTACTTTGGTCACTTTTTAATCCAGAAGGATTTTGGGAAATGAATGGCATTGTTGCGTAGAGCTCACTCTCACGAGTTCGTAGACACGTAGTGGGCTCAAATAGGAGTTTTAAAGAAGAAGTTGTGGTCAACCGTAAATTTTTAGAAGTTGTACTTTAAAAACAGATCACCTTGCTTCTCTCTTTCCCCATGCGCCTTTCTTCTCTCTCTCTCTCCTATGCGCACATTAGCAAATTTTCAACAGCGATTTTGTCGTCGTCCGGTGTTCGATTTAGGCAAAATTGGTTGCAAAAGTTTCATATCGACGTCTTCTATCTAACCCACCCATTTTCCCAGCTCAAACATTCAAAGAAATTAAACTGGAACGGCTGGAAGTTCCGGAATTTTCCAAGTTTCCCGCGACTCCGGCCGCCATTTTCATCAAGTGAGGTACGAAACTTCATCTACTCTTCGCGATCTATCTGTTTATGCAGGTATTGTAGATCAATTTTGAGGTTTTACAGATCGTTCCATATACCCATATTAGGCCAGCGGTTTGGCCTTGATTTCATCTAGCTCCGGTCACATTTTGGCCACGGTCCAAGAACAAAAAGTGTTTCCCTTGTTAGTATGAATGTATTGTTATTGGTATAGGTATATGTATTGTAGGGTGTTTCAAGAATTTTCCATCGCCGGAATTTTCTCAAGCCATTCAAGCATTGCCGACCCATGTGGCGGCACATGGGCCATAGTGTGGTGGCCCATTGTGTTCTAAAATGTTCCGCATGTCGTCCCGAGCGCCACGGTATGCTCAGATTCAAATTTGGTTATCGTATGGCAGTAGAACGGATTTACGCATCTTAAGCGATATTCGGGTTCGATAGGCTCAAACCGTGGGATCAGTTCCAACTTTAAATATGTCATTCCTCGTGCCTCTGGGATCGTTTATCAATTCACGGATCGAGAATCGGAGTCCCGAATACTCCGAATCTTTGAGTCTATAGTTAGGCGAAGCGATCGCCCTCCGATAGTGCGATTGGTTTCAATTCGACTACTCGATCGAGAACAAACTTTCAGGACGTGTTCAATAGACCTTGTTGGACCTCTAGGAACTTTCGGATTTGAATTCGGAGGTCGTGGACCCCACAAGCCCTGTTGACCAAATATGAAAAGTTTGACCAAATCGTTGACCACGGGTCTTTTAAGACCGTCCCATCCTTTGAAAAGTACTAGAATAGCCTTAGGTTTTCTCTAAGGTGGAGGGTCCAAGTCCTGGAAACTAAGGTTTGATTTTATATTCGCGGTTAAGGCTGTAAAGCGAGTTTTGGTAGTGTTTGGATTTTTGATTTAGTGTGTATTATGCTCTGAACATTTGAAAGGTATGTTTATAGTGCTTTAATTTTGAGATTATAATATTGTTTAATTGTGGTTATTGGCTGTTATATTGATATAAATGAAGCTTTGGGGATGGTGTGAAGTGATGCATGATTTGATGTTGAACGACGATAAATCCTGTGTGAATCTGGAATTCAATTATAATTGTGGAAGCCAAATCGGTTGGTATTTAATATTTTGGTTTGAGGTTATGAATGTGTGGGGTTTGGATTATATGCTTTTGAGAGTTTGTTGTCCATACTACAATATTTTGAGTTACGGAAGATATGATTATGGGATTTCCAAGGATTACTATTGTTCGTATTATTATTGTCATTACTATTATATATATATATATATATATGGAAATTGGATAATTGGAAATTGGAATTCGAGAATATCATCTTTTATTATATATATTAGTTTATGAAAGTGTTTTATGGATTGTCTTGCATATTTATATACTTCGGATTATTTGGATTATTGAGACTATGAATATTTTGGGTATTTATGGAATTTATGCTTGTGTGAGTATATTTTCTATACTTTGAATAACTATTTTGGGTACATTGGAATATTGAGAATTTGGAAAATTTGAATTAAGGGAGGGTATATTATTTTTTATATTATATATATATATATGGGTTATGAATCTCACCATCATACGTATCTTCCCTGATTACTTTATCCACACGTGGTGTTGAATTTTCCTGCATGTGGGCTCACTTGAATATCGATTATGGTTACTTTACCCACACGCGGGGTTGGATTTTCTGGCGTGTGGTAAAGAATCCAGACACATTTGATATTGGTTACTTTACCCATACGTGGCGTTGGATTTCTTGCGTGTCTGGTCACTTGGATACTAGTTATTGTTACTTTACCACACGTGGCGTTGGATTTTCCGGCGTGTGGTAATGGTCTGGGCAACTTTGGTAACGTGTGCCATAGGCCCTTGGCGGGATAGTCTGCTCGTGTAGGACATGGTTTGGTTTGGCCACACGTGGCATTGGATTTTTCGGCATGTGTGTTGTAGAGCGGTAGTCCCCCGGTTGGACAACTCATCCATTTTCTGGCATATGGGCTCCCTTACTTACTATCACTTTACCGCACGTGGTGTTGGATTTTTCGACATATGGTAAAGATCTAGGCACCTTTGGTCGGGTGTGCCATAGGCCTTGACAGACAATCTACGCGCATAGGACTTAGATTGGCCATACGTGGCGTTAGATTTTCGGGCATGTGTGTTGTAGATCGGTAGTCCCCCGATTGGACGACTCGTTCCCTAGCCATATGGTTATTAAGGAATCTTCCATGTGGTCTAGTCAAACAATATCCTGTTGGATTGTTTTTTAAATATTTAGTTATATGCCTTATGGTAATTGAAGTGAGAATGAATATAAATTTAATTGTGGGTTTTACTTGGACAAAATCTATGTGGACAATATCTGTACGTTTCTAAATTGTGATTCTTTTTGTCATAAGAACTACGTGTGGCTTGATCCCTCACCAAAGGGTAAGTAGGTAGGACGGGGTTTCACCTAGGTGCAGCCACGAATTAAACTATTACTTTTGTTGAGTTTGGTATTGAATATGTCGGTTGGCTTGAAGCCCAGTCGAGGTGAGATTAAATGGTTGATTATATTTCAGTTTTACTGAATGGTTGTGGTTAAAATGTGTTTGTGGTTATGACGGGTCTGAAACCCATTTGGATTGATGATTGATTCTGGCCTGAATCTTTAGAATTGCTTGCGATTGTACATAAATGATTTTAATTGCATGCTTTGGCATCGTTTTACAAACAGTGGGGCAAGTATGTGGAAACTTTGTTTTAATTCTTTCACGATTTTCTGTTTTGAGCCCTTAGGCAGTAGCTTGATCTAATCCGAGCAACCGAACCAAGAATTGTACTTTCGCGCCCTGAACTTCTGTAGGGCATTTCTATTTGTTTAATTTCCATTGAACTTCATTTTGGCTGTAACTAAAGTCTTCCTTAGAATTGCTCTGTTATCGCCCATGTAGGGTTGGATTTAAGGCCGGAGGACTATTCGGTAAATTGTGTGCTTTTACATTGTGCATGCTGCCAGTTGGACTATTATTACTGTGTTTCGACAGGTTGAAATTTTGGGAAAAGTCCGTTTTTCAAGGGAGTCTCTGCCGAAATTTCAGTAGAAAGTTTCGAGCCTCTTTTCCTTTGGTTTTGGAGAAGAGGATGTTGTTAGTAAGTGGGCCCGGCATCGGTTTGATGTCGGAAAAATTACGGTTTTTGTCAAGGATTCCGAGGAATTTGGGGCACGTCCTATCATTTATATCGGGAATTCCCCATCCCCACCTTCGTTGAGGAATGAATTCCCCGACCCGTCCCATTACGGAAGAAAAAACCAATATAAAACTACTTTGTTGAAGAAATTTTTTTTGCACTAAGGCAAGATATATAAATATATATATATATATATATAATATACTTATAAGACAATATAAGAATGTTTACATATAGACCGGAAGTTAACTAAATAAATAAGTAGTGTGGCTTAAGATTTGTATAAATTATATAAATATATAATATAATGATAGGAAATATAAAACTTGGTCGATACAATCACTTTAATAGCATATTTATATATACTATAATATATTTATGTCATCAAAAAATTACATATATTCTAAATGGCGAGGGTTCGGGTTTTGGATTAAAATACCATCCTTGCCCCTCCCCGAACACCATACCCAAAAAATTTCCCTTACCCATCCCCATACCCGTTTTTTTTCCTTCATATCCGACCCATTAGGGTCGTATAGCTGCGAAGGCCCTTACCCGCGAGGAAAATTGCCATCCCTAAGCCATGTATATTTGGCCTGCATATACTCCATAAAACAAAAAGTAAACGGACATGGAATAGGATGAGTGGGTTGATTATCTAGCCCAACTGCTTATAACGAGTATTGGAAGATAAGACAGTAGTATGTACTTTTTTCTTTCTCAAATTCTATCAAGGGGTTACATGTAATGATTTGGAAATCTCAAGGGGTGGTCATGTAATTTTCAAAACCTCAAGGGATTATGTGAAAACAAGAGAAATCTCAGGAGATGTATGTGTAATTAACTCTTATTTTAATCTTAATTAATAGGGTTAATTATTTTATTAGTCCCTGAACTTAGACCCGATTTGCATTTGAGTCCCTCAATTTCCAAAATCGTTCCCATGGTCCTGCAACTTCAGTTTCGTTAGGACAAATGGTCATACTGTCAATTTTGTTAACTTTTCTGTTAAATGTAAGGGTAAAATGATATTTTTGTATTAAATTGATTAAAATATGAATAAAAAATTTAAAAACTAAAAAATTAAAATTAAACTCTCTCTCTCTCTCTCTCTCCCCCCCTCTATCCTAATTTCTACTCCCCCAAAACTTTATTTATTATTTATTTATTAATTTTATTTTATTGGTATTTTAAAGATATAATTTTTTATTATTGTTTGTTTTAATATAAAAATACCATTTTGCCATTGTTATTTTAACAAAAAAAAGTTAACAAGATTGACGATAGGACCATTTGTCCTAACGAAAGTAAAGTTAAACGACGACGGGAACGATTTTGGAAATTGAAAAATTTAAATGCAAATCGAGTCTAAATTTAGGGAGTAATAAAACAATTAACCTTAACTAATAAGTGTATAAATGCAAATGAAAGTAACTTTTTTTTTACCAAACAAGTAACTAAACACACTTTCAACATGGGGTCAATTTTACAGAAAATTACTTCAATATGCCAGAATTAAACAATTTTCATAGCTGATTTTTCCACAGTACGATTATAAGTGATTATTTTAGAAGCCATAGAAATACGAGACTAATCCCAGAATCCACACCATGCATGAATATTTACCCCATTACAAATGCATATAGGATTTGAAGCTATAATTATCCATCACATATCCATAGTAGGGTAAATCTTCAAAGACTAATTTTGAGTAGCCAAGATTCTACTCTTTGAAGCTTTTCGTTGCTTTTGAATTTGAGTTGGGACCTTCACATCTGTTGCCAATCCAATAGCTTGAAGAAATTTTATTATGCACCAAGTAAAATCAATTTTCCACCATTCTAGCCCCTGTTGTACTGAGCAAGGTCTAAAATATCGATGATATCGGAAATATCGGTAGTCCAAAAATATGGAAATTTCGATGGAAATATCGGGATATTATCGATATCGATAAAAATTGAATAAAAACCACGAAAATTGTAAGAAAAACTTGGAAATTTTCATTGAAACTTTGGAGAATGTTTATTTAGTCAATTATCTATGAGTTTATCACAAAAAATTAGAAGGAAATGCATTGCATGATGGATTTAACTAATTTTAAGTTGATTATACAGCAAGCGGGCAAACACTATGAGTGTAAAAAATATGTAATAATTAATGAAAAAAGATTAAATACACCGTAATCATTTATATATAATGATTTACTATAATATTTTACACTTTATACATTGCATGGTAAGATACATGAGTGACTTAGTACCACATAGAGTTCCTACGAGGTTCAAATTTTTCACTATCTTCATCATCTCTATGTGTAGAATAAGTGTATTGTGAAGAGTAGTCATCAAATGATAAATCCCCAAAATAGTTTTGCATGTAATTGTTAACATACCACCCATATAAATATAAATATTTTAGCATATTATCACAAAAACATAAGTGATATGGTGTTTAAGGTGTTGGAGGAGTAAAATGGGAGGGGTTCATATCCCCTTTGTGCTTTTTTCTCCCCTTTTTCCCTTTTTTTTTTAAAAAACTTTTTTTTTCCTTCACATCGATATTTTTGATATTTTAGCGATATTACACCGATATTTTGACAAAATATTGCTGAAATGTGAGCGAAATTATCGACATTGATATTTTCCGATATTATCGTCGATATTGTCGATATTTATACATGTACATGGATATGTTCCGAAATATCCGTGATTCGAAAAAACCGAAATATCCTCGATGTTTCTTCGATATTATCGATATTTCAGACTATGGTACTGAGTATTCAAAAGCGTGATGGTTCTTATGCCACCCTTCTCCAAGCGCTAACAGTGCCACCCACCTAAATTATTAAAGATTATGCATAAATATATTAATATCCCAATTTTACATCTAGCAAGATGAAATATGGCAGAGTGGGAAATAAATAATACAACATACCAATTGTTCCTAGACGTATCACCGGTGTTCCATGGTTTCTTTCCCCACATGTGGCCCGCTGAATTAACTAGAAAAGTGCCGTGGAAAATAAGTACCATCCTCAACCCCTGAAATTATAAGGAATTTAGATTTAGAACATATTTGGATGGAGAAGTTAAACATGGTATTTAGACAAAATTCATGTTTAAAGGAATGATATATTATAATTTATTTATTAATTGGGTTGATAAATGAAGAAGTTTTAAAGCATGAAAGAAATTTAGAATATGAAAAGATCGTAAATTTTATGTCCAAATTCCCCTAAATTTTTGTTTCTTAAAAATCTCAAAACAATATGATTTTAATATATAAAAAACCACACATATAGCCAAAAACAAAACCACCTTCGGCACCCCCACCACCGAGTCTTTATAAAAAATAGTTAAAATTTGATAATTATTTTCACAAATGTTAATTTGTATAAAAACTTTCAGATATACCAGAAAATTCACTTAAAAAAACACAAATATCCTCAAAATTAAAACTCATATAAACCTAAAAGTAAAAAGAAATTTAATCTTTTGAAGGTGATCATCTCTTACCAGACTTGACAAGTTTTGTTTGAACATCTCAAAATTAATATATTTTTGTTGTGTATTAATTGCTTATGTTTGATCAAGCAGGTTTTTGGCTAATTTGTGTGGATATAAAGGTCTTGTTTGAAAGACTGCAATGGCGGGGCTGCTGTTTTCTATGGTGTCAGTAATATTTGTGCCAAACAAAACTTACCACTCAGACATGTCAGAAGGGATCTCAAGGAGTCCATCACGGCTGTCTTCAACGTCGGCATCATAACAAGTAACACTATAAACAACACTCAGAGCAACACCAATCTAATAACTATCCTCAAGAGTCCAATTACCATGGTCATTACTACCACAAACAAGAATTGGGAAAGTGCCGTTGGGAGAGTTTACAAAAGGAGTTTAAACATAGGGAAAAAAAAACTCATTGCAGTGAAACAATTTGAGAAGTTAGTCAAAGAAGAAGGGAAGGAATTTCGTGTGGAGATTCAAGCAATCGATTTTACTTAGAAACTTTTTAGGCTTATGTGAGTTTTAATTTTGAGGGTATTTGTGTATTTTTAAGTGGGTTTTATGCTATATTTGAATTTTTTTTACTTTAATCTAATTTAAACTACGAGTAGGGGGATTTGAACTCGAGTGAAGAGTGTGGAGCACATCCACTCTAATTAACTTGACTAAGTACATATTTGCCATCACAAGGTTTTAAATTCCACAGTTTGAACTTTCATATATACTTCCTCATCCCATGATGTATTTATTGACTCATTAATTAGCATAGGTTGTTTAATTAAAAACTGTATGTATACAAACGAGGAGTCAAAGATGCACGTCTAGGACCATTATATAAAGAAAGAGGTTATATAATGTTAAATTTGTGAGAAGAATTTGCGAGTAGTTTTTAGACTCTATTGTAAGCACGTACCACGAAATATGAATGTACAAAAGCAAATCGACTTACGTGAACCACATGGATGGTATATACAGTTTCCACTTTACTTACTTTTGGATATAAATTTTTAAAGACCGTATGTTCTCATTTAAATTTAATGGAAATTAACCAGTAAGTAACCAATCTCACCATTCCCCAAACCAAGAAGGAAAATCCACCCGCAGCATATAGTAAACCTCCAAGAAGAACTGAATGTAGAAGGTTAGTGTGACGAAGAAACCTATAGAAGAGCTGCTTCTTCAAATCTTCAACGTTCTTTAGGCCCCCAAACTGCAAATTTCTCATTTATATAAAAATGACGAAGTATGTATGAGAGAGAGAGAGAGAGAGAGAGAGAGAGAGAGAGAGAGAGAAAGAGAGAGAGATTTGTTTTCTACTTGTCCAAACCGATAACTGCTATCAAAGATCCAACCCATGTGACCATGCCAAAAACCCTTGATGGGGCTGTGAGGGTCTTTCCCTGTATCAGTAAACTGATGGTGGTACCGGTGTGTACTCACCCATTCAACCGGACTACCCTGCAAACCCAACACGCACGCACAAACATATTTTTATCTTTCTACTAAGTAACAGTTATAGCTAATACAGTGAAAAAAAAAAAAAAAAACACGTAAGAAACGTTCTTGATCACAAGAAATCCTTTTCCAGTCACACCTTTCTTTTTTTTTTTCTTTTTTTTTTTTTCTTTTAATCGATGTATAAGAATAATTTCATGTATGTACCTATTATATACCTGAAGTGACAAAACCCCACGGTAGGCAAAGGAGTACTCGAGCCATTTTGGAAGAGTGAAACTCCTGTGGGCAAGATTTCTGTGGTAAGAGAGAGTCTCTCCTAAACTAGTCAAAAGAGAGAGAGCCATAGCCACCCAAAATGCACGCCAGTTGAAATGAAGGGGTGCAAATAAACAAAGGCAATGCAAAGCCAAAAACACGACCACTACAAATATGTCTTGTATATTCCATTTCCTCCCCCAGAACTCTACACAGGACTTATCGAAACTTAAAAGCCCCATTTTATTACAAGAAGGTTGATCGTTCGTTGCATGATATCAGTTTGCAGAAAGTTGGCCATTATATAATGCGCGTCCTAAGTTAATAATGTCTTACTTCAGTCATTGCCATCACAATATTGTTAGAATTCTCTGATATCTGTATTTCAGATTAGGAAGAAGTGCACATTCTAGAGCATTTAGCTAGAGAGAGAGTGAAGAGAAAAATAGAGAATGCACTGTTCTATTGATTTCAGCAAATCCTGCAGCTCACATAGTGTGACTGACAGTGAGAGAGAAGTGTGATTCTCTCTAACAGAATTACAGCTGTCACCCTATTAGGTGATTACACATGTCATACCAAATCTAAGCTAGAGAATCCACCTAGACTATGATCTAATGGTTCTCATTACATCATTTAAATAGACTTAGCAGCAAACAGAACAAATAGAAGATAGCTTCAGCTCTAAGAAATCTGCTGGAGGATTATATTTCAACACTCCCTTCTAATCCTTTAGCTGATTTCACTCCAAGCAAGCTTCTCAGCCTCACAAACCGATCCTTAGGCAGAGCTTTAGTCAAAATGTCTGCTATCTGATCTTCTGTTTTGCAGTACATCAGTTCAATTTCTTTTGCTTGAATGGCTTCCCTTATAAAATGAAATTTCCTGCTGATGTGTCTTGTCTTTTGGTGATGAACTGGATTCCTTGCCATTGCAATTGCTGAGGTGTTATCACATAGAATTTGAGTCCCTTCTATCTGTTCTTCACCAAAATCTTCAAGCACAAATCTGAGCCACTTAGCTTGTGAAGTTGCTTCTGCAGCACTCACATACTCAGCTACGGCTGTAGATAGAGCAACTGTGTTTTGCTTGATGGAAGCCCAAGAGAACATGCCTGAGCCTAGTGTGAAGGCATATCCTGAGGTGCTCCTCATATCATCCTCACTCCCAGCCCAGTCACTGTCACAGTACCCAATTAGAGTAGCTGTTTTCCCCTTTGCAAACTCAATTCCAAAATCCAATGTGCCCTGAATGTATCTCAGCACCCTTTTAGCAGTTCCCATGTGTTTCTTTGAGGGATTGTGCATAAACCTAGCAAGCAAGCTAGATGCAAACATGACATCTGGTCTTGTGGCAGTCAGATAAAGGAGACTTCCTACAATCTGTCTGAATTCACTTTCATCTGCTGCTTCACTCCCATCTTCTCTACACAATTTCTCATTCACCACTAATGGAATTGCCACTGACTTGTAGTCTCTCATTCCAAACTTCTCAAGAATTTTCATGGCATATTTCTTTTGATGAATGAAAATATGCTTGTCAGTTTGTTCCACTCCCATGCCAAGAAAATGGTGCAACAGACCCAAGTCTGTCATCTCATAGTGTTGCATCATATCTTGTTTAAATTCTTCAAGCATTTTAGGACAGCTTCCAGTATATATAATGTCATCTACATAGAGGGAGACAATGATAATACCTGAGGTGTCACTTGTTTTGATATAGAGAGTAGCTTCACTTAAGCTTTTCTTAAAACCTGCAGTGTTGAAATAGGCATCTATTTCATCATACCAGGCCCTTGGGGCTTGCTTCAGTCCATATAGAGCCTTGTTCAACCTGTACACCTTGGTTTCCTTGCTCTCTTGAACATATCCTTGAGGTTGTTCAACATAAACTTCCTCCTTTAGAATGCCATTGAGAAAGGCAGACTTCACATCTAGTTGAAATAGGTTCCATTCCTTTTGTGCTGCAAGGGCTATCAAAGTTCTGATGGTGTCAAGTCTTGCCACAGGGGCAAATGTCTCATTATAGTCGATTCCAGGCTTCTGTGAATAGCCTTTAGCCACAAGCCTAGCTTTATTCTTCTGCACAGTGCCATCTAGGTTCAGTTTGACCTTGTAGACCCACTTAACACCAATTACTGGTTTGTTAGATGGCCTGTCAACTAATTTCCAAGTATTGTTCTTCTCAATCATCTCCAATTCAGCCTCCATTGCACATCTCCATGATTCATCCAAATCTGCTTCTTCAAAGCTGTCAGGTTCTACAAT